>NW_024387156.1:3352201-3914217 GCF_900408965.1 Simochromis diagramma | reverse complement strand
ACCACCGCAACTACAACCACCGCCACACCAATAGCTACAACCACCACCCCAACTACAAAAGCCGCCGCAACTACAACCACTGCTGTAACAACAACCACCGTGCCAGCCACAACTACATCCACCGCCGCAACCACAACCAATGTCCCAACTACAACCACTGCCGCAACTACAAGCACCAACCCAACAACAACCACCACCAATAACCCAACTACAACAACCGCCGCAACTACAACCACCGCCGAAATAACAACCACTGCTGCAACCAAAACCACCGTCCCAGCTACAGCTACAACAATTGCCACAACTACAACCACCCTCCCAACTACAACCACCGCGGAAACTGCCACAACTGCCGCAACTACAACAACCACCCCAACTACAACCACCACCCCAACTACTACCACCGCCGCAACCACCACCACCACCACCGCTGCAACCACCGTCCCAGCTACAACTACAACCACTACCGCAACTACAATAACCACCCCAACGACAACTACAACCACCGCGCCAACTACAACAACTGCCGCAACTACAACCACCGCTGCAACCACAACCACCATCCCAGCTACAACTACAACCACCGCCGCACCACAACCACAACCACAACCACCGCTGTAACAACAACCACCGTCCCAGCTACAACTACAACCACCGCCGCAACCACAACCACCCTCCCAACTAACCACATCCACAACTACAACCACCGCCCCAACTACAACCACCACCCCAACTACAACCACCACCCCAACTACAACCACTGCCGCAACTACAACCACCACCCCAACAACAACTACAACCACCGCCGCAACTACAACCACCGCCGCAAAAAACAACCACCGTCCCAGCTACAACTACAACCACCACCGCAACTACAACAACCACCCCAACAACAACTACAACCACCGTGCCAACTACAACCACCGCTGCAACTACAACCACCGCTGCAACTACAACCACAACCACCGCCCCAACTACAACGACCGCCGCAACCACCATCCCAACCACAACCACCGCTGCAACTACAACCACAACCACCGCTGCAACTACAACCACCACCCCAACTACAACCAGCGTCCCAGCTACAACCACCGCCGCAACAACAACCACAACCACTGCTGCAACTACAACCACCACCCCAACTACAACCACCGCCGCAACTACAACCACAACCACCGCTGCAACTACAACCAGCACCCCAACTACAACTAGTGCTACGACAACCACCACCCCAGCGACAACCATCAACCCAACGACAACCACCACAACTACAACCACCGCTCCAACGACAACCACCACCCCAACTACAGCTACATCCAGTATCCCAACTACAACAACCAGCTCAACAACAAGCATCCCAACTACAACCTCCGCCTCAACAACAACTACCATTGCAACTACAACCACTACACCAACTACACCACCACCCCAACTACAACCACCGCCCCAACAACAACCACCGCTCCAACAACAACCACCGCCCCAACTACAACCACCACCCCAACTACAACCACGGCTACAACTACAACCACCGTGCCGACTACTATCACTACAACTCCATCCACTACCCCAACTATAACCACCGTCCCAACTACAGCTACATCCAGTACCCCAACTACAACATCCGCCTCAAAAACAACCACCACCACAACTACAACCACTCACCAACTACAACCACGGCTACAACTACAACCACTACACCAACTACAACCACCACTCCAACTACACCCACTGCCTCAACTACCACAACCACTACCACTACCCCAACTACAACCACTAAAATTACAACCACTACCCCAACTACAACTTCAACTGCAGGATCAAGTACAACTACTGCCTCCACAACCAAAAGTGATGCTTGTTCCATCAGACTGGGAATGATCCATCTGCTGCTTGGACTCCTTCTCTTTACCTTTCATTGAAGTCTGAATAACACAAAAACAAACAAAAAAACATATGATGTCACAAACCTTTTCGAGATTTGAGTTGTTTAGAAATCACTGTTAAACTGAAGTCCATGAAAAAAGGTAATAGAGTATTGTTGAAGCAGACTTGGAATAAGTATGCAAGACTTCTTTGTTTGTTGGCATAGACAATTGTGTCAGTTCAATACTTAATATTATTTATAATATTTATTTTAAATATGTGTTATATGCATATTGTTTTCCATGTATGTATATGTCTGGATTTTAGTTTATACCAAGTGGGTGAAACAAAGGAGTCCTTGTAATAATAGCAAAGCATGCTTTGTAAATAAAAGAAAGAAGCACAATTTATATTTATTTATATGTTTATTGTTTCCCTTTGTCCCTTATTTTCTAAATTTCTCTCTCTACTTAATCTGCTGTATATTACTTGTGATCAAGATACAATGAAGTGTTCAAGGCCATTTCCCTAAATCTGTCTGTGTGACCACGGGTCACACATGTATAACCAGTCGGTTAAAATGGGTTTAATTTTAAACATAAAACCCAAACAAAATGGACAGCCACAGCCGCCACAATATGTCAGATTACAACCAGGTTAAAACAAATTAAAATACACCGCTGTATCGGGTCCTCGGCCCGCAGCCAGAAAGCCACTCGCAAAGCAGCAGCTCTGTACTCTGTAAATAAAAGCAGGAGATCACTTACGCTAGACAGTAAAACGCAGCGGGAGTATCTCTCCAATTATTTTGCTTTCATTACCTGTCCACAAGTTCGCGTCACACTAGAGCAGGGCGATATGACCAAAATATTTATCACGATATACATTTGAAAATTTGCGATAACAATATAACTGACGATATAATTGACACTAGACAAAATACTTTACAACTCCACAATTTTATTAGTGCAAAAAAAACCCATCAATGTATTTTCACTTAAACAAGCAGCTGTTTTTTACATTAAAGTTATATAAAAATGTAACAGTGCAAATGCAAATTCCTTGCTGACAGTTTAATCAAAAGGCATTTCCCAGTGGAAATTAGCCAACATATCCTCAGCATAACCGTGTATAATATCCACAAAACTTAAAAAGAGCTTATATACACGCAATACGGTACATTATGTTGAAGCACAGTACGTATCACTCCGCGAGGCTCCTGCCTACGCTAGCCGTAATGCTTCTGACAATCCATCAAGTGGTGCAGGTTTGTAGCTTAGTCAAAGTCGTACTAAACATCAGTCCGTAAACACAACCAGAATTCAACATAAGGCACACGGGATTATAAGATATATATTTCTAGATTTATATTTCAGAAAAATCAAAGATTGATTTTAAGTGTGCCATATTTTCCAAAAAACACGGGGTAATAACCACGGTCCGCTAGCATGCTCTACCAAAAATAGTGCTTTGTTGTGTATCCGGAGGACGAAAGCTAACCAGTTCCACACCCACTGAAGTTCCAGCATTTTACAAACCAATTCTGGTTCATCCGTTCCATTCAACGGTCCGCTTTCACCCTTGTCATTCTCATCGCCGCCGTGCCTTTTTCGCCATGTGCGTATGAAAACAAAGGCACTGCGCATACGCGTTTTTACCCATATTCTATCGCGATATTTCATTTTCTTGTCGTTGCCCCAACATTATACCGGTATTAACGTGAATGGTATGATATGGCCCCCGCCCTACGTCACACCCTAATAAATATTTGGTCAGTGGCGGTGGACTCCACTACACATCTCTCTGCCGGAGTAGCGCAATGTTTCCCACCTACAAGGGTGCAAATAACTTTAAATCTCTGCCAAAGAGCCAGACCTCAAGTGGTCCATTTGCTATGACCTACCGTTCTAACAGAAGGCTAGCGTCCATAAAAGAAGTTAAAAGTGCCAACTTGCCCGGCTTGGACCAAGCACTCGCAGCTTCAGGTGCGCTCCAGAGAATACCTAATTGCCCAAACCTGAGCTTATGAAAGGGACAAAAACCAGCTCTGCTTATCAGGGGCAGTTCTCAGGACTCACCTATCTCACATGCATTTGGTGCTGGGGAGGCTGCTGCTTACAATCCTCTGTACAGTTTTCATGACCATCAGCAGGGTCATCTTCTGGGAGGAGGGCAGGGAACTCTCCACCACAAATCTGAGTGATATTTTGCAGCATTCTCTATTGTCCAGCCTTTAGTACTTAAATGTTATAGAGTTTATACACTTATACAATAAGGCAATGATCCTCTGTCAGGACCTTGAGGTTTGACTGGAAAGTTCCATCATTCACCCGAGTTCCTTGGTCTCCACCCCTGGGCGGAGCCATCATCTCTCCTGCACTCCTGTACACCTGAGGCTGATTTCTGGGTAATCAGGTTGAGGATTTAAGCTCCACCTAGACTCTCGTTCACCACCAGTTCGTCAACAACCTCATGTTGGTATCGTTTTTTCATGCTCTTGCTACTTCTTTTTTCGTTTACTTTGAGATTAGATTAGGACATTTGGTCAGGGAATTTTATTCCCATATTGATTATAGGGTGGGACCCCCCGGCATCAGATAATAAACTGGCGGTTAGAGTCCACAGTGATGTTTCCAGAGTTATTAAAGTACTTAGGACGGGAAGTTGGACTTCCTAGGGGCGCAAAATGTTCTGAGGGTTATGCCTCCCCTCTGTTCCGGACGCGGGACATTGTCCTTGGGCGAGAGGGTTAATTCGGTTGGCCACCGTGAGCACTAGGGACACACGTTAATAGCTAGTGGTCAAGCACCACTTTACTTGCACCATTTGATGTCACACTTCTGATAATCAGTTGTCTGCTTGACGTTTATTCAGCTGTGTAAAAACTATAACTTTAATCACAGCCAAACCGATTTACTCAGGAACAAATAAAACACCGAAAAAAGGCAAACAATTACATTTTTAAGTTATCCGAGTGACTTATATATCATGTTTAACCTGAGTAGCAAAAGAGCGGGGATCTGAAAACGATGAAGCCGCGAGTCCGCTGTTCTTGCCGGCTCGAGTGACCACTGCACCCCCCGGCTTGCTATCGAGCGGGTGGGTAACAGACGTCTCCGAAAACGTCGGCGCACTTTTGCAAATATGCGATGTCTTGATAACCAAGCAGATATTTGAGATTTACACAGCTACATCTCGCCTGAAAATATGTTTTAAGTTTATTTTGTGACCCAGAAAGAGTAATAAGACTAATTTTAAAACTTAGCAGCGGCCGCCATTGTTGGCAGCTGAAATTTTGCTGGGCCGCGCTATGAATTCTGGGATATGGTGGGCCACGAAGGACACACCCGACCCATCCTTCAAATTCGGGGAAATGAAGGACGCATTGTTGGCCGCATTTGAAGGGGTCGACGATTTGGGACAGCCTTCGTCGCCTGACTGTGACGTAATCGGCCTTCAAATGCGGCCTCCGGAGGATGCAACCGACGTTTTGGGACACAGCTACAGACTCACAGGCAGGCACTACAACAGAGGGAACAGAGACGTGGGACCAGGGCAGACACAGACACTGACTGGACACGGGGATATAGCAGACAGGGGAGACAGCAACTAAGGATTACACAGAGACATAAACCACAAGACAGAACTCTAACAAAGAAACCAAAGACTAGAAATGATAAATAATATAATAAACTCAAAAAAACTCAGTGTATAAAGTGTGTAATCAGGGGTTTTACAGCCTTAAAACATCTATAATATTTTTAAAAAATAAAGCTGGCTACTTTGCAGATTTAATCTGTCGCAGGCTGTTTCCAAAACGTAACTCCTGCAATAAATGATGGACCATTGTGCAAGAAGTCCATTACCATTTACCAAAAATCTAAATTGTGTCAATTATGACTCATGAAACAGGACATGAAGTCATTCTTATTTAATGAAAAGTTAACACGTAAAAGAAAATTTCTGAGCTTGTTTTGATGCATGAATACTTGTTGTTTAATTGAAGAAGAAAGGCGTGGTAAGATGCTTTGACATCATGATTTGACGAAAGAAGACTTGACTGTATGAATGATCATGCTGTAAAATGTAAACACACCCAACCTGATGTCACCTGTTCAGTATATAAAGTGCAGTGCTGCTCCTCAGCTTTAGTATCACAGTCCAGGGAAACTAATCTGCAGAACTGACCTGTTCATCACAATGAAGCTGCTGTTTTCTCTGTTTCTTCTCTGGGCACTCTCCACCACAGGTAACTACACTCATTTCACCTGCAGGTAGAAGGGAGTCTAATTTAAAGCTTTAAATCTTTTTTTTATCTTACATTGTAATTTTTTTCCAAAGTTAGTGAGTAGTATTGACTCAACTGTAACCTGCTGTAACCCAATATGAACTTTCAAAACATCTCCTATTTGCTATATATTTAAATTGTGATGATCATTTCTGTATTCCTCTCCTGATTGCAGCTGGAGCCCTCCAGTGCCAAACCTGCACAAATTCAGCATGTTTAAGCACAGCACTGCTTACATGCTCCTCATCGGAACCAATGTGTGTTACAGCTACCATTCTAGGTAATGTTTTCTCATATAATATTTAATATTTTCACTAAATTACATCCACTGTGAAGCTATTTGTGTTCCATCAACATTAACAAACTGGACTTTGCCTTTGTAGCTACTTCATCTGGAACTCCGGTCACACAAATCTACAAGGCATGTGCATCTTCCTCCCTGTGTCCAGCCGTAACCTCTCAGACATTTTCAGTCGACCTGGGTTTTCAAAGTGCTCTGGCTTCTGCTCAATGCTGCAACACAGATAACTGCAACTCAGCAACTCTGCCAAGTAAGTTAAATACTACATTGCTCATTGATGACAAAAGAATAATATAAAGAAATAATCTGATGTTGTAAGAGTCTCTGTTCTGAAATGAAATGGCCTTCTTTTCTGTTTCAGATCCTGCTTCTCAGTCAAATAATGGTGGAGTATGCAACTTTTGTGACCCTTCCACTGGTCAGTGCTCCTCCACATTACAGTGTCAGGGAGTGGAGAACCAATGCTTCCAATCAACCAGTAAGTCTTTATGTTGTATCAGTTGTGTCATCGGTTTTCAATCAAAGATGATTTCAAATTCTTTTGTGATACTTCTAACATATAAATGAGCGGAAAATCTTAAAAAGCTGTTAAGTTGTTTTTTGCATGAAATATATTAAGCTTCCTGGAAAGTAGCCAATTTAAAACATATCCTGAAATTCTTCTTTTTCATCTGCAGTCGAAAGCGGCACCAGCACGTATCCAGGTTACGGCTGCGCATCTGCAAACCTGTGTGCAGCTGCTTCAATGCTGGGTTCTCTACCTTTCATGCAGAGCGTTGGTACAGTATCAGGTGTTGCCTGTTCTGCAGCACCAATTACAACTGCTGCCCCAACTACAACTAAAACCACCACCCCAACTACAACTACAACCACCACCCCAACTACAACTACAACCACGGACACAACTACAACTACAACCACGGACACAACTACACCACCCAACTACAACTACAACCACTGCCACAACTACAACCACCACCCCAACTACATCTACAACCACCACCCCAACAACAACCACCGCCCCAACTACAAGCACAACCACCGCCGCAACTACAACCACCGCTGTAACAACAACCACCGTCCCAGCTACAACTACATCCACCGCTGCAACCACAACCACTACCCCAACTACAACCACTGCCGCAACTACAACCACCACCCCAACAACAACCACCACCAATGACCCAACTACAACAACCGCCGCAACTACAACCACCGCTTCAACCACAACCACCATCTCAGCTACAACTACAACCACAACCACCGTCCCAACTACAACCACCGCCGCAACTACAACCACCGCCACAGCTACCACTGCAACTACAACCACCGCAACTACACCCACCACCACACCAATAGCTACAACCACCACCCCAACTACAAAAGCCGCCGCAACTACAACCACTGCTGTAACAACAACCACCGTCCCAGCCACAACTACATCCACCGCCGCAACCACAACCAATGTCCCAACTACAACCACATCCGCAACTACAAGCACCAACCCAACAACAACCACCACCACTAACCCAACTACAACAACCGCCGCAACTACAACCACCGCCGAAATAACAACCACTGCTGCAACCAAAACCACCGTCCCAGCTACAGCTACAACAATTGCCACAACTACAACCACCCTCCCAACTACAACCACCGCGGAAACTGCCACAACTGCCGCAACTACAACAACCACCCCAACTACAACCACCACCCCAACTACTACCACCGCCGCAACCACCACCACCACCACCGCTGCAACCACCGTCCCAGCTACAACTACAACCACTACCGCAACTACAATAACCACCCCAACGACAACTACAACCACCGCGCCAACTACAACAACTGCCGCAACTACAACCACCGCTGCAACCACCAACCACCATCCAGCTACAACTACAACCACCGCCGCAAACCACAACCACAACCACCGCTGTAACAACAACCACCCGTCCCAGCTACAACTACATCCACCGCCGCAACCACAACCACTGTCCCAACTACAACCACGGCCCCAACTACAACCACCACCCCAACTACAACCACTGCCGCAACTACAACCACCACCCCAACAACAACTACAACCACCGTCGCAACTACAACCACCGCTGCAAAAAACAAACCACCGTCCCAGCTACAACTACAACCACCACGGCAACTACAACAACCACCCCAACAACAAACTACAACCACCGTGCCAACTACAACCACCCGCTGCAACTACAACCACCGCTGCAACTACAACCACAACCACCGCCCCAACTACAACGACCGCCGCAACCACCATCCCAACCACAACCACCGCTGCAACTACAACCACAACCACCGCTGCAACTACAACCACCACCCCAACTACAACCAGCGTCCCAGCTACAACCACCGCCGCAACAACAACCACAACCACTGCTGCAACTACAACCACCACCCCAACTACAACCACCGCCGCAACTACAACCACAACCACCGCTGCAACTACAACCAGCACCCCAACTACAACTAGTGCTACGACAACCACCACCCCAGCGACAACCATCAACCCAACGACAACCACCACAACTACAACCACCGCTCCAACGACAACCACCGCCCCAACTACAGCTACATCCAGTATCCCAACTACAACAACCAGCTCAACAACAAGCATCCCAACTACAACCTCCGCCTCAACAACAACTACCATTGCAACTACAACCACTACACCAACTACAACCACCACCCCAACTACAACCACCGCCCCAACAACAACCACCGCTCCAACAACAACCACCGCCCCAACTACAACCACCACCCCAACTACAACCATGGCTACAACTACAACCACCGTGCCGACTACTATCACTACAACTCCATCCACTACCCCAACTATAACCACCGTCCCAACTACAGCTACATCCAGTACCCCAACTACAACATCCGCCTCAAAAACAACCACCACCACAACTACAACCACTACACCAACTACAACCACGGCTACAACTACAACCACTACACCAACTACAACCACCACTCCAACTACACCCACTGCCTCAAACTACCACAACCACTACCCCAACTACAACCACTAAATTACAACCACTACCCCAACTACAACTTCAACTGCAGGATCAAGTACAACTACTGCCTCCACAACCAAAAGTGATGCTTGTTCCATCAGACTGGGAATGATCCATCTGCTGCTTGGACTCCTTCTCTTTACCTTTCATTGAAGTCTGAATAACACAAAAACAAACAAAAAAAACATATGATGTCACAAACCTTTTCGAGATTTGAGTTGTTTAGAAATCACTGTTAAACTGAAGTCCATGAAAAAAGGTAATAGAGTATTGTTTGAAGCAGACTTGGAATAAGTATGCAAGACTTCTTTGTTGTTGGCATAGACAATTGTGTCAGTTCAATACTTAATATTATTTATAATATTTATTTTAAATATGTGTTATATGCATATTGTTTTCCATGTATGTATATGTCTGGATTTTAGTTTATACCAAGTGGGTGAAACAAAGGAAGTCCTTGTAATAATAGCAAAGCATGCTTTGTAAATAAAAGAAAGAAGCACAATTATATTTATTTATTGTTTATTTGTTTCCCTTTGTCCCTTTGATTTTCTAAATTTCTCTCTCTACTTAATCTGCTGTATATTACTTGTGATCAAGATACAATGAAGTGTTTCAAGGCCATTTCCTAAATCTGCTGTGTGACCCACGGGTCACACATGTATACCAGTCGGTTAAAATGGGTTTAATTTTAAAATAAAACCCAAACAAAATTGACAGCCACAGCCGCCACAATATGTCAGATTACACCAGGTTAAAACAAATTAAAATACACCGCTGTATCGGGTCCTCGGCCCGCAGCCAGAAATCCACTCGGCAAAGCAGCAGCTCTGTACTCTGTAAATAAAAGCAGGAGATCACTTACGCTAGACAGTAAAACGCAGCGGGAGTATCTCTCCAATTATTTTGCTTTCATTACCTGTCCACAAGTTCGCGTCACACTAGAGCAGGGCGATATGACCAAAAATATTTATCACGATATACATTTGAAAATTTGCGATAACAATATAACTGACGATATAATTGACACTAGACAAAATACTTTACAACTCCACAATTTTATTAGTGCAAAAAAACCCATCAATGTATTTTCACTTAAACAAGCAGCTGTTTTTTACATTAAAGTTATATAAAAATGTAACAGTGCAAATGCAAATTCCTTGCTGACAGTTTAATCAAAAGGCATTTCCAGTGGAAATTAGCCAACATATCCTCAGCATAACCGTGTATAATATCCACAAAACTTAAAAAGAGCTTATATACACGCAATACGGTAACATTATGTTGAAGCACAGTACGTATCACTCCGCGAGGCTCCTGCCTACGATAGCCGTAATGCTCTGACAATCCATCAAGTGGTGCAGGTTTGTAGCTTAGCAAGTCGTACTAAAACATCAGTCAGTAAACACAACCAGAATTCAAACATAAGGCACACGGGATTATAAGATATATATTTCTAGATTTATATTTCAGAAAAATCAAAGGATTGATTTTAAGTGTGCCATATTTTCCAAAAAACACGGTAATAACCACGGTCCGCTAGCATGCTCTACCAAAAATAGTGCTTTGTTGTGTATCCGGAGGACGAAAGCTAAACCAGTTCCACACCACTGAAGTTCCAGCATTTTTACAAACCAATTCTGGTTCATCCGTTCCATTCAATGGTCCGCTTTCACCCTTGTCATTCTCCATCGCCGCCGTGCCTTTTTCGCCATGTGCCTATGAAAACAAAGGCACTGCGCATACGCGTTTTACCCATATTCTATCGCGATATTTCATTTTCTTGTCGTTGCCCAACATTATACCGGTATTAACGTGAATGGTATGATATGGCCCCGCCCTACGTCACACCCTAATAAATATTGGTCAGTGGCGGTGGACTCCACTACACATCTCTCTGCCGGAGTAGCGCAATGTTTCCCACCTACAAGGGTGCAAATAACTTTAAATCTCTGCCAAAGAGCCAGACCTCAAGTGGTCCATTTGCTATGACCTACCGTTCTAACAGAAGGCTAGCGTCCATAAAAGAAGTTAAAAGTGCCAACTTGCCCGGCTTGGACCAAGCACTCGCAGCTTCAGGTGCGCTCCAGAGAATACCTAATTGCCCAACCTGAGCTTATGAAAGGGACAAAAACCAGCTCTGCTTATCAGGGGCAGTTCTCAGGACTCACCTATCTCACATGCATTTGGTGCTGGGGAGGCTGCTGCTTACAATCCTCTGTACAGTTTTCATGACCATCAGCAGGGTCATCTTCTGGGAGGAGGGCAGGGAACTCTCCACCACAAATCTGAGTGATATTTTGCAGCATTCTCTATTGTCCAGCCTTTAGTACTTAAATGTTATAGAGTTTATACACTTATACAATAAGGCAATGATCCTCTGTCAGGACCTTGAGGTTTGACTGGAAAGTTCCATCATTCACCCGAGTTCCTTGGTTCTCCACCCCTGGGCGGAGCCATCATCTCTCCTGCACTCCTGTACACCTGAGGCTGATTCTGGGTAATCAGGTTGAGGATTTAAGCTCCACCTAGACTCTCGTTCACCACCAGTTCGTCAACAACCTCATGTTGGTATCGTTTTTTCATGCTCTTGCTACTTCTTTTTTCGTTTACTTTGAGATTAGATTAGGACATTTGGTCAGGGAATTTTATTCCCATATTGATTATAGGGTGGGACCCCGGCATCAGATAATAAACTGGCGGTTAGAGTCCACAGTGATGTTTCCAGAGTTATTTAAAGTACTTAGGACGGGAAGTTGGACTTCCTAGGGGCGCAAAATGTTCTGAGGGTTATGCCTCCCCTCTGTTCCGGACGCGGGACATTGTCCTTGGGCGAGAGGGTTAATTCGGTTGGCCACCGCGAGCACTAGGGACACACGTTAATAGCTAGTGGTCAAGCACCACTTTACTTGCACCATTTGATGTCACACTTCTGATAATCAGTTGTCTGCTTGACGTTTATTCAGCTGTGTAAAAACTATAACTTTAATCACAGCCAAACCGATTTACTCAGGAACAAATAAAACACCGAAAAAAAGGCAAACAATTACATTTTTAAGTTATCCGAGTGACTTATATATCATGTTTAACCTGAGTAGCAAAAGAGCGGGGATCTGAAAACGATGAAGCCGCGAGTCCGCTGTTCTTGCCGGCTCGAGTGACCACTGCACCCCCCGGCTTGCTATCGAGCGGGTGGGTAACAGACGTCTCCGAAAACGTCGGCGCACTTTTGCAAATATGCGATGTCTTGATAAACCAAGCAGATATTTGAGATTTACACAGCTACATCTCGCCTGAAAATATGTTTAAGTTTATTTTGTGACCCAGAAAGAGTAATAAGACTAATTTTAAAACTTAGCAGCGGCCGCCATTGTTGGCAGCTGAAATTTTGCTGGGCCGCGCTATGAATTCTGGGATATGGTGGGCCACGAAGGACACACCCGACCCATCCTTCAAATTCGGGGAAATGAAGGACGCATTTGTTGGCCGCATTTGAAGGGGTCGACGATTTGGGACAGCCTTCGTCGCCTGACTGTGACGTAATCGGCCTTCAAATGCGGCCTCCGGAGGATGCAACCGACGTTTTGGGACACAGCTACAGACTCACAGGCAGGCACTACAACAGAGGGAACAGAGACGTGGGACCAGGGCAGACACAGACACTGACTGGACACGGGGATATAGCAGACAGGGGAGACAGCAACTAAGGATTACACAGAGACATAAACCACAAGACAGAACTCTAACAAAGAAACCAAAGACTAGAAATGATAAATAATATAATAAACTCAAAAAAACTCAGTGTATAAAGTGTGTAATCAGGGGTTTTACAGCCTTAAAACATCTATAATATTTTTAAAAAATAAAGCTGGCTACTTTGCAGATTTAATCTGTCGCAGGCTGTTTCCAAAACGTAACTCCTGCAATAAATGATGGACCATTGTGCAAGAAGTCCATTTACCATTTACCAAAAATCTAAATTGTGTCAATTATGACTCATGAAACAGGACATGAAGTCATTCTTATTTAATGAAAAGTTAACAACGTAAAAGAAAATTTCTGAGCTTGTTTTGATGCATGAATACTTGTGTTTAATTGAAGAAGAAAGGCGTGGTAAGATGCTTTGACATCATGATTTGACGAAAGAAGACTTGACTGTATGAATGATCATGCTGTAAAAATGTAAACACACCCAAACCTGATGTCACCTGTTCAGTATATAAAGTGCAGTGCTGCTCCTCAGCTTTAGTATCACAGTCCAGGGAAACTAATCTGCAGAACTGACCTGTTCATCACAATGAAGCTGCTGTTTTCTCTGTTTCTTCTCTGGGCACTCTCCACCACAGGTAACTACACTCATTTCACCTGCAGGTAGAAGGGAGTCTAATTTAAAGCTTTAAATCTTTTTTTATCTTACATTGTAATTTTTTTCCAAAGTTAGTGAGTAGTATTGACTCAACTAACCTGCTGTAACCCAATATGAACTTTCAAAACATCTCCTATTTGCTATATATTTAAATTGTGATGATCATTTCTGTATTCCTCTCCTGATTGCAGCTGGAGCCCTCCAGTGCCAAACCTGCACAAATTCAGCATGTTCAAGCACAGCACTGCTTACATGCTCCTCATCGGAACCAATGTGTGTTACAGCTACCATTCTAGGTAATGTTTTCTCATATAATATTTAATATTTTCACTAAATTACATCCACTGTGAAGCTATTTGTGTTCCATCAACATTAACAAACTGGACTTTGCCTTTGTAGCTACTTCATCTGGAACTCCGGTCACACAAATCTACAAGGCATGTGCATCTTCCTCCCTGTGTCCAGCCGTAACCTCTCAGACATTTTCAGTCGACCTGGGTTTTCAAAGTGCTCTGGCTTCTGCTCAATGCTGCAACACAGATAACTGCAACTCAGCAACTCTGCCAAGTAAGTTAAATACTACGTTGCTCATTGAAGACAAAAGAATAATATAAAGAAATAAAAACAATAATCTGATGTTGTAAGAGTCTCTGTTCTGAAATGAAATGGCCTTCTTTTCTGTTTCAGATCCTGCTTCTCAGTCAAATAATGGTGGAGTATGCAACTTTTGTGACCCTTCCACTGGTCAGTGCTCCTCCACATTACAGTGTCAGGGAGTGGAGAACCAATGCTTCCAATCAACCAGTAAGTCTTTATGTTGTATCAGTTGTGTCATCGGTTTTCAATCAAAGATGATTTCAAATTCTTTTGTGATACTTCTAACATATAAATGAGCGGAAAATTTTAAAAAGCTGTTAAGTTGTTTTTTGCATGAAATATATTAAGCTTCCTGGAAAGTAGCCAATTTAAAACATATCCTGAAATTCTTCTTTTTCATCTGCAGTCGAAAGCGGCACCAGCACGTATCCAGGTTACGGCTGCGCATCTGCAAACCTGTGTGCAGCTGCTTCAATGCTGGGTTCTCTACCTTTCATGCAGAGCGTTGGTACAGTATCAGGTGTTGCCTGTTCTGCAGCACCAATTACAACTGCTGCCCCAACTACAACTAAAACCACCACCCCAACTACAACTACAACCACCACCCCAACTACAACTACAACCACGGACACAACTACAACTACAACCACGGACACAACTACAACCACCCCAACTACAACTACAACCACTGCCACAACTACAACCACCACCCCAACTACATCTACAACCACCACCCCAACAACAACCACCGCCCCAACTACAAGCACAACCACCGCCGCAACTACAACCACCGCTGTAACAACAACCACCGTCCCAGCTACAACTACATCCACCGCCGCAACCACAACCACTACCCCAACTACAACCACTGCTACAACTACAACCACCACCCCAACAACAACCACCACCAATGACCCAACTACAACAACCGCCGCAACTACAACCACCGCTTCAACCACAACCACCATCTCAGCTACAACTACAACCACAACCACCGCCCCAACTACAACCACCGCCGCAACTACAACCACCGCAACTGCTACCACTGCAACTACAACCACCGCAACTACACCCACCACCACACCAATAGCTACAACCACCGCCCCAACTACAAAAGCCGCCACAACTACATCCACCGCCGCAACCACAACCAATGTCCCAACTACAACCACTGCCGCAACTACAAGCACCAACCCAACAACAACCACCACCACTAACCCAACTACAACAACCGCCGCAACTACAACCACCGCCGAAATAACAACCACTGCTGCAACCAAAACCACCGTCCCAGCTACAGCTACAACAATTGCCACAACTACAACCACCCTCCCAACTACAACCACCGCGGAAACTGCCACAACTGCCGCAACTACAACAACCACCCCAACTACAACCACCACCCCAACTACTACCACCGCCGCAACCACCACCACCACCACCGCTGCAACCACCGTCCCAGCTACAACTACAACCACTACCGCAACTACAATAACCACCCCAACGACAACTACAACCACCGCGCCAACTACAACAACTGCCGCAACTACAACCACCGCTGCAACCACAACCACCATCCCAGCTACAACTACAACCACCGCCGCAACCACAACCACAACCACCGCTGTAACAACAACCACCGTCCCAGCTACAACTACATCCACCGCCGCAACCACAACCACTGTCCCAACTACAACCACATCCACAACTACAACCACCACCCCAACTACAACCACGGCCCCAACTACAACCACCACCCCAACTACAACCACTGCCGCAACTACAACCACCACCCCAACAACAACTACAACCAACCGTCGCAACTACAACCACCGCCGCAAAAACAACCACCCTCCCAGCTACAACTACAACCACCACGGCAACTACAAACAACCACCCCAACAACAACTACAACCACCGTGCCAACTACAACCACCGCTGCAACTACAACCACAACCACCGCCCCAACTACAACGACCGCCGCAACCACCATCCCAACCACAACCACCGCTGCAACTACAACCACGACCACCGCTGCAACTACAACCACCACCCCAACTACAACCAGCGTCCCAGCTACAACCACCGCCGCAACAACAACCACAACCACTGCTGCAACTACAACCACCACCCCAACTACAACCACCGCCGCAACTACAACCACAACCACCGCTGCAACTACAACCAGCACCCCAACTATAACTAGTGCTACGACAACCACCACCCCAGCGACAACCATCAACCCAACGACAACCACCACAACTACAACCACCGCTCCAACGACAACCACCGCCCCAACTACAGCTACATCCAGTATCCCAACTACAACAACCAGCTCAACCACAAGCATCCCAACTACAACCTCCGCCTCAACAACAACTACCATTGCAACTACAACCACTACACCAACTACAACCACACCCCCAACTACAACCACCGCCCCAACAACAACCACCGCTCCAACAACAACCACCGCCCCAACTACAACCACGGCTACAACTACAACCACCGTGCCGACTACTATCACTACAACTCCATCCACTACCCCAACTATAACCACCCGTCCCAACTACAGCTACATCCAGTACCCCAACTACATACATCCGCCTCAAAAACAACCACCACCACAACTACAACCGTCACCCCAACTACCACCACGGCTACAACTACAACCACTACACCAACTACAACCACCACTCCAACTACACCCACTGCCTCAACTACCACAACCACTACCCCAACTACAACCACTAAAATTACAACCACTACCCCAACTACAACTTCAACTGCAGGATCAAGTACAACTACTGCCTCCACAACCAAAAGTGATGCTTGTTCCATCAGACTGGGAATGATCCATCTGCTGCTTGGACTCCTTCTCTTTACCTTTCATTGAAGTCTGAATAACACAAAAACAAACAAAAAAACATATGATGTCACAAACCTTTTCGAGATTTGAGTTGTTTAGAAATCACTGTTAAACTGAAGTCCATGAAAAAAGGTAATAGAGTATTGTTGAAGCAGACTTGGAATAAGTATGCAAGACTTCTTTGTTTGTTGGCATAGACAATTGTGTCAGTTCAATACTTAATATTATTTATAATATTTATTTTAAATATGTGTTATATGCATATTGTTTTCCATGTATGTATATGTCTGGATTTTAGTTTATACCAAGTGGGTGAAACAAAGGAGTCCTTGTAATAATAGCAAAGCATGCTTTGTAAATAAAAGAAAGAAGCACAATTATATTTATTTATTGTTTATTTGTTTCCCTTTGTCCCTTTGATTTTCTAAATTTCTCTCTCTACTTAATCTGCTGTATATTACTTGTGATCAAGATACAATGAAGTGTTTCAAGGCCATTTCCTAAATCTGCTGTGTGACCCACGGGTCTCATGTTCCATAGGTACCTCATTTCTAGCACAACAGAAATGAGGAGACAGAATTGCTGACCCTTTCAGATTTAAGCCAACCAGGGAACAAGAGAACAACATCTATAGTGTATCTGTTGTGTTTTAGCCACTCTTCTCTTAACTTTATTATAATTATTAACTAGATTCTGTAAAATTGGGGTTAAACGTCATGATGACAGCTTTGACAGCTGCAATTACAGAAAAACTTGTGTATGTACAGATGTACTTAGTAGAGAACTCAAACTCAAAAGAAGAAGTTGGTCTCGACGATACTGATCCGATACCAATACTTTGTACAAAAACTTAATGTGTTATTGTATTTAAAATTATAGCTTCATAATACTTATAGGACATCACACTACTTGTTCTTATTGTTTAATTAAGAAGAATTATCATATAGAAATAAAAAAAAACAGTTGTGTGTTAATTGACACTATTTGAACACGTATATCTTATCATTTAACATGTACTGTATTTTCGTTGCCCCATATCTCCTTGTAATAGTGGCACCTGATTGAAGTTCAGATTACAGTTTTCGGCTGTGTTGACTAGAGTTGACATCTCATTTAAAGCAGTTAGAACATCCTGTGGCATCTCAGCTTGGCCTAACAATGACCTAAACAGTGTAATTTCCTGGTTCACAACAAACTGCTAATAGTTCACATCTACTGGTGGACACTGTGTTACATTGGTAAGTTTATCCAGTAGTCTTTGGCTAAGTTCATTTTAATTGCTCCTGGAACAAACAGCGGTTATTTAACACTACTGTATTAGCTTAATTTAATGATGACATTACAGACACATATATTGGGCAGCATAAAGGGTGGACTTAAAGATACTGTTCACATTAATGTCAACATTGGATACTCTGCCATTGTTTATTAAAAGTGTAATATCTAACAATATCACTCGAGGTTATCCTCAGATATCTCTCACCCTCAGTCTCCTCCCTTCCTCCTATATTAGTGTAAGTGTGACAAACAATGTATGAAATTCGTAACAAGTAATCATAAAATAGCATTAATATATGTGTGCGTGTGACAGACTTCTTGACACTGAATATGAGAATGAGCATGTGAAAGGAAAACAATTTATTCCAGCAACAGGGAATACTGTGATTTGATTGTTTGGTAGGTATATAAAATCCCCCACTTTAAAATGCCTTTACACTTTGCAATATCTTTGATGTTACACAAAATCATGGTCAAAAGTCTGAAACTGCATTAAAAATGTCCTGAAACTAAAAAATTTGATTTGAAATAAAAAAGAAAATGAAGCAGAAAAATTGTGAAACTAAATAAATGCAAGAAAACAATTTATTCAAAGTAAAATAATTCATGTTTTCAACACATTTTATTTTATTTTATTTTTTTTAATTTTTTAAACTTCAAAACTTAGAATTTCTGTGTGAAATCGCTTGTTTAAATAAGTTTTAACCCTGATTTAGCTCTCTAGTTAGCTAGCCAGTTAGAGGAACTCAAAACTCCTCCTCATACGACGATAATTTTTCTAAAAACATCACATGCCTTCAGAAATACGTATTTTCATTTTTTTTTTTTTTTACAATTTCACTTTTCTATGATGTTTTTTCATTACATTAAGCTAAACTACTAAGGGATACTTACTGTAGGGTCTTACAGTATTTCAAGCCAGGCAGCCTCCCTCTTTGTGTCCTTTGTCAGAGTGGCATGAAGAAAGACCGCCCCTTTCCCGCTACTAATATGTCATGTTCCTGGGCAAAATTTGATTATTTTTCCAGCTTGTCTGTTTAAGCTTCTTTTAGTTTAATTTATTACCTATTCTTCCAAATTTAGTATACCATGCACACCTTGGCCCACATTAAATCATAAAATATATGATTTGATAAAAATTAAAAGTGTAGGACTGTGAAAAAAACAATAATTGGATATTTACATTCATTCAGTTTATATTGTTAGAATATAATAGTTAATATACACTTAAACACAAACACATTAATACTGAACTGCTTGTTTTAGATCCTGCTTTTGCTGGATTTTGAAAATAACACAAAAACAGTGCACATTTTTAAATATTTAGTGTTTTACACATTATATTAGAATTAAAAAATGTTTAACTTATTCTTTCTAAGAGTGGACCAGAGCTTTTTCAGTAATTTTACACATTTATTTCTTACAATTCAAGTCCAAAAAGACGTGGTCACAGAGTTCTTTCTTTCTCACAGCAGCTTTTTCTTTATCATGTAGAAAAGCAGTTACAGATGTGACTTCTTTACACTAACAGAAAAAAGGGTGTCACTGGTCCACTTAAGATCAAAGTGGCTGTATGTGGCCTGCAATCAGTTTGATACCCCTGATCTGCTTCAGTCTTTGTCGATGTGCACATTTTGTAAACTGTCTGTGAGAAGCTGAGGACAGTACTGCTTGAAATCCACCGTGCAGCTGCTCACTTCTTTTTTTGCATCATGAGCCCGTGCCAGCTTGGAGATGTTCGCTGATCACTCTGCATTCCTTTACACATAACTTTTATGATCTCATTTAAGAAGGTGCCATGCTGTTCATGATCATTTTCCAGTAACTTCATTTGATTGTCTCAGCCGCAGAGGATAACAAGAAACAAATACAAAAGCTCTTAAAAAAAATTATTCAACTTTTTCAAAATTAAACCTTTTATGTAAAACACAATTAAATGAATGAACAAAAAACAAATGCAAACTGCAAAATTTGGGTAAGAGTCAGCAACATTAATGGAACAATATTAAAATCAATAAAGTTATTTTTCAGGTCATGTATGTTCTTGTTACTGTTATAACAATATCTGAATCAATAATAATTTATTATTAGTTTCATTGCAAACATTTAGACTGCCAGCATAGTAAATGTTCTTTATCTTTCTTCTTTCTTCTTTGTAACCTTAGTGTGAGCTCTTACTGTTGCAGCTTGATTAGAAATTCCTCTATTTCTCTGCTACCATATTTTTTAGTGTATTTCTCCAGCATTGCAATGCTGTTTTCACGATAGAAGGATTGGTGTGGTATCACTGCTGCCTTCTTGTGATATTCTATTGAATTTTGTCTATCAATCAACTTTCCATTAAAATATAAATGTTTTGCATATTTGTTGTAAAGCATTTGTTGCTCCTTATATTCCAGGTCACTTTCTAGCAGTTCATTGTATATCTGGTCAGCTTTGTCTTGCTTATTTACCTTTACATACATGTCTGCAAGAGTTATTTTCATGTTAAGTGAAGAATGAGGGTAAAGCGAAATCACCTCCTTACAGAGACTGATGGCTTTGTCAATCATGCTGTGCTCGAGCAGATTGGTCCTTGTCTGCCTGGAAAAGATCCTACTTCTGTAGCAGTTCGCAGCACACCACTTCAGGTAACGTTCATCTGGATGTCTTTCCAGAGCTTCTTCTATCAAATCAATAGCTTCATGTACAGATAAATATTTACTGTAAAGCATAAGTACCGGATTGATACCACTGTAGCTGCTAACTGGCTTTTTTAAAACTCTTCTGGCCAATGTGCATACTTCATCTTTCATTTTTGTTCCTTTTTGAGGACATGCATCAAGGTAAAGAGCAGCAAGGTACAAGTTCTCTGGATCGTGTTCTTTGGCGATTCTCATTTTTTCCACGATGGCATGGTCGCTATTGTTATGAGCATTCACTAATGCTAACACATAGCTGGTCCGCCATGCCACCATGTCAGGCTGCATCCTGATGGCTCTCTGGAAGTAATCTATAGCCAGCAGCTTTTTTTCTCTGTTGAACTTCATCAGGGTCCAGGCTTTTTCTGCATAGATCTCTGGATGGAGTTCATCCTGGGATGGAGATGGGTATTCATTCATCAGTGCATTAATTTTTGACAGGTAATTCTGACTTTGTACTTGTTCTCCCTGTTGGTTGTGTAGCCAAGCCAGGTTCCCATAGTTCACTACCAGCCAGGGACCCTCATCTGATACTGTGTTTCTCATCTGACGGAAGGCTTCTGTGGCTCTGCTGAAAAAACGCAGGGCATCTTCACTGAAGCCCAACTGGTAGTGAATGAACCCCTGCAAGTTATAAATGTGACCCAACCAGCTGTACCCCTCTTCGGTGCCAATGTCCTCCAAATTGTACTTGAGACGGAAAAGTGTGGACCTGCTACAGTCCAGATTCCAGTTGAAGTGGCACTGCAGAGCCTCCAGTTTGGACTCCAAAGTTGACAGACTCTGAGAAGAACTATGGGGATTCAAAATTAAAACAAATGCACATTCAAGAAATATAATGTTCTCTAAATATTCAAATCACATACGCCCCCCTCCCCCCCCAAAAAAACCCCCCAAAAAATCAAAAAACAAAAACAAAACAAAACAGAAAAGCTGCTACTCACCTCATCTTCTAACTCAGTTTCTTTCTAAATAGCACTGGTGTCCTTTCTTTGGACTGTTTCTTTGGGTGTGGCACCATAAAAGTCAGTCATGTTTAACTTCTGTACTGTTGTAAATGATGAACTTTGAACTTAGTGAACTATTACTTCTCATGAAAAAATACCGCCACGTGTATGTTTAATTAGGTTAGCAAGATAGGTTAGCAAATGATTAATTTTGGGTGTTACCCAAAGTATTAGTCAGGAAACTGAAGTGTTGATTGCATACTTTTTTGATTTCTTTACCTGACGTAAGATATTTTAAGCCATCAAAAGGCTAAAATCCAGGTGAGGTCATACTAGATGATGTCTAAACTGAATTCCTCTTGAAATTATTTTTCAAAGTCATTCCATTCAAAGTGCAGTTTAAATAAATGAAGTTCACACAGTTAAAGGCTGAGCCCTGCCCTATCAACTCTATCAAATGCTTTTTCTACATTTAGAAACAATACTGTGGTTTCAGTGTTTTTACTGTGTCTATCAAATTAAGTAATCTATGTTTATTCATTCATCTATGTTTATTATTGGGCATACTTTTCAGGGCTTCCAGATGAGTCTTTAATGGCACATATAGTCATTTTTTAATTTATTTTGACTGGTTAGCTAGAAATTGTCCTAATTTGTTACCATGTTCTTGGAAGGCATCCCTTCTATGTATGGAAATAGGGTGTTAGGCCACCCATCACCGGTCATTCGGTACCTTTCTGTACGAGCTTGGATTATAATGCCAGCAGTCAGACTTATTTCCAGTAGGTGGTTATAAACTGCAGCAGTAGTGGGATTAAGAAGCCATTTTTATTTAATCCTGTTGTCTCTTTTTTATTGGTTAGGAGCATAGATAATAAAAATTGTCTTTCTTTGCCTTTTATTTTCAGTTAGGGAAGACGAGGGAACTTAAACCTTTGTTTGCTGTTTTGGCATTGTCCCAAATAAACTAGTGCCAGGCATTTCAGTTGTTCTGTGAAGCTGGCCTTTTCTTATGAGTTGTTGGAGTGGGGAGTTGCACCTCATCTCATATTTTTAATTTTTTGTTTCTCAACATATATATATTTTTTATTATATTTTATATATACATGAGTGTTACTTTATGTGCAATTTGGAGTTTTTTCTATGTACAATATTTAGGATTCCATTGCCAGTAGTGCCGCTGTTATCTGTATATGACTAAAAACACTTGAAACGTATTCAAATGAAAGTCTGTCTCTGCAGTAGTCATCATTTTGCACATGGATGTTTAGCTTTAAAATATGTGACCTCTCTAAACATTAGCAACTAAGAAAACTTGGCAAAAGGTGGCCTGGTAAATAATAAGTAAATCAATTTTTTTTCTCTCCTATCCAATTTGGGGTCATAGGGGGCTGGAGCCCATCCTGGCTGTCAGAGTACACCCTGGCCGGGTCTAGAGTCTGTCAATGGTCTAACATGGACAGACAGCCATCATGCTTACATCCACACCTACAGCCAATCTAGAATCACCAGTTGGAGTTCCTGGAGAGATCATGCAAGCTCTACACAGAAAGACTGTAAAAGCTGCAGTGCTATTTTGTTGTTGTTGTTGTGACATTTCAACTTGAAATACACAATGCTATTGCTCCCATTAAGTCCTTCTAAGTTTTAAAATACGAAGGAAAGCGGGCTCTTACTTACCTTACTTACTTTAAAACAAACAAACAAATTAACGTCAATCATAAGCGTTAACTCGAATAACAACCAGTAGAGGGCAGAAATACACCAATGTCTTTTCTGCCTATTTAAAAAACGAAGAAGGAAGAGGACCTCTGTGACGTATTTTGCTCTGCGACAGAAACTCTGTGTATGTTGCGGTTTAAAGCTACTTTTCTAGAAGCAGCTGCTTACTATGGAATATAAATGGCACTACAAGACTTACTGATGACTCCGTGATTAATGATGTTCATACGCGAACAGAAAAGAGGCGCCTGGAGCATGTTAAAGCCCCGTACAGTCACATGGCAGTTTGGTGTCGTCGGCTAAACTTGGTGACTATTTGTGCACAGTGCCTTTTTATTCGCGTCTCTTGTTTAGCTCAGGTGAGCATGTAAGAGTCAGCCGTGTTTTGGTGGTGTGGAGTTGTGCATGTCCCGGTTGCAGAAAGTGGAGGAGAGCAGGCGGAGGGCGTGAGCTGTGTCCAGGCGGCTCTCGGTGTCCGGGATGGAGACCTGGACCCCCAATCCCCGAGCTAAGCCCTTCATCCCCCGTCAACAGAGGAGTCTCTATCTCACCTGGAAATACAAATTGACCAACAAGAGGACGATTCGCCGGTTCTGTCAGGTAAATAGTTAAACTGTCTGTACTGATAGAGCTCAGCAAAAGAGTGATGTTGCTGCTGTAAATCAGTAAAGTAAACGTATTGTCCTGGATAATTGTCCTGTTTTCTCGCTTATTTTGCATTTAACAAGCCACATTAGCTCATATTTAAAGGTTTCATATTGCCAAAAAGTTTTGGTAAAGGAAATGTCAGGTGCTCTTTCAAAGTAAAGGCTGCAAGACATATCCTGGCTTGATTATATCAGTGCCCGTTCCTAGATGCACTCACTGGGCACTTTGTAGGTTACACGTTACTCGTACTGGGTTGGACCCCTATTTTCCTTAATTTTTCATGGCATAGATCCAACAAGATGCTGGAAACACTCAGTGATTTTGATTTATATTGACATGATGGCATAACACAGCTGCTGCAGATTTGTTGGTTGCACGTTCATCTCAATCTCCCATTCCACTGCATCCCAAAGCAATCCACTGGATTGAAATCTGGTAACTGTGGAGGCCATTTGAGTACATTGAGATTATTGTCATGTTCAAGAAACTAGTTTTAGTTGATTTAAGCTTTGTAACATGGTTTGTTGTCCTGTAAACAGACGTCAGAATAAGCACACCGTAGTCACAGAGGGAGGGATGTGGTCCGCAATAATACTTGTTGGGTGTCGCATTTAAATGACAGTAAAATAAATACCATCTGAATCTCACAACAGAAATCAAGACTCATTAGTGCCAGTAGATCAGCAATTAAGTGAACCATTTGTAGAGTTTAATAATAACAAAATTAACTAACTACAGACATCAAGATGAACACCGATACATTTTTTTTTTTTTTTTTTTTTAATCCTACAGGCCGGTGCCGTGTTGTTTCTGCTGATAACCGTCATAGTCAACATTAAACTCATCCTGGATACAAGAAGAGTTGCCAGTGAAGATGCAGCAGCCCAAGAATATGGTGAGAAACATGTTCACATGTCATTTTACTTATACTTAGTACACTCAGGTTTAAGTGAGTGTATGTATAAATTTGAGCCTGTATGTACGATTTTGACCCTGTGTGGATTGGTGAAAATCCTAAATGAATTCACACTAATGTGTCTAATTCTAAGACTTTAAAGATCTGTGCTGTACAATAACTCCGCAAAAAAAACTGCTACAAGCAACTCGTTACCATGACATTCTACCCAGAATGTAGAATGTCGAGTGACCACAGCTTTAGCTTTGAGTTGTAGCAGACTTTTGTGATTAGTAGTATTTCGGCCTGATAGATGGATGTCTCATCCTTTGACATGTCAACTTGAACTTTTTATCTTGATTCGTGATTTCAGAGTAAACTTTAACTACAGTCTTTCACCCATCAGTATACTTGGACAGACGCTGTGATTTTGTCATGGATTTAAATTCAGTTTTATTTATATAGTTTCCTCAAGGTGACTCTATAAAATATCTCATCTACAATATGTGTATACAGTATACAGTACAGTCTATAGTCCCCAAATGTCTAACTCTGTGACTCTGGACAGTAATGCAGCTTTCAGTCAATTCCTCTGAAACGTTTACTGTATGTTAATGTAACAGTCAGTATTTAAATATGTACGAAATCAGTTTAATAGAAGAGTTGAGGGTTGATCTGTCTGTTGCTATCTGACATATTCACTAGGGGTGCAACGATACACAAAATTCACGGTTCGGTTCAGTTCGATACTTTGGTGTCACGGTTCGATATTTTTTCGATACAAAAAAATGTTTATGCCTTCTTTAATTTGTAATTTATTAAGATTATAAATATTTCTTTTAACTCAAAAATACAGTTTTTAAATGAAATGTTGCTGAAACAACAAAATAATAAAAGAATAAAAGAGTTTGGAAACGAGTTTATTTCAGAGAAATAAACTTGTTCTAAAAACAAGATATCAACCACATACAGTTCTGCATTGTTTGGGAATCCCTGATGGTATTTTCTATTCTTGGCATAATATAAAACAACCACACCCAATCCCTGACATGAAAAATTTTTTTTAGAACCATGTTCTATAGTGTACAGAAATCACATGAAAACTTAAATCTGGTAAAGCTATACTTCATATATTTTCTGTTGTGCAGACTTGGCACCATGTCAAACAAACAAACAAAAAAAACACCATGTAAAGAATAAAAAATAAATAAAATAAATACAAACAAAAGCTATTCTATACCCTTCTTCTGGGGTATATTCTCAGCAGCATATATAACAAATCAGGTACCCATAAAATGAATCACTCTTTAATGGACCTCCCCTAACACTCATCTTCTGGAATGCTAGCACTTAGCTGCATAAACAACTTAAATAAAAGGTCCTGTTAAATACAAACCAAAACATAGTTTACTCAATTTCCATGTTCTTCTTCAGAAAAATTAGGATGTCCACATGTTCTGCTGACAGTACAGATCTGCTTGCTGTGACAATGTCACCTGCTGTGGAAAACACCGTCTCAATTGGGACAGAGGTTCCAGATACAACCAAGTAACACTGTGCCAACTTGGAAAGATGAGGGTACAAGCTGTGATGTTCCTTCCACCATCTCAGTGGGTTATCATCTGTGGGAATGCAGTCTGCTAACCTGTACAAGTTAATTTCCTCCTCTGCCACTGCGGCTGCAGACCTGGTCCTTGGCTTCTGTGCCATGAACAGTTCTCCAAACAACTCATTCATGGCCGACTTTTTCTCTGGTGGAGATGCTGATGGTGAATCTGAAGAGTTTGCTGCTTGAGTCTCTGCGGAGGTCGCAGTTTCTGTGGCGCCTGCGGCTTGGTCCTGAGGAAATATAAACAACCAAACTGTTAATTGTATTTGTTTAAATAATATTTATAAATGAAGCAGTAGCTAAATAAAATTTCAAAAAAAAAAAAATAAAGAACACCTACTTGTTCAATGCTCAAGACAAGTTCTGTGGCGAGTGCTCCATAGACTCTCAGCTGAGTGACATCATCCAAGTGGCGCAGGGACTTGAATCGAGGATCTAAAGCTGTGCACTTGTATAGGTAATTCTGAAGGGCAGGATCAGCGTATCTCTTCTCCAGGTCCTCCCTGATGTTTGTTTTGTTTTTTTACATCTCTCACTGCTGGGCTGTCATCACCAGACTGCGCCATAGAGTTCAGGATGTTCATTTTAAGTGGCAGGATCATGGATGCTGTTGGAGATGACGCTTCACACATCATGACTGTCACAGTTTTTAGGGTTTTCATGACTGTAACAAGATTTTCAGCCAGTGCATGTCCTTCCTGAGTTAGATTCTGAATGTTCTTCATACTCTTCTTCACAGTATTGTCGGCCATAGCAGCATACACTGCAGCTTGCTGTTCAAGGTATCTTTCCATCATATCATGAGAGTTCCACCTAGTTGGAACATCTTGAATCAGTTTTTTTTCACTAAGCTGCAGCAGTTGCTGTTTTTTTTTCTTACACACATTGCATCCTGTTGTGCTTCTGTGAAAGAAGGAGACAATTCTTCTCATCTTTGCTAGGAGATGGGGAAACCTTCTGCACTGCCATTCCTTTCTGAGCAGCTATATTAATTGTATGTGCAAAACATCCGATTTGTGGCCCCAGCCCAGCAGCTGTGACAGCATTAACTATGTTCTTAGCATTGTCAGTAGTTACAGGTATTGTCACATTTGGTCGCACTAACTTCCAGTCTTCCACAGTTTCAGAGAGACCTTTGGCTAAGTCGTCAGTGGCGTGACTTTCGACCAGGCGTGTCTGCAAAACACAGTTTTTCATGTGCCATTCCGGATCAATGTAATGTGCGGTGACAGTGAGGTAGCTCTTGACGTCCAGCCGTCTGAGGTCAGAGCAACAGCGGGTGCTGCTGACACTGCCGTCTCTAATTTTGCTTTTGTCTCCTTGTACAAAGCGGGAACTGCGATATCGGTGAAATAGGTTCGTGAAGGAATACTGTAACGGGGCTCAAGTACTCTCAGCATTTCCTGAAACCCGGTGTTTTCTACAACAGAAAAGGGTCGCATGTCGACAGCAATAAAAGTAGCAATTGCCCTGTCGATTTCTTTTGTCCTCCTAGAATCATGCGCTAACGGCTGTCTAAATGACTCCGGCAAAGTGTGTAGCATGTGTGTTTGTTGTTGTTTTTGGCTGCCTTCACTCGTCTTTGCACTAGGGTGATGTCGGCGTAAATGTGCATTCATATTTGTTGTTGCCACCGATGTAATTAACCATGGCGTGGCACATCCGACATACTGTTGTAGTTTTGTGCACAACGCGCTTACCATCAGGGTCATACTTCACACGAAAGCCAAAAAAGTTCCAAACGCCAGATTTCAATGACGGTGGAGGAGGTTCAACTTCGGGAGGCATTAAGGCAGTTGCCATGTTGCAATGAGCTTAGCTTCTGTCTCGCTAGCTTGATTGAATGCATGTGGGTGGCACTCAGTGGATCTGTGCTCGACAGTGCAGCCTAGGCGGAGTAGTCGAACGCAGATTCACTGAGCGCTCAACACAGACAGCATCGTCAGAAGAAAAGTTGATAAAATAAATTTAAAAAAATTGTTCGATACACATGCGTACCGAACCGAAAGCACTGTATCGAACGGTTCAATATCGATACGAGTATCGTTGCACCCCTAATATTCACCCATCACTCATTAACCTTCTGATACACGGTGTTCCATTAAAGTGTAGTTTTATTATGAAGTGCATCATTTTGATCTTGATGTTTGTTTTTCTCTCTTTAGAGGATGTTATTCCTAACATGGAGACAGCACGCAGGCCGGCTAATGGACGCAAAGTCCTCGACATTGAGGTGTACTCCAGCCGCTCCAAGGTCTACGTGGCAGTAGATGGCACCACGGTGGGTGATTAACTGGCTGATGCCTACTGACAGGTTACTTGAGACATACTGCTTTAATACTCAAAGGGGCTTAGCTAATATAACAGACTCACACAACAACAGAGTGTTTGGTCTCACTAACTTTCCAGGTGCCTGAAGACAACAACAATCTTACTCAGACAGAGTAAGCTGCTGCTTGGGCCTCTCACCATCGCAGTTTTCAAGACAATCTATACATCCTAGACTAATCTTTCCTTCCACTAACCTTCATTTTGTTGTTAGGTTTTCAGTTGAGTTCTATTTTGTCAAGGGAAATATTGGTAATGCAAGGTGTTTAAATTTTGGCTTTTTAATGTCATTGAACTCATGTTCAAAATGGTAATAATCCTTTATAATGAATTTGGTTAATGATAGACACAAAGCGTCAGACTGTTTCTTCTGGCCGAGCATTCACATGCCACATTTCTCACACAATTATATTGTATTTAATAAATAATACCATGTACAGCAACAACAATACAAATTAGTCTCCAGTAAGTTTCTCATCATGTGGATAACTTTGCCAGTGGCAGTCTAAGATGGTAATGAAGTCAGTGTGTCAGACACTAATAAGATTAGTGTCTGACACACTTGGCTCAGTAAAAATATTGTTTTTCTTTATTTTACTTGTTCCTGCAGGTGCTGGAAGATGACATGCGAGAACAAGGCAGAGGGATCCATGTGATAGTTCTCAACCAAGCAACTGTGAGCATGTGCTGCTTATTCTTCATATCATGACGCATGTCTTTCCACTGGCAACTCATATGTAAATATAACAAACTGCAATTACTGTACATACTAGAGGTAGGAGGAAAAAATGGATGCATCATATTATGATTTTTTGCTAATTGTGTTTCACTGTTTTTATAGCTGTATTTATCACAATACAAACAACGTTGAAGTTAAACTTATCAAATGTTAGTAATTTTTTTTTTTTTTAGCAATTTCAGATTTTTCAGTAAGCCAGTAAGTGTGTGTGTGTGTGTGTGTGTGTGTGTGTGTCTCTCACAGGGTCATGTGATGGCCAAGAGGATATTTGACACCTACTCTCCCCATGAGGATGAAGCCATGATCCTGTTCCTCAATATGGTGACTCGTGGTCGAATCCTCATCTTTACCATAAAGGTCAGGAGCTTCTAACTGTCTGAGGAGTGAAGGGGATATTCATGTTCCAGTCATAAACCATACCTGTAACTGTGTTTTTTGGGGGCTTATTTGTCCTGCAGGATGAGGGCACATTCCACTTGAAAGATGCTGCTAAGAACCTGCTCAAGAGTCTGGGCAGCCAGGTGTCCCTCAATCTGAGCTGGAGAGACATGTGGACTCTAGTGGTGAAGAAAGGAGGTAGAAAAGCAGACCTTCATTTTTAACAATGACATTGAGGACAGCCATTATACAGGAAGAGCTTCACTAAATCGATCAGTCACAAAACATCTGAGGAGCTGGGGAGAATTATGATTGGTTGTTTAGAAACATTAAGAAGATTTGATTATGAGATTTCACAAAGTCAGCCCAAAGTGCACCAGTTTTATCGTGGATTGACATATGATTTTTATTTTATTTTATTTTTTTTTTTAACTAGGATCAGCCTAGATTGTTTTCAGGGCCACTACAACTTTACTGTGTATGACTGAAAGAAAGACTTTTTTTGTTCTACATATTCACATTTGTGTCTTGACCTTTGTGCTTGAGGTGTTGTCACTAATGGCTAAACACTTTTTCTTAGGCTGAAATTAATCATCTTTGATTTACAAGAAACAAAACAGATGGATATATTTAATTGTCTGTGCAGTTTTTCATCACTATTTTCTACATAAACTTGGATTTTGTTGAGAAGTTATCAGTATAAACCATAAATAAGGCATCTTTGATCAAATAAATCAGTCAGTAGGGGGGAAGAGACAAAAGGAAAAACGAGTTTATACTTGCCCTGAGATTACCTCTCTTGACTTGATGTTGTTTTTGTGTTCAGGTCAGGTTTATGGAGAGAAGCATTCAAAGTCTCCAGCTCTGTCTACCTGGGGAGACCCAGTGCTGCTCAAGACTGAAGTGCAACTTACTGCCTCTGAAGGTAAGAGCCAGTTTTAGCATGCTTGACAAAGGGTGAAATATTTAAACTTGATTCCCCTCTCGTGCACAAAATGTTATAAAAAACTAAAAGACTTGTAGCTTTTTTTTATGAATAATCTTTTGAAAGTGCGATGACATGCAGTAAAAGTTGGGTCCTTGAGAAAAAAGTCAAAGTTGGGGATTTGCTTCTCCTTATATTAAGATGTTTTAGTCCCGACGGTGTAGGGACCAGATGGGTTAAAAGTTTGAGACAAAGACTGTACATGAATGATGGTTGAAGTCACCGGTAGTTTTGGATTTCACATTTTGTAGGTTTAGCATGAGCATTTTGGCCCCAGTTGGGGAAACTGTAAAATGTAAATTTAAAAAAAGATGATGATTTGAAGGTCTCAAACACATTTTATGCACAAAATAACACAAATGTTAAAACTGAGAAAAAATATTAGTTCAAACCAGTTGCTGAACTTTGGGGAGAGGAAAGTTGCTCATTCTTGTTTGATACAAGAGCCGAGCTGCTCAAAAGTCTTGTGTCATCTTTGTTGTATTTTTCATTTCATAATGTGTCAAATATTTTTAACTAATTAAAGGTCTCGGCTCCAGGCAGGCCAGTTCAACACCTATAATTCTGGCCAATGTATTTTGCGGTTTAGCATTGTCTTGCTGAAATAGGTCTCACATGGAAAAAAACGTGTTCTCTTTGAGAGCATATGTTGCTCTAAAAGCTGTGTACACATTTTAGCATTAATAGCGCCTTTTCAGATGTGCAAGTTGCCAGTTCTAATGCACCCATCTATATACCATCAGAGATGCAGGCTTTTGGACTGAGTGCTGATAACAAGCAGGATGGTCCCAGTTCTTTTTAATCCAGAGAATGCAACGGCAGCCATGTTTGCAAAAAATAATTTAACATTTGGATTTGTCTGACAAGAGAATAGTTTCCCACTCTGCCTCAGTCATTTTACGTGAGCTTTGGCTCAGAGCAGAACACAGCATTCCTGGATCATGTTCATATACATCTTCCTCTTTTGCATGATAGAGCTTTAAGCTATATTTATGGATGACACAGATGCAAGTTTGCCTCTCTAACATGTTCTTTTCAGTCATTTTGCTGGCCTGTTGACAGTTAACCTAATGTATTGCAACATGTTCTGCCTGCTCTATCTTTTTAGTATTATTTACTTCTCCAGCCTTTTTCCCCACCCCAACCTTTTTGCTGATATAGGAATGGGAATACTTTATGAATCCCTAAGAGAATAAAGTTCAAAATAATTTTATGTTACAAAAAACTAAAATAATTTGGGATGTGATCTTATGTTCTGCAGAGGCAGAGTGCCACTGGGCAGACACGGAGCTGAACAGGAGGAGGAAACTCTTCTGCAGCAAGGTGGAAGGATATGGCAGCATCTGCAGCTGCAAAGATCCGGCACCCGTAGAATTTAATCCTGACCCTGTAAGACATGTAACAGACACGACTCTATAGTTTCAACATGTTTTTCCTGCATGGGGAAGCACAGGAATGCCAAGCTGTAAGGAGGGAGTAATGTCCTTGCATCAGTCAAATGATATTTATTTATTTTGCTATAATTTGTATGGTTTTTTTGGTCTTGGATGAAGACAGAATCCCACAGAAGTGAGAGTAGCATTTGAGCGAGTAGTGAGGCACTGAGCACACTTGCTCGTATGTTTGAGTATGCTCAACTTCACTGTCTCGATAATACTTCCTGTGCTGCTCTGTAGTGAGCCCAGGATACTGGCGTTAGTGCTCTTCAGGCTCAGTTAGAGTGACCCTCCAGTTTGCAATGGATCTACAGAACAGAACAGACTGGCATCATCTGCAGTCCAAAATTGTGGAGCTGGAATTTGTCTGAGCATGCTGCGAGGGACTCAAGACAGTTGAATGACATAAGGGGCCTCCATCTGACAAACAAGCCCGAAGGATGCCACAGAAACAGGAAGGACTGAGTTAGCTTAGAGTCCAGTACTAAAACAACCACTTCTTAGACAGATGGAAAAATAAAGGTAAATTGCCGAATTTACCTGGCCAGCTGTCCGAATACATGAGGCTGTATAGTCTATGTAAAGTGTCATTGTTAAAATGCTCATATACTTGGATTTAAGTAGTCAGGTGTATGCTTTACCGATTCTTGTCTTCTTGTCCACTAATTTGAGTTTCTTGTGTGCAAGTATAGATTCAGTATGATCACATTTTTACTCTGTTCCGTCCTTGCAGCTCCCCATCAATAATGTTTTCAATGTCCCAGTGGCCGTTATTGCAGGAAACAGACCTAACTATCTCTACCGGTAAGATCTGAAAAATACTCTTCTGTCATACAGGGAAGTAATAAATCTCTGTCAAAATATAACTAAGTGTTTGGCTTTTTTGTTGTTGTTTAGTATGCTGAGGTCACTTCTTTCAGCCCATGGTGTTAACCCACAGATGATCACAGTCTTCATTGATGGATATTATGAGGTACCTTTATTATTTGTGTGTGTGTGTGTGTGTGTGTGTGTGTGTGTGTGTGTGTGTGTGTGTAGTTTACTTCTGCCAGTGATTGGGGTGTACCTTTGCTGGTGTTAGGTCATGTAACTATCAAAGTCATACAATTTTAACATCTTAATCAAGACATCATATTTCAATACCTTATTTTAAACACATACAACAAACATAATTTTATTTGCAGAAGGCTTTATAGATCGTTTAGGTATCTATATATCTCTTTCCTTGTCAGAGACTTTGAAGTTATTGATAACTTTTTACACTGATTACAAATTGATAATATTGGTGCTCCTAATAAAAATGTTGGATGAGTTTGAATCTCAGTGACCTCAACCTCAAGGTCAGAGGTCAAGTTTTTTTAGAAAGCGTTGTGAATGCAATAACTTGAAAACAAGGCTTTTGAAATTGATACTATCTCTCTCTAGGAGATGAAGGGGTACCACTGACCACTGCCCCCAAATTTTTTTTTTTTTTTATTGGGAGTCTGTTTGACTTATAATGATCACGAGTGTTTTACCAAATGAATGAACTGAATCTATAAATTAATTATCTTGTTAAATGTTAAAAAAAAAAAAAATTTAATCTCTACAGTGTATCCTCGTCATAATTACCATGAGAATAGGATTAAACTGCATCCTTTGTGAGATTAAAAGAATTTAAACTAGAACTACAGAAATCCGTTTTTTGGGTGTTTTTGTGTTCTCTCTTTAGGTTTCTATTTCTTTTAGAAACAGAATTGTCATTTCAGGTTATACTCACCACCTCAGTGGATTTTGTTCAGGGAAACATTTTGCAAATTATTAAAGAATCTTTTTGTAGCTCTCAAACATCTGCCTTTTTGACTCAGGAGCCAATGGATGTTGTTGACCTGTTTGGACTGAAGGGAGTTCAACACACACCTATCAGCATCAAGAATGCCAGAGTGTCTCAGGTAAGCAACAGCTTCTCATTCAAGGGTTAATACATAATTCAGAGCAATACAAGCATAGATTTTAAAGGACCAATGTTTCCTTTACAGAAACGTTCAGCAGTGTTGTTATTAAATTATTCTTTGTTACTGTGAAACTCAAACATCTCTTTCCTCAATCACAGCACTACAAAGCGAGTCTGACAGCAACCTTCAATCTTCACCCAGTAAGGACCAACATCAAACACTCAACTGTATCATGTTAATGCAGTTTGTTATAACTCTTATTTGAATTTTTCATCTTTTATAATAAGTGCATTGTACAGCCTCAATTTTACATTGCACTTCAGCATTTCTTTAATTAAGAAAAAAAATAATCTGGCACGTCCAAACAGAGGTTTCACAGTGCACACTCAGTTGCTCCAATTCATTTGTTTCTCTGACCATCATAACTAACCTGCAACTTTACCAGAGGTAAACCCTCTAACATAAGTCTGAATTGTAACTGTATACATATAAATTTCTGCTTCCACTCAATATTAATGAGACTTCTGAAACTCTTACTGTCAACACTGACATTATGATTTTATGCAGTGAACTCTGTGAATGCACTGTGGGTGTTTTAGTGTGTGCAGTTGCCTGGGGTAGAGTCTGTATGCACCATATGTATGCGCTCATTAGAGTTTGTTGTGTCTGTTTTATCTTTTCCCAGGATGCTAATTATGCCATTGTACTAGAAGAAGATCTTGATATATCCATTGACTTCTTCAGGTATTTCTTCCAGTCTACATTACCACTACTAAAAGCAGCCAGATGTCCACGTTAGTTCCAGAAAAGGGCTCTTACTGATTGATATCTAGTCACTCTCTACTGACAACTTTTTATGCAGCTGCTGTTTTTGGTTCTTAACCTGGTAGTCTCATTCTGTTAGACTCTGCTCTGAAATAATGGAGAATTTTTAGCACAGCTTCCATAAGCATGAGTAAACTCCCTTTAAATTGATTTTACATTTAATGTTATTGTGAAGTTTATTTAATTGCTTATGTATTACTTAATTACTTCAGTGTAGTAAGCTGTAAATGCTTTAAACTGCCGTTAAAAGTTCAAAATGTACGCCCCTTACACTTTTTCTTGCTTGGCTGATTGGTGGCTCTCCCCTTGTATTGTCCTGAGCAGCCTGGAGATCAGGCTGGCTGGATGATGATTAGAATGAAGAATAGGCCTAAACACAAGTTCACGGTATTCCACCATCTTGAATTCTCCCCCCCCACACACACACACACACACACACACACACACTCACACTCACACTCAGTGCCACACCCGCCAAGGAACAGACTCTGATTATTGGTGATTCAGTTTTCACATACGTGGCATTAGAGACACCAGCAACCATAATAGATTGTCTTCCAGGGCCCAAAGCAGGTGATTCTGAAGAAACCCTGAAAGTGTTGGCTAAGGATAAACATAAATGCTGTAGTATTATAATGCCTTTTGGTATTAATAACACCTGGTTACATGAGTTGGATGTCATTAAAATTAATGTTGCATCAGTGTGTAACTTTGCCTAAACAATGGATACAATACAAACCTCCCTTAGACAGTATCATTTTTAGGTCATAGCATACATTTTAATTGCTATGTAGATGATACCCAGCTTTATCTATACATGAAGCCAGATAATAAACACCAATTAGTTCCATTCCAGGTGATCCTCTAAAAGGTCTCCATAAGGGACCTGTGATTCCTGCCACATTGGCTGCTTTGCACCCTGACAGTGATGCTGCCACAGCTCTGTACCATTTATACCAGCACTTACTGAGTATTTGTCAGTGCTGGTATAAAAGGAAAAGAAGTCAAAACCAGAATTAGCAAAGACCTCACAGAAAGTCAAACTGTTGCAACATCTCTCTAGTGGTGCAACGGATCAAAAATCTCACAGTTCCCATCGGATCACGGTCTTAAGTCACGGATCGGATCAATTTTCAGATCAGCAAAAAAGAAAAAAATTTAACATTTACCTATTAACTTTTTAAGTATTTTTTGCCTATTAAAAACATTCAACTCAAGACTCATTCCACGCAATTATATAAAAACAAATTAAGGTGCAATATAGGGCAGTACAGGGCTTTGTATCTACCACTCCGCTGTGATATAATGAGCTGTCACAGTCACGTAGCTTTCCGTTGACCTGGAGGTCCACCCGTTTGTAGTTGGGCAACAGAAGATGCCTGGGACAGTTCAGCCATAACTTTAAACTTTTCCTGCTCATACATGCCTGGGTACGATCTTGTCACTGAAGTGGACGCAAATGGGATATCATAGCGTGGCTCAAGCACGTTCATCATAGTTTAAACCCCTTGTTTTGCACAAGGGAATACGGCCTCCCGTCTGCAGCTAAACACTCCAGTAGCTTTTGTAATAGCTTTAGCCCGGTCGGATTGGGCAGCAAAGGGCTGCTTAAATACTGCAAGCTCCTCTGCTCCTCCACTTGGACCGCTAGCGCTGGCCATAACTATCGCTTGACAGACCCACCACGCGCACCATACACATACCTTTTTTTCCTTTTTCGAATCTTCGGAATAACGTGCGTGCCGAACCGTGGAGTGGATTCGGATTACGGATCAACCGTGATCCGTTGCACCACTACATCTCTCTGTATAATTTGTGATCTCTGAGCTTCTGTACTGAGACGTTATTAAAATTACAGTAAAAACTGACAGTCCTACACTTGTATCTTTGTCCTGGCTGCAGCGGCAGTGAAAGAACGCACCAAGGTGCACGACCGGTCAAAACGACATCAAAGCAGCAACTTGCACCAGTACTCTAGTACTTCCATATGGGAGGGTGGGGATGTGAAGCAGAATCGCGTCATAAGACACTTCAGGACCATTGAATAGAACTCTGTATTTTCATTTTTAACCTTGGAGATGAACTCACAGTGCACTTTCTTGTGAAGGTTGCTTGTTTCAGTCATCTCATAACAAAGCCACCTTTGGGTTTGAATGTAGGCACACATTAAAACTGGTGCTCAATCTCTTTCTCCAAGAGAAAGAGAGCTTGTGCATTAAATGAGATGCTTACTCTTAAGGACCCAAATGTATACTAGGAATATGTGTCCAAACTGTGTGCTGTTGCTTTTGCAGCAAGCTGTGGTTTATAGTTAGCCACAATTTAATTAAGAAATGATGAGGAGAGAAAGTGGAAATACATCTTTATTTTTTTGTTAAAGGAACTTTCTGCATAGCATCCTCAGCTCTTCTGTGAAATTTTTAAAGATGTTTTTGATTCTATAATGTCAGCTGAGACGGCCCTTTAACACGCTGACCTGCAAGATTCACCACCAGATGGCAGTAGATCGACAGTGATAATAATGCTCTGCTCTGTTAGAACCTCTAGCCTTCCTTTGTTGGACAGGCTGTGCTTTGAACTGTGTGTTTGCTGCTGTGAAAGCTCCAGCTTCCCTCCTGGGCTGACCAATCTGTTTGAAGCTCTGACTTCAATAGTGGAGAAGAACTTGCGGCCATCATCTGTGTTTGCGCCAGTTTGCTTTTGAGCTTCAAGCTTTCAGTTAGAGAGCAGTGAAATTAAAGCTTGGTTCTATTGACAAAAACAAGCCTGTTATTTCTTCTTTATGTCCAATAGTTGTAGTTTCTTGAAGGAATATCTACAAGTCCAGTTCAGAAGCTCCCTGTGTCAGCTGTCAATCACAGTGACCACTTGCTATGAAAGGTCTGGTAGAAAAGCTCAGTGTAATCTGTTGAAGTACCAGAAAAATGTTCCTGTTCAGTGATCAGACGTCTGTATGTTCGGGTCTTCTGTTTAGATCAGTTTTTTTCACGTTTTTTTTGTTTTTGTTTTTTTCTAAAATCATAACTGCAAACTAGACACCTTTTTATATTCAGTCTATTGTCAGAAAACGGTTACATTATCAATATTTTCTCTGTTTCTGTAGCTTTCTGAGTCAGACCATCCACCTGCTGGATGAGGATGACAGCCTGTACTGTATTTCAGCCTGGAACGACCAGGTGAGTGCTGACTATCATCCGTATTCCTTATTTTCACACTTAAGTGACTTCACTATTTGACTTCTCTAAGCCTGCTTTTTATGAACATTGTCCCGCCAGTCTTTGTTATGTAGATGATAACACTCCCCTATATGTGGTGTTGATCAGGGCTATGAGCACACAGCAGAGGACCCAGCCCTGCTCTACAGGGTGGAGAGTATGCCCGGCCTGGGCTGGGTGCTGAAGAAAAGCCTCTACAAAGATGAGCTGGAGCCAAAATGGCCTACACCCGAAAAGGTGCTTGAAGTTGTCTTTTCTTTTGTTGTGATATTTTATCACCGATTGATTCTTCCAGTGGTCATAAATAGATATGTGAAGTGAATAATCTTCAATAACTTTTAAATATAAATAAAGTTTGTCATTTAGAAAAGTGATTAAAAGGAGCTGCATGAAAGGATTTTTAATATATTGTGTTGGTGATTTTACTGTCATGTTGTAATTCTAAAAATCTTGAATAATATCTATCTAGGCCTTAAAAAGAATAGTGTCTAGCTGACAAGTAAAAACAAATGCAGGAACACGCTGTGCATGCGTGTGAGGCCGTGGCGAAAAGATCGTGACTAAGTGCGTGCCTGCGCTCTTTCTGGCTTGTAGCTGTGGGACTGGGACATGTGGATGCGAATGCCAGAGCAGAGGAAAGGCCGAGAGTGTATCATCCCTGATGTATCCCGCTCCTACCACTTCGGTATCATCGGCCTCAACATGAATGGCTATTTTCACGTAAGATCTTAAAGTAAAATGCTTTTTGTTATCAGCTTTTCATTTGTGTATTCCTGACACAAAGCGACAGGTCTGAAGGCAGCACTAGAGCAGTTAAGTCAGCTGTATCTTTTTAGCCCGCTGTTAAAGATTGCTGTTTTTGTCTTATCGTGTCACATAGGAGGTATATTTCAAAAAGCACAAGTTCAACACTGTTCCCAATGTACAGCTGAAGAACGTGGGCAGGTGTGTACAGCCATGTGATTAAATGCTATTGTTTTTTGTAAGTAATCTGGCTACATGGTGACAGACTTGGTTTTAATTGGTCTTCACAGCTTGAAGAAAGATGCTTATGAAGTTGAGATCCAGAACCTGCTGAAGTGAGTACAAACTCTGGCATCATTCAGCGTGTTTGCTTATGGTTGTTGTAAACCACAAAAAGTAAATTTTGTGTGTGTGTGTGTGTGTGTGTGTGTGTGTGTGTGTGTGTGATATTCCAGAGAGGCAGAGGTGCTAGACCACACCAAAAACCCATGTGAGGACTCATTCCTACCTGACTCTGAGGGGAAGATCTACATCATGTTCATTAAGATGGAGTCTGAAACAGACACATCCACTTGGACTGAGCTTGCCAAGGTGGTCATATTTACATAAGTGGTCTTGCTTGTGATTTTTACAGGCAGTGATTTAAGCCCTAATAAATTCAATCACGTCTCTTGTTTAGTGCCTGCACGTTTGGGATCTAGATGTTCGGGGATACCACAGAGGTCTATGGCGGCTCTTCAGAAAAAGGAACCATGTGTTGGTCGTGGCTGTTCCGATCTCCCCGTACTCGTAAGTAACTCTCAGATTATATGTAGCCCATACCTGTAATCTTTCTGGGAAAACAAGAAAGTCAGAGATAGAGACATGGAAATCATATGACCGTTATCTGATGTTTTACAGCAGTTGCACCCTAAAGCAGTGTGAAACAAGATGAAACATTTTCACAGCCCTAAGAGGAAACCGTAAAAGATCCTGTTTATTACCTAAGAGCAGCTTCTGTTTGTTAGAGCAGCAGGTTCTGTGTGACAGCCTGTAAATGCAGAACAGAAAATGGAGATGGAGAGGGATGCAAACAGCAGAGATGTGGCCTGGTTGTTACATGAATAATTCAGGGTTTTCAACACAGTGGAAACACAGGCAAACAATGACCTTTTACGTGACAGGAAAGGGAGAAAGGAAAAGTTTCAGGTACTTTGGATAGATAAAGGGCTATGCAAATAACTTATGCAATCTAAACAAAATATTGTCTCTGTTTGCTGCCTGCCTATGAAATCAGGCAGTCAGTCTGCTATCACCTGCAGTCTTCTGTTGGAATGGATGTATTCAGGTCCAGGTCTCAAGTGTTTGGCAGTCCAGCACACATTCTGTTACACAGTTGGTATTTAGCTTTGAAATGCTTAGAAGGTGCATTCTCCTAAGATGTAGGCTAAAGTTTTAGCCCTGTTGTTGATATTTTGGTGAGATGCTGCATCTTTCACTTGTTTATAGTTAGATTGATTCTCATAGCAACACAAGGAGCAGATTTATTAATTGTAAACATGATTAAGTGAAGGATCTAAGAGTTCATGTGGGAGGTACTGGTTACAACTGGTGCTTTTAATGAGAAGAGTATTTCAGGAAGGCAGACTATTGAAACACTCCTGAGTACCCTGGCTCATTTCTTTTAAAGAGGTACCTTGTTAGAGGGGAGGAAATAATTCATAAATAATTAATTAGCACAATATTTGAAGAAAATGTTTGATTTCCTTCCATTGCCCATAAACTTAATTTATATAATTATATAAAGGTTATATAAACTCCACCTCAAGACATGATGTGAATACGATAGGATACAAAGAAGCAAAGTCACTCCTGCTGCACTGTGCCAGTCATCAGAGGGAGAAAGGGAATTTATTTCAAAAGTAATATGATAACTCCTGTGATTGTTTACACTTCCTTTCTTCAACCATCCAATTGTTTTTGTTTTTTATTTCAGTAAAATAACTTTAAGCCCTTTAACAGAATCTCTAGTTGGAGTGAGAATTTTTACCCTGTCTTTGCATTAATTACTGATTTACTGATAATTTTTCCTATCGATATATGTTTTCTTTGTCAGTGACCACAAGAGACAAAAATCACCATGGTTGATTAATCTGCTTCAGATTCACAACAACCAGAACAGCCAACTACAGTTGCATTCCTAAAGTCTTTTGCTTTTAATTCTCATTTTAATAACCATCTTGGGTAAATTCACACCAGATAAAAAAAACAATTTGCCTTAATTCACTTGAATTTCTGTGTAGGTTCTCTGATCTCTGCTTAATGTTATCATCTCTCCACTTCCTTTTTTGTAACCTCATGTGTACTCTCTTATTTTATTCTGATCAGTGTGAGGAAACCAGCGAATGTCACTCCCATTCATTTAGAGCCTCCTCCTAAAGAAGAGGGAGCACCGGTGGAGCAGATGTAGATCTGATGTTACACATGCGCGCGCGTGTATATACACACACACACACACACACACACACACACACACACACAGACACAGACTTCAACAAGCCCTGGCCTTAACACTACTACTTCTCTCCATCAACGAACATTAATAATCCAGCCTGGGGCCCAGAGCTACAGGTCTGTCTTGGGTACAAGAGGATACCTGGGACACAGAGTCTATTTTTTATGTTGGAGGAAGAATTAACATTACAAACAGCACTGGTGAGTCCGTCCAGCAGTGATGCTAAAACTAGTTATAGTTAATTGTGATTGTTCAACCACAACAGTGTACAGCTGCCAACAGCTGTGTCTTTTTGTGGATCGATCACTAAGCTACATCTTTGACAGAACAGTACAACTGACAAAAACACACTGACCTGAAAGAAGGCAGTGCTCCTTATAGTTTGGTATTTTAACTACTGAGTGTTTGTCCATTTTTGTACATACATTTTAACGAATCTCTATTTATTTTACATCTGTCAAAAGTTAGTGTTTTTTTTTTTTTCTAAATAAGAAAATCCACTTTGATCAAGTTCAATGCATTTTTAAGAGTCTGACTTTTACAATGGAAAAAATGTAAGTGTGTGTGTAAAATCTAAAGGTTGGCATTTTTCTCAGCATTAGATATCGAGTGTAAAAGCCCCATGGGTTTGTACCATTATTGACTGTATAGATCACTTGCCTCGGATTAGTCTTGATGATGTAATCCGAAAGGTGGCTGAGAGACAAAAACCTGAAAAGTCATACTTTTAACATGTGCTGCATCTGAAACCAGAGAAATTGCAAATGCTGTGATGTTAATGTGTGCTCACCTACAAAATGATGCACATTGAACAAATCACTTTAAATTCGGGCAGTTTTTTTGTTTGTTTGTTTGTTTTTAAGTAAATTAACCTTTTCCCATGTAATTATCTGTTTCTGGTATAGTTCACTACTGGCTTTTGCTCTGTCAGGGGAAAAAAAAGCACGTGGCCCTTCCAGTACCAACAAGTAATAATTGACACAGGAACTGAAAATCATAATTAACAATCATTAGGAGCGAAACCTTTTTGTTGTGTACCCCAAAAAAGGAGGAAAATCCGTGTCTAGGATCAGATCTAAATATGCAAACGTGTGCTAAACAAACAGTTCAGGATATTTGTATCCTAGCACAGCATTTACGTGTGTACGCATTTTTTTTTTGTTGTTGTTTTGTTTTGCTTTTTCCTGAAGCAGACGCACTTTTTTTTTTTTTTTTTTTTCTGTGCTTGCTGCTGTTTTTGAGATACAAGAGACAGCGGCAGCTGCATAAGGTGCTGAACGTTCAGTTGCTTCTTTGTTTCCTGATCGAACAGTGTTCAACTACTGAAGCTACTAAAAACTGAGCTCAACACTGTTACTTTTCACACAGCCATCCAGTCACGTAGGAGAAGGGCTCAGATAACAAGAACACCTGGTATAAACACTAAAGAACCGAGTCAATTTCTCTGCTTGTACCAAATGAAATCCCCAAACTAGCACTTTAGTCATATATTAATTAGATCATTGTGGGTCAGACATCACAGCAGGCAGGTACTTGCAACCAGCTACTTCCTGGAAGCAGCATGTGTTAAAAACGTATTTTTTTTCCCCTCCTAATTTCTTAGTGTGCGTATAAATTTTGGTCTCTCTCAACCATCCTGGAGGCCAGAGGCTCCACCACTTCCATCCACTGAAGGTAGCAATGTGAAAAGAGTACTAAATCTTCGCTACATATATTTATCTGAGTTTCTAATTGCAGTGTTCTTCATTTTTAAGAGTAGTAAATACGTGAGAAGATTTATTTGATAATCTCACTGGCCGCATTCAATGCCCTGAGATGCAGCTGAGAGAGAGAGAGAGTGTGTGTGTGCGTGTGTGAGAGAGAGAGAGAGCGATTTCTCTTGTAAAGCTTTTCTAACTGGTGGTCAAATAGAAACCCAACCCTTTAAGAAAATGTTATTCTTTATGGTAAGACATGCAAAAGCAAACAAAGTATTATCTGCTTATGGATACATTTATTTTGAAAGTCACACTATAGAACTGTCTAAGCATTTATTCACTCTGTACTGGTCATGTTATCATTTCAAACAACTGTTATGGATGTTTCAGGCAATTAAAAATGAAAAGATAATTGAAATATTTGTTCCAATTGAGGTCTAAAAACACTGACTTTTAATCCAGATGTTGATATTCTGCCAGATGTTTTAAAAGAACATGGAGTTTTCAACCATGTTAACAGAGAGGTGTGAGTGTGAGGAAGAGATACTGGACATGTTCTTACCAGCTGATGTAAGAACGCATTAACCAAATGAATGTGAATTTTAATTCTCTGTTAGTATTTGCAGTTATTTGATTGGAAGGTGTTTACCTGTCAGAATGAACCACTGACGTTGGGGCTAAGTTTAAGTCCTAGTGTGTTTTCTCTGGTTTCAGATCTCTGCAAATTGTCTTTTTTTCCCCTCTGGTTTGTTCTTTCATTTCACTTTGTGGTGTTCCTGCTTTTCTGGGTTTCAAAGGTTAAATTAAATTGAATCATTGTTTCAATAGCAATACAGTTGATTTAATACTGTGGCAGGATTCTGAAAATACTAGAAAGTGCTTCGTATGAGTGACAGAGGAGGATTTGTGGACTTGAATGCAGTTTGACATGTATGAGTTTCTTTTATCTTGGAGATGAATAAAGATTTTTTTTAAACTCACTCTCATGCTTTTTTGCTTTTCTTTCCCCCCCCCCCCCCCCTCAAGGCTGTACTGTACAATATTTTAATAATTCATAAATAAAGATTTATTGTGTGTATAATATTCATGGAATAAACCAGAAGCTCTTGTTCTGAGAGTGTGTGTGGGAGAGAAGAGAGCTGCCTCCAGATTTCCCATGAGAGGCATGCAAAGGAACTGGGAGGCAAAAACCACATAGGGAAATGTATGCAAATCCTCAGGACTCGGTGGATTTCTGTATTCATTGTGGCTGACCAAGGATGAGTGCGGCTTCCTATCCTTTGAGGTCCAACTTTTGCAGCTAAACTGTTTGTTTTTGGTGATTAACCCCACTGACCTCAGTCTTTTCTTTTGTTCAAGGAGAGCCACATGTTGTGATGCATGTATGTGTGTGGAGGCAGACTTCTAGAGGTGTTTTAAATTCTACTTTATATTTAAGCCAGCAATCAAAATGAAACAGATCTGAGGCTTTACACTCATCAGAGTTTGGCTTGTAGATGCTGCAGAGAACATGCATCTCTTTAAAGGACCATTGATCAACGTTGTGAAATTTTTTTTGAAACACTGAGATTATTTGGGCATGACAAGGGGGATCTGGATTGAATTGCATGTCAGTGATAGTATTTAATTTTTCATGTATTATTATTATTATTATTATTATTATTATTTTCAAATGACTTTGTAACAAAAGCAAAAGAAAAGGATCTTCACCCGTGGTCTCGGATCAGTTGGTTGTTAAACTTTGAAATGGTGCAGATGAGGGGGTTCTGTGGGAACAAGAGCAGTTGCAGAGATGAATGGAAATTCTCTGTGCATTCATCATTATGAGTGACATGTTTCATAGCATACAAAGACATTTTGTTCATGCATCATCTAAATTATAGATTAGTGTGCCTGCTGAAAATTTAAGGGTCTCCTCACTCTCACTTCACTACACAACTGCAGCCATGACAGAAGGAACTCAATCAATTTATACAGAACTCTACAACTTGTAGTATAACTGTGTAATAAATATAACATGATCTCATTTGATCAAATATCTTACATGCTGTTTCTTTTTCATTTGAAAGTCAGCCATGTCTGTACTTCTTGCTGTTATTTTTCTGTTATAAATGACTGTTTGAACAAGGCTAATGGATAATGTTTGAAAGCATTAATTCAAGAGCAGTGAATAAACAGTTGGAATTAAAATAGAGGAAAAATGTCTTAAAAAAAGCTAAAAATATTAAGTTGCAATGTTACAATAATACAGAGAAAACATAAACATTCAGACTACGCCGTCATCTAGAAATTTGATTCTGGATTTAACAGGGACCCAGTGAGAAGAAGCCAAAAAGTTACATCAGTACTCTGCAGCATTTTGGATCAGCTGAAGGCTTGAATTTAGAAGCAGGACATTAATGATCATCTTTGTCCTTAAGACATTCCTGTAGTTTAAATAATTGGTGCGTGTTATGTGGTTTCATGAACAATTCAAGCTGCATATGTCATCCACATTCTTGTGTTGTGGCATTGTTATGCAAGGCCTTCTAATTATACTCCATAGAGGAATCATATATAATGCAAATGGTATTGGTCCTATCTAAAAATCCTTTTTAGATAGATTTTATTTAAACCACTGCAGCACAGTATCCTTAATACCTACATCATGTTCTACTAGATGTATGTAATTGTTGTGATCAGCATTATTAAACGCTGTGTTGAAGTCAGAAGCAGCGGAAGAAAATCATCCATCATGACACAGAAACTCCTATCAGAGAACTAGGGCCTAAACCATTGCAGAGCTGAGGCAGTTATGCCCACCCACTCTTCCTGTCTGGTAATAAGAATTTTGTGGTCCACTGTGTCAAAAGCAGCTGTTAAATCTAAAAGCACATGTAAAAAACTTTTCCCTGAATTCATTGCTTAAAATATGCTCTTAAGATCAATTAACAACATATTTTTCAATTCCAGCAAGCATACTGACCTGTCCTTGGTGTTGTACAGCAAAACAGGCTCAAGCTATCATTCTTCCACCACTCTATGTCACAGATGGGATCAGGTTTTTATGCAGGAATCCAGTACTTCCCCTTCTCCAAACAGAACACTTCTTAATTGTCTTACTATATATGATTGTAGCATATTTATGTATGTACCCTTGGAACTCCTTAACAGGTTGACTAATGGTAAAATGGTAAATGGCCTGTATTTGTATAGCGCTTTACTAGTCCCTAAGGACCCCAAAGCGCTTTACACATCCAGTCATTCACCCATTCACACACACATTCACACACTGGTGGTGGCAGCTACATTGTAGCCACAGCCACCCTAGGGCGCACTGACAGAGGCGATCTGCATGAAACCTTCCACAAACACGATTACCCATGCAGCAATTAGCATCTATATGTTTTTTTTTTTTTAAAAAAACAAACATTTATTGTAAATTCCAGTACTTTAGATTTTCATTTTCATCATCAATATGATGTTATGTCCACCATTTACGTTTCTTTCACATCACATTTAGCATATGTCACCTGAAGCAATTTGTTTCCACCGCAGACTTTTGTTCAACTCTCCACTAAATATGGGTAAATATGGGTAAAGGTTTTTGTTAGTTAAACTAAATCATTTTGTTCTGGGTGCTCGCTGACTGAACCTCTTCAGCTCACAGTTTTTCGTTTGCTTCTACCTTTAGGTCCTTATACTGAGTTGACTTTCTGACTTTTGTTGCAGATCTGAAACTGTGGCCACTAAATGTGGATATTAAAAAAAAAGCAAAACCCAAAAGGTGTTGAAAAAAATAACCCAACACTGAAACACATTCAATAAATGTTGAAATATTTTATTTTATATATACATTCTTTTTTGAAAAGGCAACATTGAAAGCCAAGGATGATATTGGTAAAAGTGTACTACTTCTAACAGAAACTTATATATGATGTTTTTTTTTACATAATAAATATGACTTTATAGCTAATTATTGCATAAAAAGAATAAGAGTGATGTTAATATAGATTTGATTTTTAATTAAATTATCTGTCACTCCCAAAATGTTCTCTGTGAAGACCTCTCAGCTATCTTCGTTATCCAGGTGGCAGTACAAATTAATGGATACCAATATGGCAGCAATCTGGAGAAACAAAAGTGTAAGAGTCCAAACAGAATGACATAAACAGGTTTTGAATGCATCCTTAAGCTTTGCATGAGTTTTTACCTCCAGTAATCCAATTCCTGCAGCAGTGCCTCCCATGGTGCTAGCATTCTCTTTGATGATCATCAGGATCTGCTGAAAACAGCCCTGATAGGAAATGGGCTCTGGTTAATTCCTAATGCATCAACATAACACGCATGGCTGACACTCATGCAGACACTAATAGTTTAATAGTTTAATTATTTATATAGCACATTTAATTACAACAGGAGCGTTGACCAAAGTGCTGTACAAGAATACAACATACATAATAAAACAACTTAGAGTATTAAAAGCAAACACCAAATATGAATTAACAAATAACAAATAACTCTCATGCTGTATTAAAAGCCAGTAAATAAAAATGTGTTTTAAGATAAGATTTAAAAAGATTGACAGTAGGAGCCTGTCTGATGTGTAGGGGTAAATTATTCCACAGCTTAGGCGCTACGACTGCACTAATGCAAAAATAACATTTGCAAAACTGCAAAATAATGGTTGGCTCAAAATCCACTACATTTCTAGGCCAGAATCAAGATGCTTGGGGCAGTCAACACTTGGTCCAGAATCAAATATTTTAACTGTTGCTACCGTCATAGAATTTAGACATACATGGTCCCCCACTGTTAAAATCTTAGTGACGTTTTGGTGTTTTTCATTTGTTTGCATAGCTCTGAGGTTATGCAAAAAGAATGACTGTGGAATTTCAATCCATGCAGGAGCTACAATGAGACTTCAGTTGAAGATAAGTTAACCTGAAAAAATGTTAAAGCTTAAAAACGCATGGCAAAAAACAAAAAAATAGTTGCAGTAGACAGTTTCCATTGTTTTTACTGGACATTGTTGTCATTGGGCAGGATGTTCCACACATTTTCACACCACTACATGTGTCAATAATGAACAACAATGTGGGTGGCATGGTTTCAATACCAGGAATATACACTTTATTTATGCTTAGCACCATTTATGTCTATGTAAAAATATTTAATATTACAGCATTAAAAAGGTCTTTTACAGGTTTTGGTCTCTATAGTTAGTTCTTATCTAACAACCATACTTAAATAGCACTTTTCTACTAGAATTAAACCCTCAAAATGCAGTTTAATAATACAAGTCTCACACTCCCAATCACTCACACATTCATACAGTGCTTTATTCTATGCCATACCATCTTGTCTAGCACACATACTCTAATATAAAGGCATCAGAATCTTGGCCGAGGATATTTCAACATGTAAACCGGAGGAACCGACAATCAAACTACCAACTTTCAAATTAGTAGGCAACCTGCTTTACTTCCAGGCCCACAGTCCCCAGACAACTTCATAGCATGACAGAATATTTGTTTTCACTTCTTTTGATTCTATTTTGATTCTAATTAGTGGTCACTAACAGCTACATATGTAGCTGGCAGTTGTCTGCTACATATCAGTGAACTGGACCTGGAACGCCACAGAGCATGGCAAACAGTATTCCTGCTAAACACTAGCTTGTTTGAATTGTCATTGTTTTCATGCCAAAGCTGCACAATGTATAATGTGGTAATTTTACCTGCACATTGCTGTACTCTGCCTGGGCTGGGGTGCAAGTGTTGTTGTTGGTCCTGCAGCAGATGGAAGGCAGGCTGCCTCCAGTTGCATTTTGGAAGTTAGAGCCCATGAAATCAGTGTAGTTGGAGAAACCACAGCAACGTAGCTGAAAGAAGGATGACATTCTTGTGTTATTCATGCCGCAGGAAAATATGTGAAGAGGGTTATCTACATAATGGTCCTTTCTTAAAGGCACTGTCTTGTCTTGATGTTAGTGGTTTCTATCTCCTCTTTCGGACATATATTCCAGCAGGGTGTAGGTGTTACTTGCCTAAATCTCATTCTTCTCTTTCAGCTAACTCTTCTGGACTTGCCTTAGTCTCTGCAGGTATTTGGTGGTTGCAACTTTCCAGGCAGCCGCTTCATGATTCCCACATCCCTGTGAGATTGCCCGGTAATTCTCGCTATTCTTAGTGTCTGCAATGTTCCCTTTTGGTTTTGCAATCCCCTCAGTTCTGACTACCATCACTCTCTTTGTTTGTTCCCTCTCCAGTTCGAATAGCATTCCACTGTCACTGGTGTAGATCTTGGTGGGATGGATAAGTGAATCGATGTCCTGTTTACTCCTGGCATACAGCTTGATATCATCCATGTAGAGGAGGTGGCTAACAATTGCTCTATTCTGTAAGCAGTGTGTGTAATCAGTCTTGTCAATCACCTGGGATTAAAGAGTTCAGGCCTACAAAGAACAGTGGGGGGGAGAGCATCTTGAACAACTGCTCTGTTTACCAGTAGCTGATGTTTTGCCCCTCTGATCCCCAAGGATCTGTGAACATTGGGGATCAGCACTGTCCAGCCTTCAATTATCCATTCCAGCTACGTGTTGTCCATTATCAACCGGTTCATTTCTGCTGCCAGGTGCTCATGGAGTGCAGTTAGTTCTTCAGCAAGCAGATGTGAATCATGTTGGGGCCTGGTACTGTCCAACTGGTGCTGTTCATGCTTGACACTCTTTGTTGGATGTTTGTAATGGTTACTAGATCCTGTTCAGGCAGCAGAAATCCAGACTCATCCGACAAGACAATGTGTTTGCAATTGTCTGTTATTTGAGTTAGTGTTGCTTTCCTACCAGCTGAAAGCATCCCAGCCAACCTTGTCTGACTTCCAACATTCAAGGAATTTCACTCCCTTGATATTTTCTCTTTTGAAGATCATTGTTTGTAGGATGACTATGTTCTAAAATACAGGTAGATCAGCGATTTCTGAAATATTCAGACCAGCCTGTCTAGCATCAGCACCTATGCCATGTTCAAGTCCCTTAAACCACTTTTGTACATGACTAAATGCATTTGTTTCTGTCATGTGATTGGCAGAACAGATATTTAAGTTAATATGCAGTTAAGCAGGTATACATAAATCAATGGTGAATGTATATACAGTTTATATATAAAGTTCTAAACACATATAACAAGAATAGGAAAACACAATATCCTGTACCTGTGTCATGGTGCTGTTCCAGAGCTTAGTGACAGCAGGATCATTACCATATTGCTTCTGTAGAGCAGGAGTCGCCCACGCTCTCAAGATCCCCTCAGCCTGTGGAAAAAACAGATTTACTGACATCATATATAAACAAATATATCCTCACTGGACACATCTAGTCTGAATTTTATATTTTGTTTCTAAAGTCACTGGGTCAAAATTACCCAGTGACAATCCTTTCTATCTATACTCGCGAGGTTGTTATGTTTAGTTTTAGTGTCTTGTGATGTCTAGGTAAACTGTGTCAGATGTGTCCTCACTTCCCACATTATCCCTCTTGTATTTAGTGTCTGTGTCTTCCTTTGCTCCGTGTCACGATCCATGGCTGTGTGTTTACTTGTGTGCCTCTCCGTGTGTTTAGGTTATATTTTCCCAGTTTACTTTTGTACCGTTTTCCCCTTGTGTCAGCAATAAAGCTGCCTTTTGAGTTCACTTTCTTGCCTCCGTGTAGTCTGCAATTGGGTGCTGCCTGCCTTTCCTGCCTGCACAGAGCCGCATCATGACAAGGATAGCTTGCCCTCATGTCCTCCCTTCTTTGTTTCCTTTCCTTTGCAGATTGCTATTTCTGTTTTGATAAATAAACCTATCACGTACTGTCACAAAGACCTAATTGATGGGTAGGGAGGGTCAGAAATGTACTCTAAATGCATGTAGCCATGTACAGCCCTATTTTCTTTTCTTTTTAGCTTCTCTGTGTGGGTGGACATGTTTGAATGCGTGCACAGTGAATGGGATACATGGGGTATCCCAAGGGGATGCTGCGATACAAGTCACGATTAAATGTGCCCCCCAAGTGAGGCTAAGATCAGAAAGATATATTACTAGGAGGCTAATTCAACACTGTCAATTGCCCTGCGCCTTGTCACTTTCTGTTGGATGCATACACGTGCATTCGCCCACACACACACACACACACACACACACACACACACACACACACACACACACAGCGGATAAGCAACAAAGAGCTTGAAGTAATACACAGTTCAGTGATGCAGGAGATGTTAGCACTGTACATCTATCAATGTAGAGTGGTATGAACACATTTACACATGATCAAAATCTCCACCTTCATCTTTTATTAAATTATTGATCTCTTGCTTTATAGTATGTTGCTGTTTTTCAAATAATTAACAGTATCTTTTCTTGTATGGCATACATGTTAAGAAGAAAGCAATAAATAAAAAATATAATAATAAAAAAAAAGAATGCTTGGACACTGCTAGCATAATGGACAGAGTTTTTTGGGGGGCTTCCACACAAACACAAAGCAGAAGATGAAGCATCGCCAAATATGTTTCCAAACCAACTTCTTTCCAAGCCAAAGATTAGAAAATATGATGAAGCATATCTTGCCTTTGGCTTCACCTACGTGGCTTCACCACCTATGTGTCGCCTTCTGTTCCTAAAAAAAGCAACAGAGCACTCGGTGGTCTCACAAACTCAGGTGGGATACTGTCCGTCCAATCCAAAGTAAAGTGCGGGTTCTGTCTGAGGTTGATGTCTAAAAATGATCAGTGCATTGCTGGAAGATGCAATAAGACAGTAGTTGGGAGCACTGTGCCACTGGATACGTCCATACGTGCCAGCAAGAAGTAGCTTTCCAGAAGTGGTCCTTAATTCTTGGAAAACTCTGACTCTTCTAACCCTTCTGAGAATTCTGTTCACTGCTCTGTGTGAAATCTTGTGGGGAACACCTGACAGGGCTCTTGAGTGCGACCAATTTGGTCGCAAATGCGACCAAATTTTTCAGTGGTGCGACTAAAAAAAAATATTTGGTTGCACCTGTGCGACCAAATGTTCGGGTAGCAAAAAAAAAAAAAAAAAAAAATCTGCAACCTTCCCTGTGGGCAACAACAGACACACATTTTGCCCCTATCGTGGACTAAACCAATCAGAGATAGTAAGGGGCGGGACCTCTCTGATTGGCCGTGGTCCAGTTGAAAGTGCAGGTGGAAGAGAGAGGTGAGTAGCTTGAATAAAGCGATATCAATTCATTAAATCCTGAATCGACTTTTAAATATAACTGTGTTTTGCCAGAAACGCCAAATTCTCAGATTAAAGCTCACAAAACCATTTCAACAACAACCAAACAGCAAACGAGAGCAGGTACACGGATTCCACACAAAGACGTAAACACAGAACGGACCGACGCATCAGAATCAGCTTTGTCTTTCTCAGCTTTCTCACCCGACGGCCCGTAGACGGACACGCTGTCGGAGCTTAGCGATCCTGATGCGTCCGGTCCGCGCTGTGTTTACGTCTTTTTGCGCTGATTCTGAGCTGCAGGTTTTGTCTCTCTCCAACCAAAATTCACCGAGCCAGCAGCAAAAGAAGCAGCAAACTGCGCTTCACATTTGGTCAATGTCATCATGAATTTTGCTGTTTTGCTTCCACGACTATTAAAATCACACTCCATGCACAGCTAGCTCTCTCTATCTCTCTCTGTACTTCAAGAACAGTTTCCCGTCTCCAATCTCTGTTTTCTGTATTATTCATTTGCTTATTACCCACCAGTCTACTGTTGTTTACAGCGCTGTCGGCTGCTGTCTTTTTCTTTTCTTTCTTTCACTTAAATGACCTCGGACAAGAAAGCCTATTTTTTCTGTTGTTCAATACTGAAGAAATTTTAACTTTATATGCAGAACATTGTAGAATATTTTTAAGGTTATCTGCTATAAAAAGCCAGACCAGGAAAATCTCCTTCATGTTTTTCTGTGTTTTATTCTCAGTTACTTTCACACAAAGGCATCTGCTGTGATGTTCACAATTCTGATGAAGTCAGTACTGATAAATGATCAGAATTATAATATTTCTGACTGTCTGAGGCTAAGTTGAATCGAATCGGGACTTTGAAAACCAGAATCGAATGGATTATAGAAATCAGTGATGATACCCAGCCCTAGTGAGCAGCCTAGGCACGACAGAAGTGGATGTAGCTGTAATAGGAAAAGAACTATTGCTAACTTTTCTGTTAAGTTAAGGCCTGATCCTTCTGAAATTCATAGCCAGTGCTCTGACACGGTGTCATCAATCTTTGAATGCTGAAAAAGCACAGTGTATCCAGAAAAACACATTATATTATATCAATTATTATAAAATTTGTGTGCGCCTCACTTTTGTGCCGGTACGCCTAACTTTAAAAAGTTAGGCGTACCGGTATGCCCATGGCAAAAGTTAGTCTAGAGCCCTGCCTGACCATGGCTGGTTTATGGTGAAATTACCCTTTCTAATGCGTTCAATACTGTTTAGTAACATGGACATGTATGTTTTGGTTTATTGCATGTGTGGGTTAGAATGGATGTTACCAATATCTAATCAGAATTTCATGTTAATGGCACATTTAGAAATATATTTACTTAGAAAATTGGTGGCATGTTCAATACTTTTTTTAAAAATCTGTTGTACATGTATCAGTACAACATACATTTATATTCTTCTTGTTTTTTTGGGGGGGGGTTTGTTTGTTTTTTAAGGCATTTGGTTTTTAAACATTTTCTAAGTAAGGATAAGAATTAAGAATTAAAGTGGCGCAACTGTTGTGTCACTAAACATCACAGCTGTTTCACTAATGTACTCAAAACTCATATCATATCAGCCCTGTAATATATCTCCACTTTGGTCACTTTGTACAAACAGAACCATGACAACGACCACTGACAGCTTCTCATAATACATGCTGGAAATCTCAGTTACTCTGACTACCTGAAGGTTATTGACTTCCTGGTTAGATGAGCAGCAGAGACCCAGAAACCAAAAGGCAGATTTATGCTGCAGATAAGTAATACAGGATAGATCAGGTCTTTATTTATATCCTCCTTTATTTGTACCCTCCTCTGTCTTTTACATATTTACACAGGCAGCTATATATATGCATATTAGATGTATATTGTCCATTTTCATTATTCTACTGGTATAGTGTTTATTGTGTCTTATGAAAAGCAGGAGATGGAAAGCTGGTCTCACACATTAATATCCACGATGGAACTTACCATGTCTGCAATGAACAAATGATGCTAAAGATAACAAAGAGCACATTAAATTGTTTTAATGAAAACAAAGCTGAGTTATATCTTACATTTAATGGGGGTTCAGGCAATAGCTTGGACCCACTCCTCACTTTCTCTAGACAAGCATGCTCTCTGTTGTCAAAACGTCTTTCACCAGTTGCCGTTTACATGGTTGGCTTTGGTTTGCTCAGCTTTTGGAAATGAGAGTGGAGAGATTGAATTTAACAAACTCAGAGAACGACAGCAGGAGAGCAGCTCAATGTTCAGTCTCCAAGGACAACCACCAACACACTTGCCTATAGCTTCTTTGTTTGATAGGTGGCACACTCAGGATTGAACAGGAACATAATATATTACATTCCACCCAGAGAAAGAAGTTAAATGCAAACCTGGACACTGCAAAAAATAATCTTTAACAGAACATCAGGGCAACTGCATAAAAAATTTAAATCGCTCAACAAAAAAATGATATATATATATGTATGTATGTCAATTTAGTTCAAAAACCGCTGATTCAAAAGCCTCAGTTTTAAAGTATTTGCACACACATACACCAATGAACAAGAAGGTCGCTTCCCTTTGCCTTTTGGGTCAGAGAATGGGTTCTGTCATTTGTGCTTATGCACAGAATGGCAGTTCAGAATACCGAACCTTCTCCTACTGGGAGACTTTAACACTGTGGGCAACAACAGTGAGACCTAGAGGGGTGTAACTGGTCGGAACAGCGGGTTACCCTGTGGAACTTTAGAGGTAGCTCATGGGTACAGGCAAGCCAAACAGAATGTGGCTCAGCAGTAGCTGAAGCCAAAAAATCTGGTGTGCAGAGGGTGTTCCTGACCTCAACTGAGGATATAGTCAACCAGTGGAAGGAATACTTTGAGGACCTCCTTAATCTCACTGACACATCTTCTGTAGAGGAAGCAGAGTCTGGGGACGAGATCACTGAGGTAGTTTATCCTTTATTGGCCAAGATTTGTACAGGCCCAATGGATTATTTTGTTATTTTGGGTGCAAAATGAAAAAATAATTAACATCTTTTAGGAACCATTTGAATTTTCTCTCTAGCCCAAAATGGTTGAGGAATATGAAAATGTGAAGCGCATGTGAAATAATCTAATCAGACCTGATTTTTTTTTACATCCATGTTCAGACAGTACTACCTTGTGGATGTCTTCTGCTACCATGATAACACAATATCCCTGTAAAGCTCACTTTTTCTTCTTTCCAAAGCATTTTGTCTCTAGCACAAACGGTAACAGAGTTATTGACATTTAAAAACTGCTTGTAAAATGGGCCTGCTGGTGGGCAAATGGTAAATTATAATGGCCAACAATAAGTCTGTTTGGTTTCCACCGCAGATGCCCTTTGTCACCAATTCTAAAGGTTAGCCAGGTGGCACACCATTTGACATCATCAGTAGGCCTATACATGAGATTGTTGTTTTCACTGGATTATCATACAAATGATATGGGGCAGCTCTGTCTCAGGAGGTACAATAGGTCATCAACTAATTGGAGCATAGTGGATGGATCAGTCTGTATGTTGAAGTATCCTTGGGCAAAATAATGAGTTGCCCTCTGAGTTACAACCACATTCATTGGAGTCAGTGTGTGTGAGTATGAGAGTATGAGAATGTTATGTCATAGAGTAGTAAATGCTGTATGAATGTGTATGTGACTGAGTAAATTAGTAGAGAAGAATCAGTAGAAATTTAGAGTAAGTTAAAGAAAAAAATGCAGCAGCCACTTGGCAAATAATAATGAGCCAGTCAAACTGTACAGTGGAACCCCGACTTACGAAATTAATTCGTTCCAGAGGGTAAGTCAAAATGTTCGTAAGTCGAAGCACCTTTTTCCATCGCCTTTTCCCAAAACCAAAAACGTCCTCCAGTTTTTGGTTTTGGGAAATATTTTAGCAGTTATAATCTACAGGACTTTCTTTTGCTTCTTTTGTTTGTTTTTGCTTGTTTTTGTCCTTTTTTGTGATACTTTTTGCAGTGTGTACCTGCAGCTTAAACTGGTTTATCAACAGCAGAAGTTCAAACAAATTAAATGAAATTTCCAAGCACTGCAGAGTTCCCTCTGCTCTATTCCCCATTTCCCAGCTGCAGAAAGCCAAGTATTAGATTACCATTCTTGCCTCTGGAATTTCAGGCACAACCGATTTTCTCTTAGGACCCCAGTCTTCACTAACCTCCCTTTTCACAGCGCCTTTGAATTCCTTTTAATTTTTACTTGGTGTGGCACTAAATGAAAATGGAGTATGCATGTATGCAGGTGTGTGTGTGTGAGTGTGTGTGTATGTGAGTGAAAGAGAGAGAGAGAGAAGGCAGACAGAGGGGAACACATATCTAAATAGGCTGTTTTGCATATAAAATGCTTTAGGTTTTATATTTCAGAGTAATATATTGTTCAAAGTGAGAGACAGTGCACACAGCCCCAGGCTATCCCAGAGTCATTAAGTAGCAGAAATGTAGTGAGGTGGACATAAAGCCCATAATTCAATAATAGTCCACTGCTAAGATAGAAAATTTATATTGAGATAAAATCCAGACAATAGCACAATGAGGTGAAAGGGTGGGAGAAAAAGCAGAACTAGATGAGAAAAATAAAAAAAGACAAAAGAAAAAGGAATGAGAGCAATGGACAAAGAGAAAAAGGATGGATGCAGGAAATGAAAACTTACAAACGAGGTGTAGGTCAAAGCTATGACTCCAGTAGCCACTTCAGAAATGAATATGATGAGCATGATGGAGGCAAACTGCAGGGAGAGAAGAAGAGGGGAATGTGTCAAGGTTTTTCAAATATACTGATAAAAAAAAGCTTATCTATAGTCGCATTGTTGTAAAATCAATGGACAGTGAGTGCACGGGTCTATGCTGAAAGGACAGAGCTGATGATCCATCTTCATTTATTATGTTTAGTTCATTACAGCAGTTTCTCAGGTAGGCCAAATATCTGCTGTTAACTGTGATGCCAGTTGTAGAATATACTCCTCTGCTGTCATTCAACTCACCAGGAGCTGTAGACATGATGGGGGCGCTGCAGGGGCAAAATGTGCTGCCTGTGCTCCTCATTACTCACTGCAGTGGGCTAAGAGGTAGTTAACGTCTTCGCTAATGAGTGTAATAATGTACAATGTGTTGTACAAGGGTTGGTGGTGTTGCTGATATGGATGAGGAAGGAGGGTGGCTGATGAACCCAGTGTAAAAGCAAGGATGGGTGGGATACCAAAAAAATGTGGGCCACTTCATGAAACCACACAGTATCATTTTTAGTGTTTTTGATCTTAATATCAGTGTCCTCATTTAAAAGCAGTGAAGCAATACATATATGGATTATTAATCCATGATTGCTGTTTTATTCCATCTAATGAATTGAAGTTTAACATTTAGTCTTATTTCTTTAGTTGCTCAAACTTTCCATTGAGATGTGATTGAGATATGATTCCACTGAAATAATATTTAAGCAATTACAGGTGACAAACTTTTATTGACTCGGAAGACAGACTGAAATGACTACCCGAAATTGTGCATGATATCAGTGACTGACGTGACAGGGTAGTAAAAATATTAGAAGATTGTCTAGGCCTCCGGAGCCTGGAAAATCTGTTAGTGACTCATTGTCAGCTTCAAAGTTCTGCACACCAAGTGAGTTTCTCCATCTGAATGCACACAGAGAGTGACTCTGCGTGCACCCTATGGTTTTCCTTCCAGTCTTTGTTCTTTTCCTATTTGTTACTGTTTACTACACACTTATTTGTTACGCCAGTGTTCAGGTACTTTATTAGCCATGGTCTAAAGCAGGAGTTGTCCACTTACTGTAAGGAGTAGACACTTGCTCTTCTTATGGGCTGCATAACAGCCCAAGATTCCCAGCAGCACCAGCACAGCCCCGATGACAATGCAAAAGAAGCCAACATTGACCACCTGGGTACTTTGTTTGGAGAAAGGTCTCAAGATCTGTAGCAAGGAAGCCCCATCACTGCTCACCCAGATCCCCAATGTCAGCAGAGTGAGGCCACCCATCTGTAGGAGAAACAAGATCCATATACTGTACACTTCAGAAAAAATTGTGTCCATTGCAAATTTCTGTTAAGTATGTGCAAGTAATTCCCATTTGACAAAAATAAGTAAATTAAATTGTTTAATTGAAAATGGGATGATGTGTTCAGTTCACTTTTTTATTTCTTTATTGACTTCTGCATTTACTTTGCCATGCGTCAAGAGCAGTGCATCAATTTTAACATAGTATGTCCGTTTCTGTTTCCCTCACTCTCAATGTTATTTTCAATGTATTCTACTAGTAGAGAATCATTTAAATTGTATTATTGGATACATTAATTGGTTACATTGTTTTTTTAACAGAGCTGACAAATCAACAAGTTATAATCTCAGACAGACAGCCTCACGCTGATCTTGTTATATCAGATTACTGCTTTCCCCAGGGTGACTGTACACAGCAAAATCTCCAGTGTTAATTTAACACTGGAGATAGCTTAAGCTTTGCATTGTAATGTTAACTGTAAAGTAGTATTTACAGGTAAAAAGAAATTATGGAATAACTACTACAATGACACTTACTTGTAGCATTCCTTATGTTTCCTGCATTTTTTATGTTTGAAAAGACAAATAGGGTCATCATCATTATTATGCACTAATTTGCATATATTTCCAATACACAGAGTGTAGTCAAATAAGTACCCAAATGTGTATCTTGGATATTTCTTTGCACTAATGAGAAAAATGGCTATGTAGCCTAATAGAAGGAAACCAGCTTAAAATATAAAAAAAAAAAACTGCTTGGTTCATGAAGTCTTCAACCTGTAGTGTCTCACACTGGTCCACAATCAAGTAAGCCTCCCTATGGATATAGCCATTGCCGTTACTTAAGAAACCACATTACAAAACATTACATGCTGCACCAATTAGATTGATGCATGAGCATTACAGACAACAGATAAATTCTTTCAACCACAATTTCCGACTATTTAATGATGTGTTATGAATCCAAACAGAGGTGTCACCAGACAGTGTAGTAGTCTTTGTGTCTAGATTTCATGCCAGCAGCCCCTGGGGGTAAAAATAAAAGTTCTTTTCCTCTTTCCATCTTATAAAAATCCCAATTAACTTCAATGTCTGCAGCAGGCTGCTCTATATGTTTTATCAGTCTGTTGTTGCAAGCACCATCTTCTTTGCTGTAGCGTGCTGGGTTGCAGGCATCAAAGCAAAGGACACAAACAGACTGAACAAACTCATCAAGAAGGCAGAGTCTGTTGTTGCCATGAAGCTCGCCACCCTGGAGGAGGTGATCAGTGACAGAATGCTGGCAAGACCGCAGGCAATGATGCAGCCCCCCCCCCCCACATAACACACTGGACAATCTGAAGAGCAGTTTCAGGAACAGGTTCCTTCAACCTCGCTGTTGAGGGAACGTTACAGTAGGTCTTTCCTTCCTGCTGCTATTATTTATATGTATATTTATGTTTATACCTATCTCTATTTATGTATTTATCTTAATATTTATTATTCTTAACATTTCTTAATATTTATTCTATCAATATCTCTGTTTCTACACTCATTTTATGTGAGTGCTTGATGTTTGGTGTATATTTGCTGCTATGACAACTCAGTTTCCCTCTGGGATTAATATAGTTTCTCTGACCTGTGTGAAGGCATCTGCAAAATGACAGCATCTTTATGTCACTACCTTTAATTCGCACAGGCTCATTGACCAGGAACCGATTCAATAACCATCCAATGCTGTTTGAGAAAGCCAGCCTTCAGGTTTCTGGAGGAAGGCTCCAGGATTACCGCTTTGCCCGTAACAAAGAGAGAATGTTACTATCCTCCATTAATTTTATGGACTGCAGTGTAATTTTTCCATCTCCAGCTTTACAAAAACTGGACACTACGTATGTGTCCAGTATCCCCATGGGCATTCACCGAATAGCTTAGTAGTTAACAGCACTGTTTCACAGAAACTGTTATCTCCAGGTGCTTTACAACACAACATCAAAGTGAAGCCCAGTGAATATTAGTCTCTAGGTTTGGTGAGCGAGATAAATATGGATAACAATTGAAAAAAGGTCAATATGATAAGGGCTAAATGTGACGTTGTCCTGCTGCTGTATTAATCATGTAAAAAATATTTAATACATTTTCATTAACATGACAAAGAGTTATGGCAAATTTAAAATTGGATCACATTTTATATCATGTCTTGCTGTCATAAGTCAGTAGTCTATTCAATTGCTGATTTCACTGCTGCGTGATACTTTCTGGTGAATTTCTGTTCACCAGATAGCTGTTGTACTTTGATTCTACTTGCATTTGCTAACAAACTACTGTAATGCTATCTTTGCAGAACTCTAACTATATGTATGTATGATAAAAATGTGCTCTATAAATAAAATGTAATTGCCATGATCTCTCCGGCTCCTCCTTCATGTCTCCATCTTTGACTTTCTCTTCACTTTCTTTTATACCCTTTTAACCTTCTCCATCCCCTCTGTGTATTTCACCCTCCACTCACCCTACTTTGAAGCCTCATATGAGCAGTCAGGCTCTATCAGACTGGTTTCAGTCATGGGACCCCCTTCTGCTCCACATCAGGAACCAGCACTCCACACTCCAGCACTCTTCCAGCACTCTTTCAGACACTGACATGTCCCTTATGGGAAAAATCTCCTGCTTCCTGTCTTTGTCTTTCCTACACATTCTCTTTGTTTTTGACTCTCTCATTTATTCTTGTTTTCACTCTCCACCTCTTACTCTGGGGTGTCTCTTCAGCCTGTTCAGTACATCATAGCATTGTCGACTAAATGTAATGCAAGAAGCATATTTCCCCTCAAACCCCATTTCTGTCACCATCATGCCCCATCTACAAAAAAGTGAAAAGTGTGCCAGCTATAAATACACTTATCACAGCTGGCACAGTTTTCACCTTTTTTGAGACCTTTGACGGTGTGTTATATGCATTTGGATGTCTTTTTCAGGAGCTACATTGCAAAGGGACTGGGAGTAAACCAGGTTTTATGAGACTGAGAATTGGTGCTAGTGGTGGAGAAACAATGTCTTTGTCATCTATAGAAACAGAAAGAGTCTTACAGTTAGTGGACTATGACTGAATAACAGGCTGCAGAATGAGAAACAAAGGCTCCAATAAGGGGAGAGTAAAGCTACAGTGGGAATGAAAAAGAGAACCTCAGGGGAATTAGTTCACTTTGAAAAGCTTGGAAAGTGATAGAAGGATAGACAGATAGATTTATCTTTATTAATGGGCTATGTACCACAGGCCTTTAAGGTGGCAGTATTAAAAAGCCATCACTTGACCCAGGAGTTATAATTTTGGATATTGGCCTAATTATAGGGTAAATTATAGAGTAGTTGTAAAACAGCTAACTGGTTTGATCGAACTCATCACATACAAAAAGTGCAATAGTGAAGATCAAAAATGGTCTGCTTATGGCTTCTGACAGTGGACTTGTCTCTATGCTTGCCCTGCTAGAGCTCAGTGCAGCTTTCACCACTGTTGACCATAATATTTTATTCCAGAGATTACAACATGCCATAGGTAATGAAGTTGCTGCACTGCAGTGTTTTGAATCATATCCATCTATAGACTCCAGTTTTTTTCATGTAAATGGAGAGTTTTCTTCACACACTGAGGTTAACAGGTATCTGTGCTAGGACGCTTAGGCCATATCATTAGAGGATGTAGCATACATTTTCATTGCTATGCAGATGATGCATACCTTTATCTATCAAGAAAGCCAAATGACACACATCAAATACTTAAACTACAGGAATGTCCTAAAGACATAAAGACCTAGATGCTTTAATTTCCTGTTTCAAAATTCAGATAAAACCATGAGTATTCTACTCTTCCCTAAAGTCTTGGTGTATAAAAACATGGTGTACACATGGTGGATGGCATTACCTGGGCTTCCAGTAACACTGTGAGGAATCTTGGAGTCATTTTTAACCAGGATATCTTCTTCAATGCGCACATTAAACAATTATACCATCAGTCAGTACTGTTGCAGAGAAGGTTGTTAATACATTTCAGCTCCATTGGTGTTTATAAAATTAACAACGGGTTCACTAGAGGGGCCACAATGAGATATCCCCACTAGTTCACCAGTTTTCCTTTTAGGGCCGGTGTAACTACTGGTAGCATGAGGTGTTACGTGGAACCTACAGACATTGGGCAGGTAGTCCAACTCCTGGCAATGCAACATATTGATGTGCCATCCTGGAGGCTTGCTGTTTCTCCTAGCACAGCGGTCCCCAACTTTTTTTGCGCCACGGACCGGTTTATGCCCGACAATATTTTCACGGACCGGCCTTTAAGGTGTCGCGGATAAATACAACAAAATAAAACTAGTACCGGTACCGAAAAAAGAAGATTTATTCATAACACACGTGAAAAGACCCAACGATAAAAACGATGACAAAATAACGCTCAAAACCGAAAAAACCCTGAAAACCATACATTTCACACCTGAGCCTCAACTCTCGCGGCCCGGTACCAAACGACTCACGGACCGGTCCGAGGCCCGGGTGTTGGGGACCGCTGTCCTAGCACACTCTCAAGCCACTTACTAGTGTTTTGATCATGAGCAACACATTCACAGATTAGAAGATTCAGTGGAGAAGTACAAATCATATGTTAAGATAATCTTGAACAGTTAAACACTTTGATTATTAAGTGTGAGATTCAGATTTTTTTTGGACTCTACTATAGTAGTTTTGCATGATTAGCATTTTGAAATAACTGGGCTTTTGAGCTGCCCCTCATTTCACTTCTCTGTCCGATGTGACATATTTTAGCTGCTTCCCTGTTCCCTATGAGACTTATCTCTCTTTAACTAGCATTTGATTACCTGGACCTTGTATGCACCTGAACAGCAGGAAGGGGCTTGTGTGCTCATAGCTCTCGCTTTTACTACATTTATTACTTATGCATATGTACTCACACTATTTATTTATCCCTGAAGATAAGGAAACACAGTCTTAGTTGCTATCCTTTAATGTTCCTATACGTGCTCACTTATTTAGTTTTCTCCTGCCACTATGAACAACAGGGTTTAGTTCTTGAAAAAACGTCTGCTTTAGATATGTTTTGAAGGGAGCTGCAGTTGCAAAAATATGTTTGAGCGTTCACATTAAAGCAAGATCTTCATGACCAATAAATAACTGTTACATCATTCTCCTGTGCTGTCTTAGATTTCAGAGGGACATCACAATCGCCGCACCTTGAGAGCTGCTGCACCAAATTTATCAAGCAGCACTCAGCCGATGATTTCCATTTTGAGGAAAATGGCTCATGCTATATCTCATCTATAGCTCACCTGGGAGAGCAAGAACCCAAGTGAGCCCAGACCCCAAGCAAACTTAGCTTAACATTGGTAAGACTGAGGTGAAGATGTACGTGGCATAATTAATGTACAGCCTTTAAAGTTAATCAGGTAAAAATTGCAACAACCAGGTAAAATCTTTGGTATAGAAAAAGTATTATTTAGGCCTTCAGAGTGGTCAGAGATGATTATGTAACATCTCTTTTTGCACTGAATGGGAAAGGGAAATTATTTTCCAGGTTGTTTGTTTTTTTTTTTTAACTTTTTTTCTACGAATGTCACTCAGTAAATGAGTGTCTCACAACCATGCCTCAACATCTTCCTAGTCATGCTGTATGTGTAATCAGAGTGGAAACATACTTACAAAGATAAAGAAGTTGAATAACACCATCATGAATTTGAGAAACATGAAGGAGCACATTTTAATCTGCAAAAGGAGAAAATTAATTTTAGGGTTTTGTACTTACATTACTGAGGACTCTTATCTAACACACACGCAAATGTTATTGGAAGGTTATGAAAAGGAAAATTAGAGAAAAGATAAAGTTCAAAAGTGGCAGCGATCTTACCTCTTTCTGTAAAACCAAAGTAGAGAAAAATTAAACCAGTTGGCTTTCTGAATTAAATAGCGACTAAAAATGCAGCAGAAACTTAAACACAAATGATCATCTGTCTCTTTAGTTTATCTCTTTCCAGGAACTTCCAGAGATGCAGGTAAAAAGTGCATGTCTGAGATCACAAATCTGAAATTTGTTTCCTCTTGGTGGAGCAAGAGGAGTGCTGGGTGTGTCTTGGAGGATACAGGTGACTGCAGGTGAAGGTGTGGTGCTGCTTAGGTGGCAGCTGTGAACCCTGCAGGGACAGGGACACATTCAAAGCAGTGGATTTTCTTTTTTTCCTTTTGTACATTTTTACATATTCATCACACTTACATATATCATTTACATTTCCTTCATTTGTGGATATGGCTGTCCATGTGGTTTGCTAGAGTCCCAAATCCTTAGAAATGTGTTTTTGAACCCTTTCCAGACTGATAGAGGTCATTAACTTGTTTACTCATTTGTTATTGAGTTTTGTTTTTTTTTAGATTGTGGCTTGACGTATGTGTCTGTGGTTTTTCACAGCATTGAAAAATGAATTTGCAATAGACCTTTAAACCTGTGACAAGATTAAAACAACCCACAAATCCTAGGACAACAGATTAAAGTGAAGACCGAAAGGTGCTGTAGGTAGCGCAGTATTCGACTTAGGAAGACAGAACCTTTCAATTCTAGCTCGTCAAAACTTGCAGCTGTGTCAGGCTGTGTGAAACTTGTTGATGTTTGAGCTGTTCATATACTTTACCATCCAACTCTGAGGTCCCATTTGTACTCGAGCTGAACACTTTTACCGTTCCCATCTTGGTGTTTGAAATCAGAGCATAATAAGCAAGGTGAATCTGCTGACACACACGCACAGATGCATCAGGCCAGCTTAGGGCTCACTATCTCGCCCCAGGATCCTTCAAGATGACTTGCTCCATCTCCTCAGCCACATCCATCATTTTTGAGTCCATCTGTATAAGCAAGACCTGCCCTGTAAAAGAAGTTTTCTCAACCTCAACATATGTTGCATACATCATCCTACATTACTACAGCTAAATAGGTCAGAGTCTTAAAGGAAAGCAGGAGGGTTAAGAAATCAGTAAATCCTAATAAATGAACAAATAAACGATACAATTGTTCCATTATTTTATTACTTCTGTTTTTGATGTTTTCAACATTCATAGATTTGCAAACTGCCCTGTTCAGCATTACATTGTACACAGCCTCTCTCTCGCATCTTTTGGAAATATTGTTACAAGACTTAACAAAGTACACTTATTTTATATGATGAACCACACTCTGCATATGTTCAGTTACTGTCACCACATTAAAACGTTGCTCACACTTGTTGGCACTCTCCTTGTCTTTGCTGTTTAATGGTTACTATCAGAGCCACAGATCAGCAGTATCTGATCTCTGTTACTGCTGCCTGCTGTCAACTCTATTGTTCATCTCTGCTTTCTTTGTTCTGTTTCTTACTAAGCACTGCAGCATCCCGTCCTGACCACCAGAGGGGAGCAGTGAACTACAGAGGTACCTGTCAGAGCTTTGTCTCTATTGTCCTGCAACTTTTACTGGCTAACCGGTCTTTCTCTGAGTGCAAGAATGTGCCTCCCTTTTTCTTTGTTCTTCATTTTAACTAGCTGTGTGCACCTTTAGCAGCCAATCAAATGTAACTGTCTAAATAATACTTCTCCAAAATAAAACCTAGTATATAATTAGGAGTGTTGTATGTTGACAGTTTTCCCATATTGTCTTTTATGTTTAAAGAACAAAAGCTTCCTTGTCTCCCTTTGTGTCTTTCTGATAGTCTTTATTTGAAACACATTTCTACAGCGCTACAGCGAAGGGGGGGGGGGGGAAGAAAAATGACAGGAACCCTCCATCTAGTGCCACCTTGTTGGGAAGTTGAGTCCATATCAGCCAAAGTCTTTCTCAGTAATATCACTTTAATGGTCTTATTGTGAGTTATGACAATCTCACCCACAGGGTCGTTAACCCACTGGTCCTTAATCTCAGTGAGTGAAGCACCTGTCAGGCTTTGTTAGCCATTAAACTGTTAATAATCTCTGCTCACGTCCAAGAACGCACGTACTCTGCAGCCACTGTGTGTGGAAAAAGAAATGGTGATTTTTCATCACCTCTGATGAAAGAAGTGGCAGCTTTGTAGATGTCTCACTGAGATGAAAAAGGTAAAAAACAAAGGTCTCTTAATGAGGTCATTTAGACTGAGTATTATCAGTGGCCCTCCAGGGCAGCCACCACAGTTATACATCTGCTGTTGCTGGGCTGTTTCCATAACATGTGTACCTTATAAATCCCATGTGAGCATCGACTCATCTTTTACCTTGATTTTAAAATTGATGTAATATCAGCCAGTATGTGATCTTATGATCATTAAAAGTTCTCAGAATCCTCAATGGAGTTTCAGTCTAGAAATAAATTATTACACTAAATTGCAGAGCCATACCTATAATTTGTTGGCGAGACATAAAAATATCCTTTACCTGTAAGTTTTAGGGAAATGTATTTTTTGGCCCTGACGGTTTCGCTGTACGTTGCAAAACAACATGTTTGACTACAAAGATTAGTTAATAACTTTAATATTAACCATGGAAATACTGGGAGAAGTATTTATGGTTGGTGTCTTTTACAGGAGTCACTTTGTGTTAAAAAGTGATCATCATTGTGGGAAAAAAAATCCATAACAGCTCAGCAAAGGCTATCACAAAGACAGTATGAAAATTCTCAAGCTAAAATGCAAAACACTGACTGCACACCTGACTGAACACCCATAGGCATCCTGACCACATCAGCAACATTACGTCAGTCGAATAATGACAGTGTACCATTCAGTCTAAAAAGCAGCACTGTTTGTTTATCAAACCATTATTGTTACAGTATTACATTTTAATGCCCTGAAAACCACCCTCAGCCTGAAAGCATGTCTTCCCCTGAGGTTGATCTCAGCCATTCAGGAGAGGCTTGGTCATACGGAAAGTAGAGGCGCTTAGTTCCTCACATGGAAATGAGCTAGGTGAGCTGATATGGGCAAATACTATAACCCCTTGAACACCTACAGAATAACTAGCTGTTGTCTCTTAGCTGCCTTGAGCATGCATTGCTACACCACTGAATGAGGTGACTGGGGTCTGCACATCTCTGCTTCTCTAGAAGAAAGAAAGTTGGATGGATGCATGGATGACTCACCTAAAAGATGAAAACAAAAGAAAAGAACAATTTTGATGGAATATTGTTAGAAATTTTGGCCTCCTACAAATAAACCTTTCTCAAAGCATATTCCTGTTATTATTATACATTTCTTGGCACATGCTATTTTTTAGAACTACCATGAGCGTGCTCCAACTTTTGACTGTTACTATGTTACTGCATTATTATATTACCATTTTAGTACACTTTTGATATGCACACTGACCATCCACAGGATTAAAATCTTGCACCTAATGTTATGCCCCCCAAAACAGCTGTTAGGACTGTTAGGACATGAAGATGGGATCTCTGAGCAGCTCCTGTAGTGTCTGAAACAGAGAAATTGGAAGCAGATCCATTAAATTCTAGGGTGGAGCCTCAGTGGATTGGGCTTGTTCAAGCACATGCCACAGATGCTTGATCGAATTGGGATCTGGGGAATTTCCCTGGCTGGGTCAATGCCTTGGGCTTTTTGTCATGTTACTCGAGCTGTTCTTCTGTGAAAGGCCCCTACTGTTGGAAAGCACTATTGCCATGGGATGGGTGTGTGTGTGTGTGTGTGTGTGCTTGTCTTCTGCAGTTATATTGGGTGAGATATGTCAAGCTAAAATATAAATGAATTTAATCTGACACTGAATGAGTGATAAATCATCAAATGTCTCTGTGCTGTGTAGAAAAATCTCCAAGATCTTTTCCCCTTTCTAAAAGGAGGAAAATGTTTGTTCCAAAAAAGCGAGCATTGGCATTGTGAAGATGAAATGTTTCCACCTGACAGTGATGATATGCTGTCAGTGTGTGTGGGCAGAAAGGGACTAACAGGCCCCCTTTCAGACAGTGTGAAATCTGGCCTTCAGAGTTCATGACCCTGCTGTAAACCACCAACACAGGGCCTCTTGATTTGTATTGGAGCAAATAGCCTCCGGTCATAGCGTGTGAATTACAAAAATCAGATGACGATGATGATAAGGGTGATGATTGTGATGTATGCTAGCACCTATCCTGACCTCTCCTTCCTGCTACCCCAAGGCAGGCTGTGCTGCTAATCTCTGAACTCAGCAACAAAGAGGATGAAAATATGAGCCGATGAATCATCTCTGCAGCCCGGTGATGCCCTTTGTTCGCACAAATAACAATTGCAGGTTTCACTCATTATGAAAGGACTAATTATTTCCACATGCTAATGATATTGAGAGACTTTAAACAAGCACTCCAGTCACTCCATTATTGTTCATAATCTATTATGTCAGGATTACAGGCAGATTTTTTTTTTTCAAGAGAGGGACCGACCAGCACCAATTTAAACACAGTCAGTATAGCCAGTGATACCTCTGTGACCTCTATTGTGTCTCCTGGTCCTTAATTTATCTCCCTGTCTTACACACACATGCACACACACAAAAGCATTGCATATTAAATTCACAGCCATCCATTAGGCCATAGGCGGCCCATGCTCTATAAATCAAAACTAAAGGGCCAGCTAATTGACTCACACACAAAGGAACAGGATCGCTAGATCGGGAGATATACGAAGGGGGAGAAGGGATGAAGACGAAGGGATGAGGAGGAAAGGGTTAATAGAAAAGGAAATGTATGGGGGGGGGCAGGGACAGAAATGAAGAGGAGTGGAGCAGCAAAATGCAGGAGTGTATTGCTGCCTTTGACCTGGGTGCCTCCTTTGTTCTATGACTGATGGTGTTCGCCAATGACACACATTGCTTATGAGCCCCCGTGGCCACAGAGTTGATCTCAACACCTATAGGGCCATGGTGCAGCAGGGGCAATTCTCAGAGGGCCCTTAGCAGCACTGCTAATTAGTTAAAAGGGGTCATTTTTATGCAGTCTCTCTGTCTCTTTATCTTCAACTCTCATACTCTCTCTGCCTCCCTCTATATTTCTCTCAGCTATCACTCCATTTCCCTCACACCCCTCTTGCACTTTGTCACTGCCACTATAATTGTATCTGGTCTAATAACCAGTGTGACTTGGGTCTAACATGCTGGTCGTTAGCTCTTGATTTAAGTTTAGAAACTTTAACTTCCGCCCCTCACTGCTTTAGACTAATCTGTTGAATATAGGAACCAGAGTGACATTATTCTTTCTACAAGTTAAGAACTCTATAATTAATGAATGGAGATTGAGAAGGCCCAGTGAGTTACAGGTCACCGGGGTCTGATGACTAATCCAGGACTTGAGCTGGGCAGAATTATAATTATATCTGACTATAGTTGGAGAAATCTACTGTCCCAGAGATCATATTTCTCTGTAAAATTTTGAAATGTTAGTGATTTGTGATCTTTAATAATATTATTCATGGTGGTGTTCTATAGACATTCAGGCCTAATATGTACAGTGCATACAGAAAGTATTCACAGCGCTTCATTTCTTTCACATTTTATCATATTACAGCCTTTTTCCAGAAATGTCCAATATCATTTTTCTCCACAAAATTCAGCACACAATATGCTATGAAGATAAAGAAGAGAACATTTTTGTGTATTTATTAAAAATAAAAAACAAAGTGTACATAAGTATTCACAACCTTTGATCAATACTTCCACATGCTCTGTAGCATCTGACCTGGTGCTCTTATAGTGTACCTTTAATAAAATTTATTAAAGGTACACAACAGGGTTATTGACTGCACTTCTATATTGCAATCAAGTTACACAGTAACATATTTTCACAACTTTTCAAATCCTCCATTTTTGTTCACTTTGCTACAAGTTTTTCTATTTTCCTTTTCTAAAAGCAGAGTTGAGCGTTTCAAATCCAGAAGTTTGTCACTAGGCTTGACAAAAACCTTAGCGCAGCATATAAAGATTTATTGTTCCACATTTCCTCAATTTTATCTAAATATTAAACTAGTCCAGCCTTGAATCTTTTAGTCAGAACTGTAGCCTGTATAAGAAGGCTGGACTGCTGTCATGTCGGTTTTTTTGAAACAAGAAGTAACTTTTATTTAAATATGGTTACTTTAGGTTTAGTGCTTAGTTATCAGCTAACACAAACAAGCTCCACTTAAAACTGTATGAATGAACATTGCTAATTAGTGAAAATGAAGCATCTTGGTAATTTTCAAAAAAATATTACCAGATTAAGTATTTCCCTAAGTTTTGATTTCAGGTAACTAATTGAATCATAAATGTTATGCTTTCATTTGTAAATCATTTGTATAAAGACACTGAAATCACGAGTATGTGTCAGACAGTGTGTCAGCCCCAGATTTGCTTTGTGGTCTCTTTATGCCACTCAACAAGTGATGATGATGAGAGATGATGAGATAGCCTTTATTTGTCAGTTGCAGTTGCCCACAACCGAGATGACAGACCTTGCCAACCGTACATACAATACACAAACATCACATTGGGGAGGCTAGGTAGCAAGGGGGGAAAAAAAAACATCGAAATGTGTAACACAAAAGGATAATACAGAAAAACTCCTCTGCACAGAAGCACATAAATGTCCACAGCACAACATTATGGAGCACGTGACAAGCAACTGGGGTGGGTAGGGGGTGAGGAGTAATCCCAAGCAAACACAGCAGCCATCCTGCCCTGCAGCTATTTTTCCAGCGCTGGGCCCAGACCCGCCGTGTTCTCCAGGAGGGAACAAGCATCGAAGGCGTTTGGGAAGTGAAACAATGCTAATCAGATAAGTTTGAGAGAGATACAGGTCTTCTTATTGAGGCTACAAGATGCTTCAAAGAAGAAAACAAAAACAGATGACCACGTGGCACAGATGAAGCTAACACAGTTAAACAGCATGCCAGATGTTTTAGAGATCTTTTGTATCCGTTTGCATTGTGCCTGCACCGCGCAGGTCATTCTGCTGCACTCTGCGAAGGTCACATCTGCACACTCGTCTCTACTCAGTGCACACGTCCTGGGCCAATCGATGCATGAAGCCATTTCTGGGATTTTGAGCATGTAGCTCGTTGACTAATGACATAGCTCTATCACGCATGAGAATTGCAAAAGGAGTTGCCATAGCAACAGAGTCTGTTTATCTAAACCTGCAAGATTAATAGCTTGAAAATGAGTCTTCTCTATAGGGGAATATTTTAACAATTGGTGGCATAGGGATGATCGTGGCTCAAGAGTTGGCAGTTCGTCTTCTAATCGGAAGGTTGCCGGTTCGAGGTCAGGCTCGGTTGACACTTCACCTACTGGTTTTTGCCAGAGGGGCTGATGGTGTGATATGGCAGCCTTGCTTCTGTCATTCTTCCCCAGGTCAGCTGTGGCTATAACTGTAGCTTGCCTCCACCAGTGTATGAATGAATAGTGGAACTGTAAAGCGCTTTGAGGGTCTCGAAAAGCGCTATATAAATGCAATCTATTATTATTATTATAGGTAGAAGGTCCCAAGATGGCATTATCCTGACATTTTTAACCAAAGGGGCCACAACATGCTACACTTGTAGAACAAGTCAAACACTGGGAGCTAAAGATTTTATAAAGGGAAAGGTGCCGTCGAACAGTTTGGTAGTTCTACTGTTAAAGGAGGGAACAGGCTCAGGAATTCTAAAATTCTTTAGCCTTGTTGATGTCTCATGAGCCTCAGTAAAAATGGGACTAACTCTTTGTTTTGCTCTATTTCGTCAGATGCATATTGTATCAGACCTCATTATCCTCCGGTCAGTTTCTGACGATAACTCACTAACCTCACGCCCCTCTGTGGGTCTCTCCATGTGAACTGTGGTTTGTGCTTATTTTCTGGAGCTGTTTCTGGGATGTTCTTCCTTTCCTTTCTCCTTTTTTCTTGCTAAGATGTACCAATACACACAGTGTCTCTGCTTCATTCCCTCTTCTGTCATTTCCCACCTTTAGAAGGAGATTGATGGAGATATGGGAGGCTGTCATGCAGTAAATAGCATGGACATCGGCACCCCGCCATAAAATTGTAATAAAGCCCTCTTCGTCTCCTCTTAACACCTTCCCTTTACTATAAGCTTCCAGTGTTCCTCTCCTTTTCCTCGCACACTGCCTCCTCACCTAAAAGTACAGACCATGGAGGGCAGCATCACCAAGCCTCCCTACCCTCCCTCAATCTCATGCATCAGCCAATCTGTTATCCCAAGCAAAGGATTTTCCACCAAATCACTCTTTTTTCCTCCTCCTCTACCTCATTTAATCTGCCTTCTTTGAACTCCTTCCTCTCCATTTCTTTGTCTTGTCTCCTGAATGCATTATTTCCCTGCATCATTTCATCAGGCATACAAACTGTTTCTTGGCAGCACCATGGACAATGAGTCCCCGTGGCTCGTGAAAGGTTAATGCTTTGGGGTGTGTGAATGTAAACTGTTTGGACTATTTTAAAGAGCTGTGAAAATGAATAACTCAACCATAGAATTTGATCTGCTGCTTTCCCTCTCTTCGTCCTCCAACTCTCATCTGCAGCACCCGTCACATCCTTCAGTCGTTCTAATTTTCCTTCATCTCTCGATCTTTGGTGCCCTTATTTTCTCTCTCCACACACACATTTTCTCATTCAATTTGGCATTTGCTGTGACTTTGTCCCATATAAGGGTAGGATTTAATGAAAACTGCCGCTCTATACTTTCATCAACATCCCTTTTACATCAAGGGACAACAATTTGAAATCACTTTGGTTGGTCTAAGCAGAGAAGAATGACTCGCATGTCCTCGCATGGATGTGATTAGTCTCAGCTTCAATATACCTTGCTGCATGAAACAGTGACCTCTCAATTCTTTGAACAACAAATGCTGGCGTCTAGGGTCTAGAGGCATGTTTTGATTTTCCATCACATATGGAGGCAACTTAAACAACAAACCTGGTCATTCAACTTGTCCTCTCAAAATGCGGGACATTTTCAGATGCTGTGTTTTTTGTGAAGACAACAGTTGTGATTTCCAAAGTTAAACATCAGCTAAGAAAGAAAGAAAGAAAGAAAGAAGGAAAGACTATTTCTCTATACATGTCAAGATTAATAGAAAATCCGTCCCTTGTTAGATAAACATCTCTAATGTTATATTCAGTGAAATCACAAGAGTCGATGTGTTCTTTTTTATTTTATCATATAGATAGTAACTCTAATCCTACCCGTACTCTACCCACAGACTTTTTCAGAAAAAAAATATGAATTATTTTTTAGCTTTGTCAGTTGAAATAACCTGCTTTATTTAACTCCCTGGTGTGTGTCTTCAAAAAAAGAAAAAAAAGAAGTCAAAAGACTAGTTTATCCTGCCTGGTATGAGGGGCTAATGGGAGAACACTTGGTGGTCAGGGTTTAGGCCATGGACAGCAGTCAGTCGCAGCCCAAAGAGGTGACATGGACTCAGGAAGGAACCACCACCCACACAAAGACCCGTAGGCGTCGGGTTGGGCTCACCTTAATGCAGCATAGAAAAAAGTGCTTATATGAATGACTGAATGAGGCAAGTTGTATAAAAATGCTTTGAGTGGTGATTTACCATTTACAATATTAAGCGCCTTGAGGTGACTGCTGTTATATAAATGGTAAATGGACTGGTTCTTATATAGCGCTTTTCTACTCTGTCTGAGCACTCAAAGCGCTTTATACAGCTAATTCATTCACCCAATCACAATCCATTCACACAAGCACTTCTAAGCTTAAGTGCTAAGTATCTAACATTCATACTCCGATGGATGCATCGGAGAGCAACATGGGGTTAGTATCTTGCCCAAGGATATTTGGCATGCAGACTGGAGCAGCCTGGGATTGAACCCCCAACCTTCTGGTTGGTGGCTGATCCGCTCTGCCACCTGAGCTACAGCTCAGGGCTCAGGTGAACTGAACTGAATTGAATGAATTTCCACTATTGGAACAGGAGTGACAATCATCAGTCTTTCACTGATTAGGTGTTTTGGTGATAGTGGTGGACAGCACTATCATCAACATGTTAGTCAAAATTTCCCATAGGTAACTTGAGATGTCATAATTGGAAGTCCATAGCATGTGATTTCCACCAGTTACCTCTTTGTTAAACCTTTCAGTCGGTGATAAAGACAAATTTTATCAGGACGGAAACGTTCCATTACAAGGGAAAGATACAGTAACAACCCCAACCCTCACTAATGGGACCCATTATAAACCACAAATACAATAACAGGATTTGGTCACCTGCTTGTAGGGGTCAAGGGGTCAAGCCTCCCCCTTTTCACTCTTCCCATATCACCCATCTTTGAAAGGGATAGAAAAGCAGAGTTATTCATAAAGGCAGAGTCTCATTTGTTCAAGCAGCACCAAAGGTCAGGAAGGAGTAATGAAGTAAAAAGTTCAAGGAGAGAGACAACAAGCAGCAGAAGATAGGCTGCCTGAAAGATGTACTATGAGAGAAGTTAGGAAAGGAGCTTGTTACCAGCAATAGACAGATGTGTGTCAGTGAGGGCTGGGAGTGAGACATTTCATGGGTAAATGACAGGAGAAGGCAAAGAAAAGAAGAACAAAGAGGAGGACAAAGAGAAGGTGTGCGAGCACAGATGGAGATAATGAATCCATCAAGGTCGGCTCATGTGATATGACGTATCAGAAAGAAATTGCCTCCTATGTCCTTCACTCATATGTCCATCCCTCAATCTGTGATGGCACTGCAATGTTTTAATACCACACTTTTGGCACTTGAATACATATATCGGGTCTGATGAGAGCTATTCATTAAGAGGAGGGGGGCTTTTCATATGGGGTGCCACTACCTTGCAATCACCTCCACGGCATTCCCATTACCTCCAGTCTAATTGATGTTAGATTTATTAAAGTTAATGAGCCAACTGGCCATCTGTTGAGCAGCTGAGACAGCACGAGGGACGATTGGCAATGTGAGGGCAGAAGACAGATGATGGAAAAGCTACAAGGGCAGATCTGGTTCACATGGGGAAGGAGAGAAAACTGAGTGGAGACAGACAAAGAGCTTCACTGCCAGCTCCTCCCTCCTCCCCTTCCTCTCCTGTCCTGTAATCAAAGACAAGCTCTCACATCAGTCTCTGTTTTTTCCATACTCCCATATGTCTTGCATCCGTTTTATGGGATTCATATTTCAACTATATGGCTCTCTATATATCCAGTATATATATATTAGGGGTGCAACGATACACAAAATTCACGGTTCGGTTCGATACTTTGGTGTCACGGTTCGATATTTTTTCGATACAAAAAAAATGTTCATGCCTTTTTAATTTGTCATTTATAAAATTTTCACGGCACATTCCGCACCACATCTCTGTGCGTTCATCATTTGTTTGAAGCCAGCTCACCTCCTGCAACTACTTTTCCGAGAATACGCGCTTCTTTTGTGGTTCGGACTCCTTCTGACATTTCTTTGGAGGTGGAGGAACATCACAGTAATTGCTTAAAGGAGCTTCTTCGACATCTTTAAGAGTTCTAAACAAATGTCTGTCCTCCTCCTGAAAATCTTATATGCAATCTTGTACGCAAACACGCGTTGCAACTTCTTATCTTGTGCGCGTTTTTTATTTTGACAGCGAATGCGCACCTGCGGACCACTTATGTGCAGCCCTGGTTATTTAGCTCGTCATATTGCAGCCACAGAAATTCTTTTGTCCATGAAACCATAAAGCTGCACTTTCTTTTTGCCTTATAGTCTGATTTGTCATAACTTTTCCGTTTTGTGGTAAGCTTTTCTTTGGCTGTCATTTCTTCATGCTGACCTGTCTTATTTGGCTCAGCAGAACTAAAATATATATCCTGCTGCTTTTACACACGCACTCACATAACGCTCAGCGATTCCCTGCGCGATCAACCTCTCACATGTTTAAGCTTGCTGCGGGAGATTTCACTTGTCATGTTTGCATAGTAAGCTAACGATTGATAAGACGATGTCAGAGTAATTGGTGCGCAAATTATCAACACTCACCAGTCAGTGCTGTCGCTCTCTATACACAGTTCGCGCGATTGCAAAGTGAAAGCAAAAAACAAGCGCAAATTCAAACGTGATTTCAATATGTCACATATTGACAGTGGCTCACTGATGCCAATGACATAATTACCCAGCTACATTTCTGAAAGAATGCAAAAGAGGTTTAAAGGGGCGGGTGCTCAAAGTTAAAAAGGGGCACATTGAACCAGGCTGAATGACAACCAGTGTTGGGACTAACGCGTTATTAAGTAACGCGTTACAGTAACTACATTATTATTGTGGTAACGAGCACGGTAACTAGTTATTATGCCAAAACCAGGAACGCGTTACTCGTTACTGGGATTTAGATAGGCTCGTTATTCGTTACTTCGTGTGGTGGCTATCGCGGAGCAGGCACGTGCAAGGGGGGGGGGGCTAGAGGGGCTTGAGCACCCGCCCCTTTCCTGATGGGTGCCCAAAGTGCCCTTTTGTTGAGGCAACTTTTTAAAAAAAAATATTTTTTTTATGTGTGTGTGCGTGCATGCGGAGTCCTGTCTGTGCCCCTCAACAATAATATTTAACTATTAATCACAGTTTTGCTAAATAAAAGGATCTGGCTTGCATCAGTCACACGATCACTATTAACCAATGATCGCCCTTGACGGCAGAACGCGCTGGTTACGAGCCGGGAACGAGCTCACAAAGAGCACGCGCATTTTTTGCGGTCCGGAACTGTAGGAGAAACACAAATTAACTCAGAGACACAGACTGATGCGACAAAACCAGTAAGTGGGTGTACAGCGTACACTGTAGTGTGTAGCACACAGGAGTATTAGCTTGGTGAATGGCACCTGTTTGAACTCATCATCTGTATAAAAGACACCTGTCCACAGCCTCAAACAGTCAGACTCCAAACTCCGCCATGGCCAAGACCAAAGAGCTTTCGAAGGACACCAGGAAAAGTATTGTAGACCTGCACCAGACTGGGAAGAGTGAATCTACAATAGGCAAGCAGCTTGGTGTGAAAAAATCAACTGTGGGAGCGATCATCAGAAAATGGAAGACATACAAGACCACTGATAATCTCCCTCGATCTGGGGCTCCACGCAAGATCTCATCCCGTGGGGTCAAAATGATCATGAGAACGGTGAGCAAAGATCCCAGAACCACACGGGGGGACCTGGTGAATGACCTGCAGAGAGCTGGGACCAAAGTAACAAAGGTCACCATCAGTAACACACTACAACGGCAGGGAATCAAATCCCGCAGTGCCAGACGTGTTCCGCTGCTGAAGCCAGTGCATGTCCAGGCCCGTCTGAAGTTTGCCAGAGAGCACATGGATGATACAGCAGAGGATTGGGAGAATGTCATGTGGTCAGATGAAACCAAAGTAGAACTTTTTGGTATAAACTCAACTCGTCGTGTTTGGAGGAAGAAGAATACTGAGTTGCATCCCAAGAACACCATACCTACTGTGAAGCATGGGGGTGGAAACATCATGCTATGGGGCTGTTTTTCTGCCAAGGGGACAGGACGACTGATCCGTGTTAAGGACAGAATGAATGGGGCCATGTATCGTGAGATTTTGAGCCAAAACCTCCTTCCATCAGTGAGAACTTTGAAGATGAAACGAGGCTGGGTCTTCCAACATGACAATGATCCAAAACACACCGCCCGGGCAACAAAGGAGTGGCTCCGTAAGAAGCATTTGAAAGTCCTGGAGTGGCCTAGCCAGTCTCCAGACCTCAACCCCATAGAAAATCTGTGGCGGGAGTTGAAAGTCCATGTTGCTCGGCGACAGCCCCAAAACATCACTGCTCTCGAGAAGATCTGCATGGAGGAATGGGCCAAAATACCAGCTACTGTGTGTGCAAACCTGGTAAAGACCTATAGTAAACGTTTGACCTCTGTTATTGCCAACAAAGGTTATGTTACAAAGTATTGAGTTGTATTTTTGTTATTGACCAAATACTTATTTTCCACCCTGATTTACGAATAAATTCTTTACAAATCCTACCATGTGGATTCATGGATTTTTTTTTCACATTCTGTCTCTCACAGTTGAAGTGTACCTCTGGTGCAAATTACTGACCTCTGTCATCATTTTAGGTGGGGGAACTTGCACAATTGGTGGCTGACTAAATACTTTTTTGCCCCACTGTACATATATATATACATATATGTATGTATATGGCATTTGATTAATGACCCTCAACTGACCCAATATGCCCAATGAATATTAAATACATATACTTTGCAGACTTCTTTGAAATGGAGATAAAACTTTAATTTGTGGTATGAGTGATGCTTGCTGGCCAGTATGTAGTGTTTTTTTCCTCTGGTCTTAATGTTAACTGACATGATGCTAACTTGACTGTTGGGGATTCCTTTTTTGCCTAGTGCATGGATGTCAAACATAAAGTCAGGACTGGCCCACTGGAGTCCAATACAACCCACTGAATGCATATGCAAATAATAGGAACTGCAAAAAGTAGGTATTTTGCAGCCCAGGGCACTGTGTTACATTGCGTTCACTGTGAATTAACAAATACGTAACTGAAATAACTGAGATAACTTCTTTACACTAAAAGAATGGGGAACAATTGGGAGCCATTTTGGGTTTTTTTTTTATTTGTTTGTAGCTCTCTTCACGATAACACAGACAGAGGTCGGTTCTTTGAAATGGCCGTTTATTACTTGGGCTTTCTCTCCTCCTTAGCTTCACCATTGCCAGTACGCCAATACGCCGATACGCTGTGAGAACTGGTTACGAGTGAACAGTACAATCCAATTAGCAAAGTTACAGTACACATATTAAGTCCAAACACAAATAAAAAAATTTCTCAAATGACAAATACCTCGTTGACTGCTTGTCCTGAAAATAAGTCCTTAAGTCCTTGTGTTACTAAAAAGTTTTCTTTTAGTAAATCTTTTGCTTAACACGCTTCATGAGAGACATCTGCTCCCTCGCAGTCCATGAAAAGTCTCGTGTACTCTCGTTAAGGGTATTCTCACGAGACACTCTTACACTTTACACATGTACATTTCAAATAAAGACATTTTAACACAATCTATATATATTCATGAAATTGTTTAACTAATTATAAATCAATCATGCACATCATGAACTCTACACAGAACATTTTTAACAGCATTTACAGGTTGGATACTTGGCATGCATCAAGTCAATTATTAGGCAGTAGTTTTAGTGGTTTAGTGGTTATTTATCGGCTTGTATTATGTGCCCAATGAACACCACCATTATTTTGAAAAATACATTTCAAAACCAAACAGATTTTCTGAGATTTATTGAAAGAAACCTTTGCACCAGGATCAATAGCTTAACAGTCTTTGCACCAGCATTGATACCGAAAGGAAAAATAATAGCTCATTCATACTTATTGGTGAATAAAATCTTTGTCTATTCACACTGTGGGGAGATTTCTTCCCACTGCCACAGTCACCCGTCTGATAGCAAAGACACACAAAGTGCGCCATGACCTTGAACACAGCTTACAATTAGTTGACTTCTATGTTAGCACACACACTCTTTTCATACAAGGGAATAACTTTTTAGAAGAAAGTCATAGAGTTTGAAAGGTGAAACACAAATATTTCACTAGTACATTACACTGCTGATGATTTTCCTTTGTTAGCCTGCTGCAGCATTATGTGTGTCTGTGTGTTGCAGCCATAGTGTTTCCAGATTCAGCTAGCTAACAAGCCTTCCTCCACGCTTGTTTTAGAGATCATGAATTACAGACTAAACAGGGGAGAGTCCAGAAACATATGGGTGACATTAGAGTGGCTACTTCTATTTTTTTTTCCATTCTCTGGTTTTCTCTGTAATTTGTCACCATTTCTGCTTCAGTTCTCACTATGTCACAATCAGGTTTTTACTGCAAAGTTATCTCAAATCTTTTCACAAAAACAATGTTTTTGTTGAACTTTTAGTCAAAATCCTTTTTAACGTTTTAATTGTGGTATTTCATGGATCACAAGATTTTATACAAGGCAATTTGAACCAGGTGAGTGCAGCGTATAATAACATCAACAAAGTTTAGAAATCATCTTGAAACATTAAAAAAAAGAAAAAGGTGGGTTAATTCAGTTTTGTCCCCAGTCAGGCAAATATTAACTGTGGAAAGCCTTCCGTTTAACTGTCACAGGTGTCTGCTGATTCAGCTAATCGATACTATGTGTTTTCTCCAAGAAGCAGATGCATCTGCCAACCTGCCAGGGTAGGACATAAATGCAGAAAAATTGCATGTTAAATTTAAATGCCAACAAAACATATGCCTCATTATAACTGCTCCAGTTTGGAGCCCAACTAGTCCCAAGGTAAGGAGCTAAATCAAGTGTATCATATGGCAGCAGCTGATCTCAGCTCTGTGGGTTTCATCATCAAGTCCACAGAATTAGTTGGTTTGCAGAACAAAGCACATCTGCTGAGCTGCTGTAGTGAGAGAATGAACTAGATTTCTATTGGCTCTGTGAGAAAAGAACCCTAAATTGTTTGAGCTAATTAAAAGTAGAAAAAGTCATCCCCTCGTCACAGGATTCAAGCCCATGCAATACCTGAAGTCAACACTGGCTTTGAGTGTACTCCTAGTGCTGTTGTCAAGGCTGAATAAATTTAGAGGCTTGTATCTGGAAGGGCATCCAGTGTATAATCTGGGCCAAGTCAGACATGTAGATCATACAGAATGACATTTCCATTCGTTGAGACCAGGGTTGAGTTCCATTCAGTTCAATTTTATTTATTTAGCACCAAATCACAACAACAGTTGCCTGAAAGCTGAAGGCTCTGCCTCCCACTTACTTCTAAATACTCTAGGAACCACAAGTAAGCCTGCAGTCTGAGAGCAATGTCCTCTAATGGGATTATATGGTATTATAAGGTCATTAAGATAAGATGGGGCCTGATTATTCAAGAACTTGTTTGTAAGAAGCAGGAATTTAAATTCAATTCTGGAATTAACAGGGAGCCGATGAAGAGAAGGGAATATAGGAGAAATATGCTCTCTCTTTCTATTCTCTGTCAGTACTCTTGCTGCAGAAAAGGTGGGATAGTCAAGGAGATGAAAAAGTAAACAGGAGTACTGGGAAGCCAAGAAAAGAAAGAGATGATATAGAAAAAGGGAAATGCTTCCAGTGAGTTTTATGTGAGGATGGACACTACAAAATGAGAATAGGAGTTATACTGACTGGCTAGGCAAAGAGATCAAGCTGGAAAGGATGTGCTTTGAAGAGGATGATGAGTGGGAAGGTGGTTTGTCCAGATCACATACCTGTGAAGGAATGAAGATGTCTAAGAGAGAGGATAGAAGACCAGATTGTTTAACACAATCTTGAGTCATACCATCAAGATATGGGAAAGAGCTGTTAAAGCTAGGTTAAGAAGAGAGCTGAGTATCAGTGAGTAGAAGTACTCCTACATGCTGAGAAAGAGCACTACAGGTTAGGAGTTACGCTGTGTTTTTGTGGATCTAGTGAAAGCATATGATAGGATGAGAGAAACTGTGATGCTGCATAAGGAAGGAGTAGCAGAGAAGTATGTGAGGGTGGTGGAGGACATATATAATGACAGTGTGACAGTTGTAAGATGTGCAGTAGGATTGACAGATGGGTTCAAAGTGAACCTCTTCCTGTTTGTGGTGGTGATAGACAGGTTGACTGACGAGGTCAGGCAGGAGTCTCTGTGAACCATAATGTTTACAGACTATATTGTTTTGCACTACATCCTAGTGAGAGCAGGGAGCAGGTGGAAGAGAGCCTGCAGGGATGGAGGTATTCTCTGAAGTGAAGAGGAATGAAAGTCGGCAAGGCAAAGCACGACAGAATACGTGTGTGAGTAAGAGGGAAAGGTGAATATGCAAAGCCTAGAGATAGTGAAGATTGACGAGTTTAAAAAAACGGGGTTCAACTATTCAAAAGTAGCGCAAGAGAGGTGGAAATAAGTGCAGGCAGAGTGGAGTAGGTGGAGACAAGTGTCATGGGTGATTTGTGAAAGGAAAGGATTACAAGATGGAAGTGAGAACAGAGTGGCCGATTCACTTATTTCCAGCCATTGTGGAGAAGGCTGCTACACTATAACTGGCAGTTGGATACAGTATTCTTAATTCTGGTGCTGCTACCAGCTATAGCCTCTGTTCCGTTGATTGTGATATGATTGTCATATTTTTCTGTTTTTACAGGTGGTTGATAATATAAAACAGAGCTAATTTCCAAGTTGATCCTGTTGTTAGCCTGTGCCGATCCAAGTGTTAGACTGTACCGAAACTCTGTGAGCTCGGTGCAGGTATTTTTGGGTTAAAGTCACAAGATATATGTTTTTGCACAATAAGAGAAAATGTGAATTGCTTCATGTTTAGTTCATGAAGAGTGAATGCTATAGGAATATGTTAAGAAAAACGTTTATTTGAAAGAAATCTAGTTTAATAAATACAGTTAAGAAGACAGGTTCATAAATAGATTAAAACAGTAGTAAAAACAATATAAAACTGTAATCAGAGTTCACTATGTTATTCATGTGTATAGTAAAATGTATTTTTGTGATTTAAGCAGTTTATCAAAGTGGTGCATATGAATATGAAACTGTATAAGTTACTTGTATAAAGTAATGTTTTCTACACTGGAAGAAGTAGTGTCAGTGGTGAAGAGGCGGCGGAGTTCTCTTCATGTGTTTGTGTTCATATCTGATATTTGTGAGGTGTGTTTCCAGTGTATCTTACTCCCCTGCTGCTTTATTTTGAAGGTTACTATATAATTGTATAGTGCCAAAGAGAACTGATTATCATATTTTTCTGTTTTTACAGTTTTCTGTAAAAATAAATACAGTATGTTGCACAGGAGATGAGTTGGCCCATCATTTCAGCGGTGTAACATATGTGTGATTTTCTTCTCTTATGGTCCTCAGTTACTGGTAAGTCCAGTTCAATATATGGTAGCTTTATTTAATTTAGGACACTGTTACAGAATAGACTGTGCCACAGTCAACTTTTATCATGCATTATTCTTTTTTTTTTTTTTTTTTTTTAACAAATGCAATTATTAAAGGTATATTAATACTGGAGCCAATCTCCCTCAGTAGTGTATACTCAAACCTGTGTAATCTTTTCTGGTTGGTTTAAAAAGACTCCTTATATTTCCTAGGGGTGACATTCTCCTAGGTGGTGTTGTCACATTTTAGGCATAACCCCTCAGACCACCTCGACACACAATCAAAACCACTGTTCCAGGAAGTTGATATCATTAAAATTCTAATCATAAAAATACATTTTATGCACTCATCTTCATTCTGTCCTTTTGTCTTTCGAACACTGTGTATTAAATACATCTTGAAATTTTAAGCAGGGAACTGAATTTATTTAAGCAGGGTTTTCTCAGAATACACTTCATGCAGGGTTATTTTTAATTACATGGCCCTGAATTATTTATAACAGCAGCTGAGCACAGTGTAGTCAGCACAGGTTAATTTCCTCACAATTATTATCTCTTTTACTCCCAGGTTACACCAGACATCTGTAAAATGAATACCTGAAGTCATGTCTCCCCTTTGGGCTGCATTTTCAATGTTACCTTTTGATCCTTTTAAGGCTTACTGCATTCATGAATCTTGCTGCTGTAATGTAAAAACACATATCTGCTAATAAATGCTAAATGATGAATTCTAAGTACACTATAAACTGAAAGGCTAAAATTACTTAAATAAATTAAGTAATGTAAACTTAATTTTTCCTAATTTTAAAAAAAAAAACATTCCTAATAAGTCAGATAGCTAAAGTTTATCTACCATTTTCTTCCATTTGAGTTCAACTTATTATTTTTGATGAACTTCAAGTATTTTGCATATTATATGTAACATACCTTCTACTTAAAAAAAATACTATTTAAGTATCATGAATTTATTTCAATTATACTGCAGACAATTGGAGGGTTGTGATTTCTTGGCTCAATTTTTTCCTGATGTTTTTTGTAATTTTTTTTTTACTCCTGCCTTTCAGGTTAATCTTCAGCATCCTTGGTTTGAATCTGTGTACAGGGAGGGATAGTGGGTATAGTGGAAAATCTGAGGCCTTCCCACTCTATTGGCCACTTGGGTTTGGTGGCCTCAGAGCTGATTACTCTCTAGAACACAGATCATCTGTTTTTTCCATATGTAGTTCTCAAAACAATACAAAAATACAGAGTTGTAACTAAAATAATAGCTTCTAAACGTAACTCCAACACATCAAAAGTTGATGGGTGATGCTTAAAAACATAAAAGTATGATGACTTGCAGAATCTACCAACTAGTGTAAACCACCTTTTTGATGAAGATGATGAATCGCAAAGGCAATTTTTCATAAACATCTTTGGGTTTGCAGTATAGTGTCACCCGTCAAACTGAATAACAAACAATTACATTGTTTGTAGATGCTTCTAAATTACGCAAGTAATGACATTTCTGGAATGAATGATATAAACCAGATCCAGAAAACTGTCTCAGATTAAAAACAAAAAACAAAAACTGAAAGAGGGCTCGCAGCCATGTTATTGTCAGCTGCAGATAAAAGTGAAAAGCTTAGTTTTAGAAATAATTTCTTCATGTAAATTTCTATTCAACTGCAGAAAAAAAAACTTTTAAAGTTTATGATGTTGTCTGTGCTGGAAAAACTCAAAGTGATTTTGCATTTGATCAAAGTCCCTTTGATAAAACCACATGCTGTTTTCAGTTGAAGCCTGCACATGTGGGGTGGTGGTGGTGGTGTGTGTGTGTGTGTGTGGGGGGGGGGGGTCATTTGCTCAGAGACAGAGGATTTTCCTAAGCCTTCCGTTGGGTCCTATAACCTGCTCTGAATCTCAGTAACCTCTCATCTGTCTTTAAAGTCTTGCCACAGATATACCTTTGTTTCCTGAGAGTGCAGCTGGTGCAGCAGGTGAGATGCGTCTTCTTGTCTTTATGTAGATATCAGGGTTGGTCCCTCTAGACTAGTGAACATGAGGATAATATGAGGGGTTATGTTAACTGAGCATGAGGTTGAGAAGGAGAAGAGAAGGACTGGAGATGATAAGCACTAACAAGGGACTACCCAGGGTCACCCTGATTTTATTAGGCAGCTTGAAATGGAATCAAGGTGGCAGGAGTCGCTATGTTTGTTCAATAAACTTTAATGGCTCCTATGGACAGTAGAATAGTAGAAGCTCTGCCTGCCTACATTACTGTAGCTCCTATTACAGAAGCTTCCATAACTGCTAGGTTATGGGTAAGTTCTCTCATTCATCAGAGTCCATGAAATCTGTTTAAAATATTCCCGAGCCTAAAATGCAACAAAGACAAAAGATGATTACTCTTAAAATTTGGCAATCCATTATCATGGTGTCATAACCAGAGATAGGCAGTAATGTGTTACAAGTAATGCGTTACTGTAATCCGATTACTTTTTTCAAGTAACGAGTAAAGTAAGGGATTACTGTTGCTAAAACGGTAATTAGATTACTGTTACTTTCCCATAAGCACGCTGCGTTAGTAAAACCGTGATTTTTTTGCGAGAGTGTCTCATGACAATGACGTAAACGAGTGCAATGTTCCTGGCAACAGCTGTGTGCAGATCAACAATGGATAATATATCGAGTGCGGGAGAGAGTATGAGCGTGCAGCATTTAAAGCGTGGAAGTACTGACCTTAGAAAAATTAGACTAACTGACTGATCTAAGGCTAAGAAACACTCAGATATTAAGTTAAATTTGAGAACCGTTTAATGGAAAATGTCAAAAACTAATAACATAGGCATTTAAAACCATTAATCACATTCTTAATAATGAATAATGCCGCTTAAATGTGTGACGCCTCGCTTCATGAATTATCAACATTACACTTCAGACAACAAGAAGAAAAACACTTAGAATAATATGAAAACATGTTTTTAACAAAAGATGCATATTAATTCAATTCAATTCAATTTTATTTATGTAGCGCCAAATCACAACATAAGTCGCCTCAAGGCGCTTCATAGATACAGAGAAAAACCCAACAATCATATGACCCCCTATGAGCAAGCACTTTGGCAACAGTGGGAAGGAAAAACTCCCTTTTAACAGGAAGAAACCTCCGGCAGAACCAGGCTCAGGGAGGGGCGGCCATCTGCTGCGACCGGTTGGGGTGAGAGAAGGAAGACACGATAAAAGACATGCTGTGGAAGAGAGACAGAGGTTAATAATAGATATGATTCAATGCAGAGAGGTCTATTAACACATAGTGAGTGAGAAAGGTGACTGGAAAGGAAAAACTCAATGCATCATGGGAATCCCCCGGCAGCCTATGTCTATTGCAGCATAACTAAGGGAGGATTCAGGGTCACCTGGTCCAGCCCTAACTATATGCTTTAGCAAAAAGGAAAGTTTTAAGCCTAATCTTAAAAGTAGAGATAGTGTCTGTCTCCCGAATCCAAACTGGAAGCTGGTTCCACAGAAGAGGGGCCTGAAAACTGAAGGCTCTCCCTCCCATTCTACTTTTAAATACTCTAGGAACAACAAGTAGGCCTGCAGAGCGAGAGCGAAGTGCTCTAATAGGGTGATATGGTACTACAAGGTCATTAAGATAAGATGGGGCCTGATTATTTAAGACCTTGTATGTGAGGAGCAGGATTTTGAATTCAATTCTGGATTTAACAGGAAGCCAATGAAGGGAAGCCAAAACAGGAGAAATATGCTCTCTCTTTCTAGTCCCTGTCAGGACTCTTGCTGCAGCATTTTGGATCAACTGAAGGCTTTTCAGTGAGTTTTTTGGACATCCTGATAATAATGAATTACAGTCGTCCAGCCTGGAAGTAATAAATGCATGAACTAGTTTTTCAGCGTCACTCTGAGACAGGATATTTCTAATTTTAGAGATGTTGCGCAAATGGAAGAAAGCAGTCTTACATATTTGTTTAATATGTGCGCTGAAGGACATGTCCTGGTCAAAAATTACTCCAAGGTTCCTCACAGTGTTACTGGAGGCCAAGGTAATGCCATCCAGAGTAAGAATCTGGTTAGATACCATATTTCTAGGCTTTTCAGGGCCGAGTACAATAACCTCAGTTTTATCTGAATTAAGAAGCAGAAAGTTAGCGGCCATCCAGGTCTTTATGTCTTTAAGACATTCCTGCAGTTTAACTAATTGGTGTGTGTTATCTGGCTTCATGGACAGATAGAGCTGGGTGTCATCAGCATAGCAGTGAAAATGTATGCTATGTCTTCTAATGATACTGCCTAAGGGAAGCATGTATAATGTAAACAGAATTGGTCCTAGCACTGAACCCTGTGGAACTCCATAATTAACCTCAGTGTGTGAAGAGGACTCTCCATTTACATGCACAAATTGGAGTCTATTAGATAGATATGATACAAACCACTGCAGTGCAGTACCTGTAATACCTACAGCATGTTCTAATCGCTCTAATAGGATATTATGGTCAACAGTATCGAACGCTGCACTAAGGTCTAGCAGGACAAGCACAGAGATGAGTCCACTGTCAGAGGCCATAAGAAGATCATTTGTAACCTTCACTAAAGCTGTTTCTGTGCTGTGATGAGCTCTGAAACCTGACTGAAACTCTTCAAATAAATATTACTAAAATTAACATCTGAAAATGTGCCGTGCATTATGAATGATGCATGCTGTTCGAAAAACCTTGTATCCGTCCATTGTACCAACCATTTCCTTTTGTACAAATCCTCTCAGCTCTTTTTTTTTTTTTAGTAACAAGGAAGAAATTATTTTCTTCCTTATTACTACAACCGATTCTAAAGTACAATTTCAATAGCCCAGAGGTACACAGCTGTTATACCATCTGATTAGATACCAGGTACAGTAACGACAGTTTTATCTGAAGTTAGAAGAAGGAAAATAGAGGTCTGCCAGGTTGTAATGTCTTTAAGACATTTATGCAGTTTAATCAAATTGGTATGAGTTATCTGGCTTCATGGACAGGTAAAACATCATCTGCATTGTAATAAAAATATATGCTATGCCTTCCAATGATACTGTCTAGGGAAAGCATGTATATTGTAAATAGAATTGGTCCTAGCCCAGAGCCCTGTCAATTTTGGGGTAAAGAAAAAATGCCATGTCACAGTGGAGCGTCCAAATCAATTGTTACATCTGAGGCATGTAGAAGAGCATCACTGATAACACATCATATTGAACCTTAAAGCTGATGGCCAACAACAGCAGAAGACCACACTCAGTGCACCTACTATCAGCTATAAACAGAAACTAAGGCTCATCAAAATTAGACAATAGAAGACTGTAAAAATCCTTTTCTGGTCTGATGAGTTTCAATTTCTGCTGAGACAATCAAATGCTAGGGTCAGAATTTATTTTTTACATAAAATGAATAACCATGTTTATCCTTTTATAAGGACAGTGCAACCATGTTCTCGGGGCTGCTTTCAACATGATAGCATGCCAAGTTACAATATTCAAATCATGTCAAACGGCTTTCTTGAATACAAGTTCACTGTACTTACAGGACCTCCACAGTCACCAGATTATCAATCCAATAGGGAATCTATTGTCAAAGAATGGGAGAGTTGCATCATAGATATGCAGCCAACAAATCTGAAAAATCTGAAATTTTATATTAATTTACTGTCATACTCTCGACTACCTTGTAAGGCCCCCTGTGTTAAAAAAGAAGACTTGCTCCATGTTTAGTTTGTGGTGAAAGAAATCACAAGCAGAGCTATCGAGCACATTTGATTATCATGACAATAATAGTGTCTCCCCCTTCTTGTGCGCTGCCATTCCCCAGAACAGGGGTCTCCAACTCCAGTCTTCGAGAGCTACTGTCCTGCAGCTTTTAGATGCGTCCCTGTTCCAACACACCAGAATCAAATGAATGGCTTGTTCTTCTTCTTCTTCGTGTTTAACCGTGGTTGGCAACCAACGTAAAGGAGCATTACCGCCTCCTACTCGAATGGCTTGTTACCAGGCCAAACATGAGGGCATGCTGAAGAGGTAATTCAACCATTTGATTCAGCTGTGTAGGAATAGGGATGCATCTAAAAGCTGCAGGACGGAGCTCTTGAGAACTGTTGAAGAACCTTGCCCTAGAGTGAAAAACTCTGTCCATTCATCATGTTGATTGTGGTAGAGCTGCAGCATATCCCAGCTGTGATAGCTCAACACAGCAGGGTACACCCTGGACAGGTTGCCAATCTGTTGCAGGGCTAAAACACACATATAAACAGCCTCACACCTGTGGTCAATTTAGAATCACCAATTACCTAACCCCATGCCCATACATGTCTTTAGGCTGTGTGAGGAAGCCGGAGTGCTCAGAAACTCTCCTCAACCCTGGGGAAAATATGTAAACTTCACACAGAAAGGCCCCTGATTGGCTTCAAACCAGTCTGGTGAGTTAATTTGTCTTAATTATTTTGCCATTATCTTCCACATATCTGATTCAGGTCACAGTGAGGCTGAGTCTATCCCAGGTGGATGGGGCTATTTAAATTGAGTTCCTCTAACGACTTCCACTGGGAGGCAAGAGCATCTTTACAAAACTTCACGGCAGTTGCTCATCAGCAATGACCTGCATTCCCAAGAAATTAAGTTAATAAACAATAATTTTAATGATAACCAGATTCGTTAAATATTAAAGAATAGGATACATCTTCTCTAAACCACAAAGGTTTATAAATAATGAGATGCAGAAACATTTAACTAAATCAGAGAACACCTATTAAGTTATTTTTTTCTGAAGACAATATTATATATGGTGCAGTTCAATGTTCCCTCTAATTTTTCATGTGTCTGAGCAAACACACAAACTCCCTGAGCGGTCCCTTGGACCACTGTGAGCAACAGCAGGCGTGTGCACTGTGGTCACGCCAGCATCGAATCCATCCAAGTTACATGGTTTATTAAAATAAGCAAATTACAGCATTTATATTTATGTTAGACTACTTTTAATTAACTGCTTTAGCCCACTTACAATGAAAATTTAAATAAATCTTGTTCATGACCTGTGTAGTATGTTAACACTATTGGAAGTAAAAATAACTTGAACTCCAATTTTGAAAACAACTTTTTTTTCTTTTTAAATAAAGCTCTGACTTGTATTGTGAGTATGAGTCTGTGGTCTGGGAGAGAGTCTGTAACTCTTTGTCTGCAATATACAGTATATAATGACCAATGTTCGGCAATTATTTACATAGTTACTTCTTCAAAAAAGTAAGTGAGTTTTGCAAACAACAAAGTTTTTTTCAGCTATTTACCAAAAATGCTGCCAAGGTGGTTTTTTAAATAAACATTTCAAACTATTTACAGAACAATCAGCTGTTATGCATCAAATTTGATGCCACACAAATTATTTGTGCCACTCCAAAAAAAAAATTTCTGTCTACTATGAGATAAAGGAGAACAACAGCCTGATACCTGCAGGCCTGACAACAGGAGATGTATCACTCCTGTAACACCTGTAACATTCAGCAGTCGCCTCATTGTTCTGACACACACAACAAAACTATTGACTACACTTCACACTAACTACACAAGATTTGCGCTAAACGTGGCAAATCTCTCACATCTCAAAACACCGCCGTCACTCCTGAAACTCCTCCCTTCCTAAACAACTAAATGCCATGTTTTGATTGGTCGTCATGGTACATTTTCGACCAATAAGGGTGGGTTGTTTTTTTTTTGGCGTCGTTTTTGCTCACAGGCGGAGAGTGCTTTTGAGCATTTTCCTGATAAAACGCCGTTTTTCCCGTTTCTTCCCGCAGTAAATATAAACAACGATAGTATTCAGGAAAAAAAACAAACATTGCAAATATTTTCATCATAACAGTGGTTTTACATGGCCACAATTTAAAAACTGGTATAAAGTCCACACTTTTTCCGTCAATTGTTCCGTCTGTCCTGCTCACATCTCCAAAGGTTGTCCATGTTGTCATTAACGTGGCTTCACTCCACATCAGCCACGCTGCTTTGTTAGCTAAAACACCGGTGTCGGCACATAAGGACGCTGTCATAGCCTGTCAACGACGTTGATTAGCTGAGTACATACGAATGTGAATCGCATCATTGGCTGGACTATGGGATAAGGTGGCATCATTCTAATCCCATATGGGAGCAGCCAGTCACTTACTGACTAGCACTGCAAAACAGAATTGTTAAAGTTTTAATTTTAATTTCAATTCAGGTTAGATTTTTTTTCTGTGTGCAACACAGATTTTCTGTGCGCAGAAACCGTGCCAGCAGTGCGCAATTGCGCACTCGCACAGCTTAGAGGGAACATTGCTGCAGTTTCTTTTCATAATATTCTATAGTTATATAGTTTAAGCCACCAAAGTAGTGGGTCCCATTACAGTATTGATATTTTCATCCAAACAGTGACATAGAAAGATGAATAAAAATCAAGAGAATAGTCAATAGTAAAAATATCCACTGGCAACCCTCACAGTTCATAAATTGGATGATTGGTGTTGGAAGAAATTACACCCGTGTAACCAGATAAGCCTGTGTAATTTCTTGTATTGTATTATATCATATTTTAAATGTAATATAAGATCATATCTGCCTCCCCTGTGCACACACAGGCAGATATTAAACGCCTTCACTGGTGTCTTCTCCCAGTTGTCTGATCTGCAGCAGGACTCCCACCTCGCTCAGCTTTGCCTCCAGGCTTCTGCGCTCACAGATGCACAACTTCAGCCCAATTTTGACTCAGAAATTACCATTGTTGTTTGGTCATAAAATTGCATCAGGTATAGTATTGTTTCCTTCACAGGCATGTGGACCCCAGTCCAGTTTTCTGTCATTATCCTGCAAAGACAACAATTTTTACTGCCCACCTGTGTTGTGTATCTCTTGTTTATTCAGTGGGTGCCAGATTAAATGGGGGATTTCATTTGATGCAGAAACCTCAGTGGAGATAGAAAATGCCACTAAACTGCAGAGGGAGTAAATCAGGCAGACAGAGATGAAAGGAGAGTAGAAATAGAGAAAGGTAGCATCTGTTTGGCAGGTGGACGTGGCTTGTCTCCTGAGAAAGAAACATGTGACATGGATAATAAATGTAAGCCTTCATATTGTTCTTTGTTTCAGCTGATATTGCCATGCAAACAAATCTAAACTGATCATATAGATAAAATACCCACATCATATGACGTCACTGCCACAAAGGCAAAAACACTTAATTTAAAGTGGACCTGCTGTGCAGAAATGGAAAACACAGACCTCTGGATGCTGTTTGTTCAGAAGGAAAAGGTGAAAATGTGGATTCAATAACAGAAAAATGAAGACCTTATTTACAGTCACTTCCCTTTGGATTTATATTTATGATTTATTTTTTATTATTATGTGTAGTTGTGTTTTTAGATTGTGTTTGAGGGTATTTTTTGTTTGTTTGTTTGTTTCTCTGTTGGTTGTATTTGAGTGAGTGAGTTTTCATCTTATCCTGTCTCCCATGTGTTCCACATGTCTTGTTAAAGGCCTTTTATGTCTTTCAGAACCGGAACAACCACCCAACGTTTTCATACAAGATGGTTTTAAACATCACCAGCGAAGGGCAGAATAATGAACAGCATCCAAGAGTGCATTCATAGCTGGGCTGATAAATCAGATCTGTGATTATAACCAGATCTTCATTCACCCAAATACAATTTACTTCTATAACTCTCAGTCTGAAGTTCAGTTTTTTCTTGATTGATTTAGTTACATTTCTTTTTTTACTGTGGCGATGAACTGAGGCAGTATTTGGGCATTGCAATTTCTTTTCTAAGCTTTTCTACCCAAGTCCCCAAAATAGGCAAAAATTATTTTAAAAGGGTTTGAAGTTAACTGAACCTTACCACTACCTGTAACCCTAAATAGGTTGCCAATGACCTGGTGGATTACACAAGGTTAATTTTCAAACTCATCCTGTTTTCCCCTCTCAAAGATTTCTATCAGATTAAAGTAAACTCCTTTCTAACTTTGAGTTCAAGTGCTCATTTTATAAAAATGTTGATTCCCTACTTTTCAAAGTTTTCTTCAAAAACATATCCCCATTTATCAAAAATTGTTCTCACTTTCCAAAATTCACTCATTCAGATTCTCAAATTAGTCCCCACAAAGGCACAGATGGACACATGGGTACATATAGCATACCTCTTCTCATCTGCATGCTGGTGAAACAATCAGTATGTTTCACCACACACTCATTAACATGGATAGATTGTGAGCGTAAACAATTTGAATATGAGTGTGAGATGTAAGGAGCCCCAGGGTGTGTGCAAGTGTGTTTGCTGATTGAGTTCTGGATGGTTGACCTATCAAGAGGATGTACCAGTTATACTGCTGTGCATGAGTGTATGTGCGTGTGTGTGTGTGTGTGTGTGTGTGTGTTAGTCACTGTTAATGCATACCACCAGAGACACCCCCTCCTGCCTCTCTGTCCTTTCTCAGAAATACAACCTGCCTATTTGCATGCTCACTGACTGTAAAATTGCCAAATCCTACTGAATAAACTCTTAACCAAACACATCTAATGACTTCATATTAGCATCTGAGTGTTGGGGCCCTTTTCATCTTCTGCACAGTTTAGTTTAGGGTACTGGGGCTTTAGGAGGAAGTAAAGTGTGTATTTATGTTTATGTGCATTTATGTTATTATGAGACACAAAGAGAGAAAGACCTTCAATAGGTGACAGATGGAGCTTTGTGTGTGGGTATGGCTTTGTTGTTGTGTGTTAATGTTTCATGCAGAGACATTTGGGATATTTTAAGAGCCTGAAGCAGGGAAGAAAATACTGTGAATGACTTGCCCTCTCCAGAGTCCTTTTGCTTCTTTTGGTCTTGTTCTGATGGAAAATATTTATCTGATGCTTAAAAGCAGGTTTAACTGCAGTGCAGCAGCTCAAACACATAGACAGGTTCCCTTGAGCAGATTTGAATGGGGGTATATTTCTCCAAATTGTCTCTAGGGGGCACTATTAGTCATATTTTTCCGCACACAAAGGATTAAAAGCTCAGAGAGGTATAGTATAGCATCTATAGGATGCAGCGAGAGAACAAAAGAAAAGCAGAGCAGAGGCACTCATATTCTTTTCTTTCCTCTCAATCCACAGCATGTTTTTGTTGAACTTCTGTTAGACCTCAAAGTTCATTATCTGCTATCAGTTTGCAAGGGTTGTCACACAAAAGAACAACCTTGTCCCTGTGCTTTATGTACAGAAATAGCATAAATGCTTTCAAAATATATATCGACATACTTCTACCATTCTCGGCTTCTTCTTTGGTCTTTTGGAATTTCTCTGCTCTTGATGTGAATATTGTGGGTGGTTCACTTTGGAGACAGTAATAGGTTGAATTCCACTTTTTCTTGAAATATTATTTTTATGGTGTTTCAGAAATAAATCTGTGGGAAAACACAAGAAGAGAACCTACCTTGACGGTAAAAGAAGAGGAAAAAAGCATACATTTAAAGAAACAGGATCTTCTTGCAGCATGTATTTGAGTGCTTGTGGTAGCAGGATAAAGAGCACTGCAGTGTTCTGAAACACCACTACAACTCTATTGCATTTGGTGTGACTGTGCTATTTAATTCTTTGGCAACACTTTCTTGTCACATACCCACCTAAGTGCTAACCCAGACTCAACAGGTAGGTGGTTAAAACTGCTAAATTTACTAAGGACCAATGAAAGTCATTATCCCCAGACACCAATGTAAAAAAATTCACAGCATTAAAAAGTATAGACTGGATCAATACACTCTTTAATTATATGGATATAAGTAATGTTCATGCCTTCTTAACAATTCTTTAAAGAAAAAAGCCACCTGGCTTCTTGAATGGGAGCATGGCAGCACTGATATATAGTTGTCCTCACACCTGTTTGACACAAGTATGAGCCTAAACAAGCTCATACTACATGAGGTCATGTTATGTATCAGACAATTCCTTCAAAAATGTTTCAGAAGGTAGCTATTTTTATGGTTTTATTACAAGAAGGTTTTTTTTCTATGCAGTTGTGTCTGTGCATGTTCTCCCAGTGCATACATGGATTTTCTTATTAAGTGGTGATTACAATTGGATGAAAAGGAAAATGATTAAATCTCTTGTTTCAGCCTAAAATAGTGTTTGTGCAACATACTATACCCTAGAAATCTACTCCAATATGTTATTTAGGTACACTTGCAGTTATAACTATACAGTATTCCTTACAATCTACACAAATGTACCTCGAGGGACAATTGTTGCACCACAAGGTAACTATGTGTAATTTTTCAGGGTCCATAAAGCTACATGCATGGTACCAAATTGTTATATGTACATATTTTCACAGTTTTTCCTACATTTTAAGGTATACTATCAGGAGGCAATGTTTTAGTCTTATATGTCAATGCATTTTAAGTCAAATGAAAAGAATTAAATGTAATTATTAAATAATTAAATAATATATAAAAAAAAAAACACCCAGCACGCCCCTGCGGGCGGTTTATCCTTCAAGCTCGGGTCCTTTACCAGAGGCCTGGGAGCTTGAGGGTCCTGCGCAGTATCTTAGCTGTTCCCAGGACTGCGCTCTTCTGGACAGAGATCTCCGATGTTATTCCCAGGATCTGCTGGAGCCACTCGCCTAGCTTGGGAGTCACCGCACCTAGTGCTCCGATTACCACGGGGACCACCGTTACCTTCACCCTCCACATCCTCTCGAGCTCTTCTCTGAGCCCTTGGTATTTCTCCAGCTTCTCGTGTTCCTTCTTCCTGATATTGCTGTCATTCGGAACCGCTACATCGATCACTACGGCCGTCTTCTTCTGTTTATCTACCACCACTATGTCCGGTTGGTTAGCCACCACCATTTTGTCCGTCTGTATCTGGAAGTCCCACAGGATCTTAGCTCGGTCATTCTCCACCACCCTTGGGGGCATCTCCCATTTTGACCTCGGGACTTCCAGGTTATACTCGGCACAGATGTTCCTGTACACTATGCCGGCCACTTGGTTATGGTGTTCCATGTATGCCTTGCCTGCTGGCATCTTGCACCCTGCTGTTATGTGCTGGATTGTCTCTGGGGCATCTTTACACAGCCTGCACCTGGGGTCTTGCCTGGTGTGATAGACCCCAGCCTCTATGGATCTTGTGCTCAGAGCTCGTTCTTGTGCTGCCATGATTAGTGCCTCTGTGGTGTCTTTCAGTCCAGCTTTGTCCAGCCACTGGTAGGATTTCTGGATATCAGCCACCCCCTCTATCTGCCGGTGGTACATACCGTGAAGGGGCCTGTCCTTCCATGATGGTTCCTCGTCTCCCTCCTGTTTCTTGGGTTTCTGCTGCCTGAGGTATTCACTGAGCACTCGGTCAGTTGGGGCCATCCTCCCAATGTATTCTTGGATGTTCGTTGTCTCATCCTGGACTGTGGTGCTGACACTCACCAGTCCCCGGCCCCCTTCCTTCCACTTAGCGTACAGCCTCAGGGTGCTGGACTTGGGGTGAAACCCTCCATGCATGGTAAGGAGCTTTCTTGTCTTTATGTCAGTGGCTTCTATCTCCTCCTTTGGCCAGCCTATTACCCCAGCAGGGTACCTGATCACGGGCAGGGCGTACGTGTTGATGGCCCGGATCTTGTTCTTACCATTCAGCTGACTCCTCAGGACTTGCCTGACCCTCTGCAGGTACTTGGTGGTTGCAGCTTTTCTAGCGGCCTCTTCATGGTTCCCATTTGCCTGCGGGATCCCCAGGTACTTGTAACTGTCCTCTATGTCTGCAATGTTGCCTTCTGGTAGTTCAATCCCCTCAGTTCTGACTACCTTCCCTCTCTTTGTTACCATCCGACTACCCTTCTCCAGTCCGAACGACATTCCAATGTCATTGCTGTATAGCCTGGTAGTGTGGATCAGTGAATCGATGTCTCGTTCACTCTTGGCATACAGCTTGATGTCATCCATGTACAGGAGGTGGCTGACAACTGCTCCGTTCCGTAGTCGGTATCCGTAGCCAGTCTTGTTAATGATCTCACTGAGGGGGTTCAGGCCTATGCAGAACAGCAGTGGGGACAGAGCATCTCCTTGGTAGATCCCGCACTTGATGGTGACTTGTGCTATGGGCTTGGAGTTGGCCTCTAGTGTTGTACGCCACATCCCCATTGAGTTCCTGATGAAGGCTCTTAGGGTCCCATTGATCTTGTACAATTCTAAGCATTCCAGTATCCAGCTGTGGGGCATTGAGTCATAGGCCTTCTTGTAATCAATCCAGGCAGTGCACAGGTTGGTCAGTCTGGTCTTGCAGTCTCGGCTGACTGTTCTGTCTACCAGTAGCTGGTGTTTTGCGCCTCCGGTATTCTTGCCAATTCCTTTCTGTGTCCCGCTCATGTATTGACCCATGTGCCTGTTCATCTTAGCCGATATGATGCCTGACAGGAGCTTCCATGTAGTACTGAGGCAGGTTATTGGTCGGTAGTTGGAGGGGACCGGTCCCTTCTTGGGGTCCTTGGGGATCAGGACCGTCCGACCTTCGGTTAGCCATTCCGGGTGTCTCTCGTTAACTAGCAGCTGGTTCATTTGTGCTGCCAGACGCTCGTGGAGTGCAGTCAGCTTCTTTAGCCAATAGGCGTGAACCATGTCGGGCCCTGGTGCTGTCCAACTCTTCATACTGGAGACCCTTTCTTAGATATCTGCCACTGTGATGGTTACTGGACCCTGTTCAGGGAGGTCGCTGTGGTCTGCCCTCAGATCCACTAGCCACTGAGCATTGCCGTTATGGGTTGCGTCCTTCTCCCATATGCTCTTCCAGTATTGCTCCGTCTCCAGCCTTGGTGGTGCTGTATATATATATATATATATATATATATATATATATATATATATATATATATATATATATATATATATATATATATATATATATATCAATTCATGCATTATTGGGTACTTCAATATGGTTTAGGTTTAGGACTTTTTCTTCATGGACCTGGCTTTGTGTACAGCCAAGGCCAGCATTGTACTGGACAAGGTTAAATCATGCAGTATTATTGTCATAAGTTCTTGCACTGCAACAACTTTGGATTCAAAAAAAGAAAAAATCATACCACAGCAGAAGCTGCAATCACACACGAACAGTTCCTTTACATGTCTGTCATTGACTTCAGCTGAAGCCTATAAGACTGTATAATAAGCAGGATCCTGAGATCCTGCTTATCAGAGAGTGCAGCATTAGTCACTTTCCTCCTCATCTGTCCTTTTCAACCAAAGCAAGGTCTTAACCATGCACTATGTTGTGATTGTATTCCACAGTTGATTGGTGACTAGTTTTTGTCACATACATTATGAATGTGTGTGTATATTATGGCAGACCAAAAGGTTGAAAAAACTGTTTGCATGTGCCAGATAAAGTTGTGAAGCTCACAAATCAGCCCTGGGTCTGCTGCCAGATGCATGAGAAGATAACACTGCATCAGTGTAAACTCTCGGATGCATGTATAAATGCATGTATATACAGAATTTATGTTTGCATATTTATGCTTTCATTTTGAATAATACATCCAAGTGTAGCAGTTAAATATTTTTATGATCTCAAATCCAGTTGATCTGTCAAACTCTGTGGAGCTGACACACTGCTGAGTACACAGGGATGTCATCCAGCGCTTTTATTTTCAGACAGTAAATTGTTCCGTATCTTTAATGATAGCACTATATATTCAAGGAGTTTCTACATAGCTGGACTGACAACAAGATGTCTAGCAACACACAGAACAAAATATAGCACTTAGATTTCCTTTGACATTGTTAATCTAAGCCATTAAGAGGCAAAGAAACTCCTGTATGTTTGTGATAAATGCGAACAGTGCAATTTCATGCCAAAATGAAAACTAAAATTACCTTGTGCTGTGAAATCTGCATAAACACAGCCTCTTAGTGCCTACTATTCCATCATATATGTGCAAATGTGTTTCTGATGTGGATTTACATTGCATTTTTGTATTTCTGCTATTGGATCATATGTTGCTATATTAGGGTCACTGTTCATATTAAAAAATGGAGACCTGGAAGGATTTCTGGCATGTGGCAGAATCTGAGGAGTAATGTAAGAGACGGCAAAGACAAAACTCAGAAACTTTAAAGAAAAAAATCTAATCGGAAATTTTCTGAACAAGGTGAGAGCAAAAGGTAGAAAAAATATATTTTTTCTGAAAAAATAAATCACATAACTTATGTCTTCCCTCTAAAGTCCAACCAAAAACTAGAATGATTAATTACATAGTTCCATATTCATAAGCTTCTATGATTTCACTTCCACAGAAACAAGTTGAATCAACTCCCTCCAGCTTTTTCTACCTTTCTGATTCTCTGTAACATTGAGAGACTTGAGTGTCTTTGATACTTTCATACTTTGAACAATTTTGACTGTAAAATTACAATTCTATTTTTCTACAATGATCACTAATATATGGTTTCGTCTATTGGGCGATCGTGGCTCATGAGTTGGCAGCTGTAACTGGAAGGTTGCCAGTTTGAGTCCCGGCTCGGACAGTCTCGGTCGTTGTATTCTTGGGCAAGACGCTTCACCTACCTGGTGATGGCCAGAGGGGCCAATGGCGCGACATGGCAGCCTCGCTTCTGTCAGTCTGCCCCAGGGCAGCTGTGGCTAAAACTGTAGCTTGCCTCCACTAGTGTGTGAATGAGAGAGTGAATGAATAGTGGAATTGTAAAGCGTTTTGGGTGCCTTGAAAAGCGCTATATAAATGCAATCTATTATTATTATTATTATTATTATTATTATTATTATTATAACTCATCAAGAATTGACCGAGCCTTGCTTAAAACCCTCAAATTCTAGAGTGTTCACCTTAAGTGGTGCCTGCCACTTTGCATCACACCTTTGCAATACCCTTAGGTTTTTAATGTAAAGGAAGCAATACCGGCTGATAAAAGTTTCAATAAAACAGGAGTAAAACATTCTCATAAAAGTGCAATTAGCACTGAAATAGAATAGTTTGGTGGGCTTTTTCTTTTTCTTTTTAACTATTTACCCACTGTATCAACATAACATTCAGATTCACATGTCACTGTGAAGAATGGACCCAACACAAACAGTCTTTCCATGCTCAAGCAGGCTTTATTTAACACTCAGCAGCTGATTCTGTTGCTTTGGTACAGAGCACTCAGGAAACAGGCACTCCTTAGCTGCTGCAACCAACTGCTCCTTCAACTCCGCTGTCACTAAAAGCACAGAGAGAGGAAAAAGATCATTAGGCTGAGCACACGCACCTGCCTCTCTTGGCACACCTTCGCATCGCCCTCACAGCTCCCTGTGTCCCCCCCTCCCCTTGTAACGTCGGGTTGTGTTCAGTGGTTGAGGGGAGGCGGTAGAAACCTTAGCTGGATAGTAGGAAGAATACACGATCACACTGGTACTGGGAATTCCACTGCGTATCCTTTAATGCACATTTTCTTCATCAACCATACAAAGCCCGGTTGAACGGCAGCTGCTTATCAAACATGACAGACAGTGTTCATACAACCTGTAACGTTGCAAAGGGTTCTGGAGGGGTAAAACATATAAAGTCCGTCTTTCTCCATGTACTCACGTGCAAGCACGTTGGTCCCATAAATCACAGAGAGGGGAGTGGTGCACACTAATGACCTCATAACCCCTTGACTTATGTTACATTAAAGAGACACCACACCATTGTGACTGTTACACCCTGCAGCAGGACAGAGTGGGGGTGTCATCACGAGGTCTACTAGGTAAATTAGAGTCTAACTTCCATTTTTTTCACTTTGTGAATGTTAGTGCTTCCCTTTCAGCTGATTTCAAGACTGTATGTTGTTGTTTACCTGACCTCGCTGTAAATGAGATGGAGAGTTCTGTTTCAGAGCAAGTCATGGGCAAAATTATGCCTGGTGTGTTGGAGTCCATTTATAATAAACCAAAGTGTGGTGTTTCTAAGCCAGGAGACACTGTAATGGATTTTTGTGCACAGCCTGATAATGAGACAGGTTGAAGAATATGAAGAGAAAGGTTGAGACATGGTTGTGCTGGAGGTTTCTGTTAAAATGGAGTTTTTCCTCCCACTGTCTCCAAGTGTTTGCTCATTGGGATTTTTTTCATTGTTAAGATTTTCTCTGTTGTATTTTAGTAGTCACTTCACATCATAAATCTTGAGGCAAATGATCTTGTAATTTGGCACCATGTACATAAAATTAAATCGAAACTGGACTGAAATGGGTCATCAAAGAAACAGCAATGAAAAACAACAAATAACCAGACTCAACAGAGAAACAACAAAACAACAGCAACATTAATAAAGGTTAAAATGAAAACATTCAGATGTTCCAGCAAGAAGGTCCTGAGTTCAAATCCAGCACCTGGCTTGAGGACTTATGTTGTGGAGTTTGCATGTTCTCCCAGTGTTTGCATGGGTTTCTCACTAAGTACTCCAGCTTCCTCCCACAATCCAAAGACATGCAATTTGTTGTAAAATGTATTCTGCAGCAGGACAACAACTCCAAACATACAGCCAAAGTCATTAAGAACCATCTTCAGCATGAAGAAGAACAAGAAGTACTGGAAGTGATGGAATGGCCCCCACAGAGCCCTGATCTAATCATCATCGAGTGTGTCTGGGATTAATGAAGAGATGGATGTGAGGAAGCCTACATCCACAGAAGATCTGTTTGGAACAACCTACCAGCTGAGTTGATGCTGTTTTGAAGGCAAAGGGTGGTCACACCAAATATTGATTTGATTTAGATTTCCTTTTTGTTCATTCACTGCATTTTGTTGACTGATGAAAATAAATGATTAACACTTCCATTCTTGAAAGCATTCTTTCTTTACAGGATTTGTTCTCACCTGCCTAAAAAGTTTGCACAGTATATATACTTTTTTTCTACAGCTGCGTGAAGGTGCACGAAAGTAGAGAATGGGGCAGTAGCATTAAGAGATTTGATTGGGTGATCCAATGTAAATAAATACCTGGTATACCAGATTACCAGCCATGCCTTGCATACGTCTGAAAAGCTTGTAGAACCACACTTAGTTTCTGTATGTCTCACAGTTTTAGAGGAGTGTTACAACTTTGCTTCAGTTCAGTGAGAATTATAAGCATTAATTTATGCACAGCTCTCTTAAGGTCTCACCACAGCATTTTAAACCAGCTGAGATCTGGACTTCACTTCTTTTTCTAATAAAGTGATGGCTAAAATATGACATGTAGTCTAAAGCACTTTGAGCTCTCAGTATGTCTGGAAAAGTGCTGTAGGCCTATAAATCTCAGTACTTTAGACTGATTGATTGATCAACAGATGGAGAATTAATAAACTAAAGAAGAAAAGAAATTCAAACTTGAATTTGAGTTGAGTAAAGTTGTACCCAAATTCACCATATACTAGGATAGAGATAGACTGATAGAACAGATAGAAAAGCTTAAGCTAATGAAGGAGCAATTCCAATAATTCAGCAGGGCTTATAGCAAGATGATGTTACTTCTGAGATCCACATTGGATGTTCTTTGTGATGTTTATGCATCCACCAAGAGCCAGCCAGGACCTGTAAAATCCTCTTGCTAATAGTAAACTATTAATAAAAGAACACACTCCTTGGGCAAGTTTTTAATTGGCTGTGAAGCAGCTCCTCAAATTTACATGCAAATTACTACTTCAGTGAGGCGAAAAAAATATTCAGTGAGTTGATAAATATCACCTGTTCAAATGCGAAGGGGATTTTTCTCCTCAACGGAACACAAGTCAAATGGCGCGTTTATTCCTCCGTTTCCCAGTCTGACTGCCTGAAGCCAGCATTGTTAGCTGCTGTCATTGATAGTGGCTGTTGGTACCCACTGCTAGAGAGAAGAAGACCTGGGGTCATAGATGAATATTTAAAACTGCTCCCATATCAAATTAGATGTGACCTTGCAATACAAAAGACTTGTGCCCCGTTATTCTTAAAAAGAGCCTAATTTGCTTTCAAAGCTCCACTCTGTTATAAATATGCCTGGAAGGAATGAGAGAAAAAAAATGCCACCACAAAAGATTTTCTTTCTTTCTGTTTTCTTCTCTCGCTACATTCCACAATGCGCAGAACAAAAGAATATGAAGAGAATGCTGGAGAGACAAAAGACTGTTAGGCTGTGTATGGGAAATGGTATTATTATTTCACAAACAACAAGCAGATTTAATCAACTGCTGCACTGAAATATTAAAGCGTTATGGATTACTATTACTTCTACATACTGGCAATCATGTATGGCAATAGTACAGAAGAAAACCAAAATGCACCACTGAACGACACAGGAAATCATTCCTGCCTCTGGCTATCTCTCTGTTCAACTCCTCAATCTAATGCACAGTACACGCTGCAATAGTTACACCCTTTTGCTCCTTGTACAAAACAAAGAGAAAGTTATGTGAGTAAAAGAGCGGTCTTTAATAAAACCTACTTCTTGGCCAGATTTTGCCAGGAGTGGCTGAGGTAAAATGAGGTTGCAGGATACAGATGAGAAGTGTGCCTGTGTTGGTACACTTGTCAGTAAAAAGCAGAGATGCCTCAAGTTATAAGCCTCACTAGTATCCATATGGATGAGTAATAAAAAATTCACCCACTATAGATTTCTTATGATGGAAGAAACTATCCGAAGGATCCAAAACCATGTTTTTTACCTGGCCCTTAAAAAGGAGGGATTATGTCTCGACAAGATAAACAACAGCTTCTGGATGCGGTGGAGGGAGGCACTGGACCATGGACCCAACTAATGTGTAGAAGATTGCTCTGTGTGTGTTATAAAGGGTGTGAGGGTGATGCTTTTTTTACTTACTTTTTTTTTTACTCTTTCCCTCCATTTGTCTTCTTAACGGCCTTGCCTCAGGCCACGGCTGCAGAATAGATTGTACATTCTGACAGAATCCATTCTCTGTTGTATGTGTTTCACTATGTGGGTGTGCGAGTATAACGCACATTTGGGCTGGCTTCCTCCATCTTTACTGTTTGTGTATGTATATGCACACTTTATATATATGTGTATTTTAATACAGTCATGCCCTGTGGCAAGGTTTTATTTCACTTGCCTTCACTGGCTCTCAAATAAACTTTGATGCTTTGTGTGTCTGTAAATGTGCATTATTTCTCTTGATAATGGTTTCATGGTTGTATCTAAACTCACAAGGCCTCACAATTACTTCTAGGCAGGACTACTGTAATTTATTATTATCAGGGTGTTCTAAAAACTCCCTGAAAAGCCTTCAGTTAAATCGAAATGCAGCAGCAAGAGTACTGACAGGGACTAGAAAGAGAAAGCACATTCCTCCTATATTGCTTCTTTTCATTGGCTCCCTGTTAAATCCAGAATTGAATTCAAAATCCTGCTTGACACATACAAGGTCTTACATAATCAGGCCCCATCTTATCTTAATGACCTTATAGTACCATATCACCCCATTAGAGCACTTCTCTCTGGCACTGCAGGCTTACTTTTGGTCCTAGAGTATTTAAAAGTAGACCGGGAGGCAGAGACTTCCCAGTTTGGATTTGGGAGACAGACACCGTCCCTACTTTTAAGATTAGGCTTAAATCAGGTGACCCTGAGTCCTCCCTTACTTATGCTGCAATACGTATAGGCTGCTGGGGGATTCCCACTGATGCATTGAGTATTTTTGCTTCAGTCACCTTTCTCGCTCACTATGTGTTAATAGACCTCTCTGCAGTGAGTCATACTTGTTATTAATCTCTGGCTCTCTGGTCAATCTCTGGTTCTACAGCATATCTTTTATCCTGTCTTCCCTCTCTGTCTCTCTATAATTAAAACTGAATTGAATTTTAGTACAAATCTATTTAATTCCTCTTAGTTTATGTGCATTTTTGAGTGACTAGTCGCCAATCAAAACAATAAAGTCAAAATGGCTCACATACATCTAAATCCTCGACTAAAATTAAAACTGACAAAGTTTCTGGGCCTGGAAAATGAAGCCAATGTTAAAGTGCCTTAACCTTGCATCTTCTAATGGCCAAGAATTGGCAAGCTCTTTGACATAACATGATGTTCATTTAGTAAAGTATATATGGTCCCAGTTAAGCAGTGTCCCCAGGTTTCTCTGTCAGAGCCCTATTCAGCCATTACCTCCAGTTTCACCAACACCAATAGACGGTAATGGCCAAAAGGATTTGGCTACATCCATCCTTTAGATACCATTTTTGATATAAACCAGGAGTCAAAATACAATTGTAAAACTGGTTTTGTAATTACAACTCACATTTTTGATTATATCAACTGTAATATCATTTTTAGATGTAACTTTTCCACAGAAACTACAAATAGCCAAGCAGCTGTTATATTTTGTCTGCAATGTTTTAAGACAGTAATTTCAGAAATTTCTACGTTTTATCATTACTTCAAATGTTCAGGAGCTCACAAAGCCCAATCAAACCATAATATTTTTTTGTCCGCGATGACCCCTGAGCTGTCATCGCAGTTGATAAACTATAAGTCAACAGGCAGGAAACACCACCCTATAGCTACACAAACGCTTCTTTCTGCTTCTCTCTTTTCACTCCCCTTTCCTACTAATAGACAAGACTACATAAAACAATTAATGCTGGTTTAATCGGCATATCCAGTTTTTAAAATTTATTTCCTTTGTTTTGTTTTGATTTTGTTGGTGTTATTATTATCGATTTTAGGTCACTCAAATGTTGCAAAAAACTAAACAAAACCAAAAAGAACTTACGGTTGAATGTTCTTCCTTTGACAACTCATCATTGTCATCATAGGTCAGACTTCTGCTTTGACAGTCTTATCTTGATGTTGAACCAATTCACAGTCCACAGCTCTATTAATGTCATAAAAAAATAAAATCTCCTCCTGTCACTCCCCTCCAGATTTTGTAGACTTTTCGATTGAAAACTGCCAAAAACTTCTCAATAATAGCAATAATATCTCAATAAAACTGAACGGAATTAATTTTCCTTGCAGATTTAACTTTGTGATCTAATGGGAGAAATGGCCAATTTCCAAATGAAGTGCACCTTTTAAACTATAGAATAAAACCATGATTAAGATCATTAAATTGGATAAATAAGAAGCATTTGTTCAAGCATACAAATAACTTCAATTAGATAATGCTCTTTTCCTCTGTTCTTCCAAAATGTCTTTGGTAGATCTCAGTGCTTAAAAAGCACATATTTGTACTTGCATGGATGATAGCATATTTGATAAGCACCATTTCATTACAAATAAAGGGCTACAGTTTTAAATTTGAGTCAGTCACATGCAAAGCCATTCTGATAGCCGAACCTCCACCAGCACCAAGTACAATTTCATATCAACATGGATGATAGTACATGTGATAAGCACTACCATCATTTAGCAACAATTTAATTGAACTGTATCCTGAAAGCCCTCTGACCACAACTAACTCCTGACTGACAGCCTTACATGCTGTATGGGGTTTTTTCTTTGTGTGCATGTGTGTTGGTGTTCCTGTGTGGAGGTGAATGAGTATTTTCAGAAATCACCAAATGCTCATTAGCACCAATGCCCCAGCAGAGATAACTCACTCACTTCAGGTACTTTAAATAGACACACCACAGTGATACTGTCAGTCAGACTAAGCTCTGCTTTCAGAATGTGTGAGACAGAAAGAGAGTGGGATGGGTTGAGGGTTCAGGAACAAGTGATACGTAATAAGTAACAAGAAATTAGTGTAGCCTCAGAGGGCAAAAACAGGAAATTGGAGTGCTGAGGTAAAAATGATTAAGTCTTGACCTTGGCTTGAGGGGTAGAAAAGAGTCTTGATCTCATTTTAATTGTGTGTGTGTGTGTGTGTGTGTGTGTGTGTGTGTGTGTGTGTGTGTGTGTGTGTGTGTGTGTGTGTGTGTGTGTGTGTGTATACACAAGCTTCTTTATATTCATTGTGTGGATACAAATGTCTCTGATCAGTTGTGAGGAGTTTTCTTTGCGCAGTCCTATAGACACTTGCTTGACACAGAGACAGTGCCTCATGGCCTTAAATACATCCTAAGTTAGTTGTCTTCCGTCTTCACCCAGACACACACACACACACACACACACACACACACACACACACACACACACACACACACAAAGCATTTTAAATTCACAACTTATATCCTATGCTAAATGCAAGGAAATTGCCTTTTCTCGACCACCGTTTTCAACCACCTGTCCTCCACTAAATATTATGTCTATCTTTGACAGACTCCCAGAGAATTACCGATGCAAAAATGCTTCCAATATGAAACCCTTTTCCAGGTTTGTCTTGACCTTGCTCCAGTTAGCCTTTTCAAGAGCATATTTAATAATCTGTTATAAATTCATTGTTGAATTTGACAGTTTTCCTTAAGACTCTAACTGTGAAATTTTAACATAAATACAAAACCAGAGACACTTCTCAGAATTGTATACCTGATTTTTTTTATATAGTTTATCGTCAACATTTAGTTCTAAAAAAAAATAATTAAAAAGCAATTATTGGCCTTTTCTGGCTTTATTGGACAGGTGTACAGGTGAAGAGTGACAGGAAAGGGAAGCAAAGGGCCGCAGGGCTGACTCAAACCTGGGCAGTCCACTCTCAGGTGTATGGCATATGGGTGCCTGCTCATTTCACTGAGCTAAAACGGCACCCAGCATTTACGATTTTTAATAATTTCATAGAAATCATATAGTGCTGTGGAAAGCATTTGCCTTCCACAGACAACAGACAATAAATCCCCGTCCTCTCCCTTCACTCCCGTGTCGTGTCTTCTCTGAAAAGTCCGTGTCTTTGTGCTCTCTGCTCCTGTGTCTCAGCACTCCCCGTGCTGGCTGCTGTCTGGCGTTACACACTTCTCCTGGGGAAACCATAGAAGCAGCCGTTAGGACACTTTACAACTGCGGGCACACACACACTAACTTAACTGAGCTGAAGGCTAATGTGGAGTCTCATGCAATGATCCCGCGTCGTCGATCCTCCTCGGGCGTGGCCAGTCATCCACAGGCCTGACGGTGCCTGTAGCCCGGCCTCCTGGCTACAGCCACAACCACAAACACACACACACACACACACACCTCCCTATACATATAATAAGTGGAACACCGAACGGTAGCATAGAATCACATATACATATCACAATATAATTTATAACTGCTCAGGGACACTGGACCGTGACAAAGTGGGTGACAAGGATAAAAATGTATTTATTTATACACTGTCACAGCTGCAGCAGCAGACTTGTAGAGTGTGTGAGAGTGGACCCAAATGCTGGCACTGCCTTGGATGCGAGTGAGCTTTATTTACATGGTGAGGATACAAACAGAAGTGGTGACGACATGTGCAGAACCTAAAGGAAACCTAAACTGGGGAAGCTACTAAAACAGACTGGAAACCTTAAACCAGAGGAAACAGAGAGACTCAGGGAGACAACACAGTGATGAGCACGAGAGGACGCACACTATAAATACACAGAGGGAAACGAGGAAACTACACACAGGAGGGAGACACGACTGAACCTAATTAACATGATGAAACAGGGAGGATATGAAACTGAACACACTGACATCAGACACGGACCTTTAAAGTAAAACAGGAAATACACAGACTGGACTCAGAGACACGGTACAGAAAAAGAACAGAGGGAACACACAGGCAGGGATGACTAAACCCTTGACCGAGGAAGAACAGAACCCGAAACCAAAGAACTAGAAAACCACAACCAGAATACATAACAATAATAATGAACACAAAATGCTGGGTCAAATGACCCAGGACCATGACATATTCTTTCTCTCCAATTGATCTTTTTGAGTTAACTTAAATAATAACTTCCTCCAAACCATCAGTGTGTCTCTTAGACCGCATTCTGCAAGGATACTAAAAGAAGTCCTACGATTAATTAATGCTTAATCTTAAATGTGATCAATCAATCTCTATTAATAAGCTATGTAAAACAGGCCTTTAAGGTGACGGTAAGTAATCTACTACTTATCCATCACTTGACACGGCTGTCTTACCTAATTATAGCCCAATCTCCAACCTTATTGCAAAAATTCTTGAAAGAGTAGTTGTAAAACAGCTAACAGATCATCTGCAGAGGAATGTTTTATTTGAAGACTTTGAAGAAATTTTTTTTACTCTGTTTCATTTCATCTGTGCAAACAATTGAAAAAGGCCTGGGTGCTTAGGAAAACCTAAATACACACGTGTAAACTGAATACTAGTTTTACTGCTATTATCATTATTAGTAGTAGTAGTAGCAGTGATAGTTGCAATACACTGGGTTGATATATCGTGTGTGTGTGTGTGTGTGTGTGTGTGTGTGTGTGTGTGTGTGTGTGTGTGTGTGTGTGTGTGTTCATAAATGAAATGTTCTGGCATCAGTGTCGTCACTCAAGCTGTATTACGTTTGGCTTCCTCACTATTGTTTCAGTTTCCTCAGTCTGACTGTCTCCTGCTTCTTTGTCTTTCTCACTACAAAAACACATAAGGACCTTATTCGAAAAGCGATTTAAGCCATATTTTATAAAGCTCAGAACTGGATGATCATCTTTGCTGTACCATGCACGTTGATTTGACAAGTGGTATTCCATAGTAAATGTAGCTATATATCGCCATATCATTTCTTTATCTCATTTATGCAAGTGAAAAATACATATCGATTTAGCCATCAACCCAACCACACTTTCCCTTTTCTTCTCTCCACAACTGCAGTTTACTAATTCCATCTCCTCATTATCTTTCATCAGTGAGCCAAGCTGGTTGACATTTTGGGGATGGCCTTTGGAGTTCTCATCTCCTCCCCTGGCTCACTTTAAACACATACATCATATCAGTTTCAGCCTTTGCCCAGTCACACAAGATGCAATTATAGTTTCCTTTGCTCAATCATTTCCTTTATGTATGATAGATGAATCTTATAATTTATGTATAGGCTCAAACCAGAAATTTCTGCATTAAAAATGCAGTGAGTTAAACAACATTGTCAAGCTGTCTCTGTCATCCATCCTAACATCACATTTTTATTCATGAGGTGTGGCAGCTGAGTTTGAAGATGATTTATAAATTAGAGAGTGTGCATTTCAAGACCTTTTTGTTCATTTTAACACTTAAAAATTGCAATAAATGAAAGATATGGCTATATAAACAAAAATAAGTAATCGCCGAAAGATATGTAGATGCATGAATAGCTGCATGAATAAAAGCTTGGAGATTGCTTGGTGTGTAACATATGCATGGATGCGCATGAGAAGGCTCAGAATACCATCTCTACTTAGAGTTTAGTTATGTGGGCTTGATGAGTTCATTTGATCTGAAAATGTGTGAGCGTAGTTCACATAAAAATCTCCCGCAGTTGCTCTTCATTCATAATCGGAGAAGAGTGAAACTCAAAGGGAGTACTTTCTGTTTGATTTAATTCCCGGAGAGGACAGTGTTTTACATAACCACACATGCAAGATTTGTGTGGAATGTTTCGAAATTTAAACCGGAGCTTTCCCAGCTTAGTAACCATCTGCCATGTCACGTCATTTTCCTCTGTTGTTATTGTTAGCTTCTCTACAGTTCCACGGTATGCTATTAGAGCTACCAAGGAACACATTTAATGAATCCCTGACCCATACATCTTTTCAGCCATTTCATTCTAACTGGTTCTAAAACATTAATGAGTTAAAATGGCCACAGACTCACCTAAACCCTTTAAAATTCATCTAAATCAAGAGGCTAAAAAGAGGTAATTTCTCAAGGTGAGAGTACTATGAACAAGTGAATGTTCATAAAGGATTTTCTTTATTACTAAATCATTTGACAAATCTAATGCATTTCTTAAGCATTACTCTGCTAATACTCGACAATCACATGTATGTTCAGATCTCACAATGTTTTTAGATTTGAGAAATGTTTTATGTTTAAGTTTTGTTCCATGCTTTATTCCTATGGAAAGTTAATATTTTCACTGGTCACACTTTATAAGAATGTCACTCTATTAAGCATTAGTAAAGAATTGTATCGTACTGTTTGGTATTGTCTCTACAGGTTTGTGCTGTAGAGATTTGTGCTAGAATAATGATGAGTGAGGCTGGGTGTTTTTTCTCTCTCCGTGTTTGTTATCTGATCAGCGAGCTGTGTTATATCCTTTGACACCCAGGCTTGAGGTGGAATGTAGATCCCGATCAGAATGAATGAAGAGAATTCCCTGAAGCAAATACATTTTCTTGGTGTTGGTGACCCTATACACAACATGAGAAAAATAAAACCTCTAAACACATTTTATCTAATGTTGTATATATATGTTGTTATCATTTATTTTCTACCCTCATTATTCAAGTCTGATCTTCATTTGTATATTCCATTGTTAAGTCTTCAGTTATTGTTAATTTCAGTTACTGGGGCTGGTGGGTTTTCTTTAGTTAGATCTCTTTTGTATGTCTATCTTCTGATCTGTCTATCATGTCTCCATTTGTGCTTTTGTCTTTCAGTGTTCACCTGTGCAGTCCATCTGCCTTGCCGTATGTCAAGTAAATCTCTGCTGAGTTGTCTTCCCCTTTTATTGCTGTAATGGCAATTGTCTTTGCCCAAGCTGATAGTGACAAAACAGTACTTGTTGCATGTATGCCTTTAGGAATGTTCAGTTACAAAAATGCCAAAACGTCTTCTTCACACACGGTGTGAGTTAATTACAAGGTTAATTATGGAGTTGCACAGGGTTCTGTCCTGGGGCCAATTCTATGTGCATGCTTCCCTAAGGCAGTATCATTAAAAGGGATATGCATTTTCATTCCTGTGCAGAAAATACCTAACTTTATCTATCTATGAAGCCAGATGGCACACATCAAACTTTAGTTTAAGTCATAATTTAGGCATATAAGTTCTTTTAGTTGATTCAGTTGAGAGTTGCTTTCTTGACATCAAGTGCTACGTGTGTTCATATTGTTAATCTTCTTTTCCTCCCAAGAGTTGGCATTTTATTAGAAACAGCAACCACACGAGGCTCACCCTTCCCACCCTGTTTGTTGAGAGTAGTCGCGTGGGCGACCGTGGCGCTGGGGGTTGTGAAGTGCATCTGTAACTGGAAGGTTGCCGGTTTGATCCCTAGGCTCTCTGTCCTGGTTGTTGTGTCCTTGGGCAAGACACTTTACCCTACCACCTACTGGTGCTGGCCAGAGGGGCCGATGGCGCGATATGGCAGCCTTGCTTCTGTCAGTCTTAATTTCAAATTTGTCTGCCTTTCTACACAACTTAAGACATTCTGACCGGCTCTCATGTCTTCAGAATGTTTTTATTTGTTGACATGTTGATACATTTCATCATTTTTTCCCCCTCTTTCATTAGTTTTTATTTAGTTATTGTCTTTTTTTAATTCAGTTGAATTAAGTAAGTCAGTTGAATTTGTTCACCTGAACCTAGCATTTTCAGTGGGAGAAACATTTCGTCACTCATCCAAATGACTTCTTCAGTCTCACCTGACTGCAGGTTTCTCCAACCTAATAAGCACTACATTTGCATAATTACTGAAACTAGGACCACTAGACTGGTACTGTCAGCTTTGGCTGCAGTAATGCGGCAAATCTAGTGCTGAGTCGCTAACGGAGATTTGCCGTGTTAATGCGGTTATGGCGTTAACATCATTTTAACGAGATTAACGCTGACAGCACTAATATAACTGAATCAAGCTAAATATGGGCATTCTGTAATAAGGTGGTCAATCATGGAGGGGCTCACATGAGAGATATATTACCAATCACCATCATACGATTGCTTTTATGACTCACAGCCTTGGCCAGTCCCTTGAAATGTATACCGGAGAGACAGAATGCAGGAGAATAAAGCAGCATAGGCCTAAAGCCTCTCATTGAGATAATTGACTTGATTGGCTACAGATATGGAGCCACGTCCTCTACATGGCTGGGGTCTACCAGACGAGGAAAGTTCTCAGGTGCAGCCTTTGCAAAGCTGCCCCTGATAAAACCCAGCACATAACAGCAGGGTATAAAATGCTAGCAGGCAGGGCTTATAGAAAGTCATAATCAAGTGGCTTGCAGTGTACACAGAAACATCTGTGCTGATTATAGCTTGAAAATCCTGCAGATTAATTAATTAATTATGTGACATGAGCCAAGTTGTGAATAAAGGCATGGGTCATTATCACCAGATTTGCATTTATTAATTTTTGTGTTCCTGGTGTTTTATGTTTGCTTTTTCTGACAGGTGCAGAAGTTGGCAACACAGTTTGCTTTTCTAGTTGTGCTCATTTGTATGTATTATTATAGGGTCTACCTTACAATGTAATGCACCTTGAGGCGACTGTTGTTGTGATTTGGCACTATATAAATTAAATTCAATTGAACTGAATTATCATTTTATTATATTTTTGTCACGGCTGGGGCAGCAGTCGTGTGGAGGTGAGAATGAGGATCCAAATAGCAGACAGTGGCGGAGGTGAGTGAGTTTATTTACAGTGAAAAATAACCAAGGTGATGGCAGAACTGAACATAAACCTAAACTGGGAAAAACTAATAATAACAAAACACAAAACCATAACTCACGAAGGTACACAGGAAAGACACAGAGAAAGCAGGGCAGAGAAACACAGAGTAATGCAGACGACGTGGCGAGGAACAGTAAAACAGGAAACACCCAGACTATTATTTTACAACACAAACTCGGGGACACAAACAGAGCACAGAGGAAAGACACAGGTAGGGCTGATAAAACACTAAAGCACTAAACACAAGAACCAAATCCTAAGAACTAATACAAAATAAGAATTAACACAAAACATAAGATGATACCAAAAATGAACACAAAACGCTGGGTCAACGAGCCAGGATCATGACAATTTTCCACTATTTTTTCTTTTTCCCCCCGTCTGTCCTGCATTAGCCATTTACCACATATAATGTAATAACTGAAATAAAACAAATTTAAATGATTAATAGAATAGAATATCAGTTTATTGTTATTGTACATGTATAATGAAATTATGGTTGCTCCACACCAGCTCTGCAGGAATAAAATATAAATAGTCAGACAGCAGGAATAAATAAAAAATATGTGCAGTCAAGTGGAATACATACAAACTAGAAGAATATATATGAAGGAAGAGAAAGGCACACAATAGAAAAGGCACAAATTGGAGAACAAAGTGTTTGGAAGTAGTGTAAGAAATAAACAGATAAAAGATTCACATGAACAAGAGGAGCCTATAGAGATTTTATATATTTGTTCTTGGAAAAGCAAAGTGTGTTTGGCACCACAATGCATTCAGATGACAATTGTAATTGCTAAAACTGACAGAAAGGACAAGATTTAAAAAGAAAAAAGAAAAAAAAGGAAATATGCAACGGTGTGAGAACAATATAGGAGAAATATTTTTGTTAGAGACATATTTATATAATTGTTACATTGTGTAGATCTTTGTGTCGAGCTATTGCTAATATGTTGCTGATATGTTGCTGATATGTTGTCTGCTGCCGAGACTCAATATTAGGGTTTGTAGTTATATTAGGATGTTTCTCATCATATTCTTTGATGATAGTAAAGATTTTCTTTTTCTGGGATTAGATGACAGAGGATGCAGCTGGAAAAAAAAGTTATGATCTAATGTTTCTTCAAACTGTATTTCAAGCAGCTGTCATGGTAAATGGTAAATTGACTGCAATAACTGAGCTCTCAAAGTGCTGTATACAACTTGCCCCATTCACACAAGCACTTTTTCAATGCTTTTCCTAAACAAGTGCTTTCTATGAGATTTGGTGTGTGCTCATCTTTATTTATTTATTTAGTGGCTTATATTTAATATTTAGATCGTATTGTGATTGATACTGCAGCAAATTTCCAGAAGAGTTGTACAGCATGTGTTGCTGTTTGAGGAAATACTCAATCATGTCTATGTTTAATCACCACTGAGGAAGGTAGCTGATGATATCAGGTTAAGGTTGATAGGACATGAATTGAGTTCTGATGGCAAAGGAGATGCCTTTGACTTCTCCTCCTCCTCCTCTGTCAGGTCAGACGGTCTTGCGCTTCTCGTTGAGCACAATCAATACACACACCAGTTTTTCAACCACTTTTCCCTCTCCTATTCACTCTGGTTGATGTACAGCCATAGCCAAAATGTTTCCCTGTGGCATGAATGCCAAAATTGAATTTTCATTTCTGTGCCACTAAAGGTTTTTGAAACATATGAAATACTTGTGATTATTTGTTGCTATATCAAAGAAACACAAAGAGCATGAAACACAAACTCATGCCACTGTCTTTTGGTCATGACTGGAATCTCGCTGGAATTCTGCTGTGGATTGTCCTCCCATAAATCACAAATGTGATGGCAGATACAGTCTGTTGGAAGATATGAGATGTTTTAGGTGTAATTGGCTTGTATTTGGTAGACTTGGAATTATTAGTGTGGGCAGGAACCAAATACATTTGTTGCTCAGTTTAGGAGATCATAGCACCATTACATCTTACAATTTGTTCAAAAGACACCTTGGATTACAGTATGGTATATATCATGATGGATTAGATGAGTTTTAAATGCCACTGTTTAAGTACACACACACACACACACACACACACACACATCCTATTTATATAAATTAATACCTTTGTAACATTTAGTGCTTTAGTCGTTTAATTTTCAAAATAAACACAAAAATTAGCACTTAGTAATCAGGATTAGTTGGGAACACTGCCATGGTTGCAATGATGGATTAGAGTATGAGGAAGAAATGTACTGATGTGTAGTGGAATTATTTTTTGATACACACAAAGCAGGTTTATCTATTCAGGTACGCTAGAAGGTGGAAAACATGTTCCATCCATTGTTGTCAGCGATGCATACAGTTACTTGGGGGGCATACAGACTACTCAGTACAATTCTGAGTTGCTGCAAACGTCAGAAAAATGGACTAGTCCACCACATAATTCTTTCACTTTTATTTTCAAAGTGTCTTTGAATTCAACTTTTGTAGGTTGATCATTTTCATTTCCATCAAACAATATGACATCCTTTTGTTCACACATTACCCTGTCCATATCAGTACAGATAGCCTGCATGATTTTTCCTATTGAGATCTGATGTGTTTTCAAAGTGTTCCTTTAATTCTTTTTTTGTTCTCTAGTTATTCAGACTTGGAATAAAACTTGTTAAAAACAACAATTGTATAGCATGGGCTGAGTTAGAATTAGAGCCTTAACTAATGATGATCTTTATCTCAGAGGGTTAGAGGAAAGTTCTTGCTCATCTATCTATCTATACACACACACACACACACATATATATGTATGTATGTATCTATATGTGTGTGTATATATATATATATATATATATATTAGGGGTGCAACGATACACAAAATTCACGGTTCGGTTCGATACTTTGGTGTCACGGTTCGATGTTTTTTCGATACAAAAAATGTTCATGCCTTTTTAATTTGTCATTTATTAAAATTATAAATATATATTTTAACTCAAAAGTACAGTTTTTAAATTTAATGTTGCTGAAACAACAAAGTCATAAAAAAATAAATCTATCTGATCGAGAAATCACTCATCTTTGGAAAAAGAGAGTTTATTACAGAGAAATGTCTCTTTCCAAAATAAAAGCTATACTATACGCTTCTTCTGGGCTATATTCTCAGCAGCATATTAAACATATCAGGTCCACATAAGGAGAATCATGTGCTAACGGCTGTCTAAATGACTCGGGTAAAGTTTGTTGCATGCGTGCTTGTTGTTTTTGTCTGCTTCCACTTGTCTTTGTACTAAGATGATGTCGGCGTAAATGTGCAGTCATATTTGTTGTGTTCCCACTAGTGCTGTCAGCGTTAATCTCGTTGAAATAACTTTAACACCACAACACGGCAAATCTCTGTTAACGAGCTACCGTGGATTGCCCCGTGCATGGGGCTGGACAGCGTCAACATGTTAACGAGCTAACTGCGCTAACGCACTAGTTCCCACCAATGTAATTGAGCATTGCGTGGCACATCCGACATACTGTTTTACTTTTGTCCATGACGCGCTTACCTTCAGGGTCATACGTCACATGAAGACCAAAATAGTTCCAAACGCCAGATCTGAATGAGGGTGGGGGAGGTTCAATTTTGGGTAGCGTTGAGGCAGTTGCCATGTTGCAACGAGCTTAGCTTCTGTCTCGCTAGCTTGTGCTGTGCTCAGTGGATCTGCACTCGACAGTGCAGCCTAGGCGGATAAGTCGAACGCTTTTTCTTGGATAAAGTAAATCAGATTTTACCATTATTATTTCACCGGGTGTCCAAATTCAGAGGCTGCATCCACATGAGGACCCGGCCTTTGCGATCTAAGTGGGCCGGGTCCTCCGAAAGCCGGGTAGACCGGAAGTGAGCGACTGTGAAATTGGACGGTCTAGCCTTCAGAATTACGTCATGAGCTCTCTTGGTGGAGTGAAACTCTGCCGTCTGCTCCTTGTGATCTAAAGTATAACCGGACGCTGGCGTAAATTCTTGACCATCTCACACTTCTGTTAAATCAGTTCTCTGTTTTACGTTTATTCAGCTGTGTGAAAACCCCGGAGGAACCCTCCCGAGGGATTAATAAAGTTTTATTTAATCTAAGATAATCTAATAACTTTAATCTCAGCCAAACCGATGTACTCACGAACAAATAAAACGCTGAAAAAAGCCAAACAATAACATTTTTAGGTTATCTAAGTGCTTATCCCACATAACCTCTCCACTCTGCTATTTTAAATTTGTCTTATGCTTTTATGATTGTGTAAACTGTTTACTTTTATGTTGCTTTTATTATTCTACCTTGTACAGTGTCCTTGAGTGTTCTGAAAGGTGCTTTAAAATAAAATGTATTATTATTATTATTATTATTATTACTATTATTATTATTATTATTATTATTATTATGTTTAACCTGAGTAGCGAAAGACAGCGGGGGTTTGAGAACGATGTGCCGGGAATTTGCTGTTCTCGTCGGCTCAGATATTTGAAGTTTACACAGCTACATTCTTGCCTGAAAATATGTTAAACGTTTATTTTAGAGCAATATTAAAACTAAGTAGCTGCGGCCAATGTTGGAAACTGGAATTGGCTGGGCCACGCTATGAGTTCTGGGATATTGTTTTTCAATTTTGTTGTTCAGGTGGAAAATCAGGAGAAATTCTGGAGAATGTTGGCTCTGGAAGATTTTCGGGAGGGGCACTGAAATTCAGGATTCTCACGGAAAAATCAGGAGGATTCACATATATGCAACCTAGTCTTGCAGTCTTGACTGACTGCTCGGTCTACCAGTAGCTGGTGTTTTGCGTCTCTAGCATTCTTGCACCTTCTTTGTCGCCCCTTTCTGCAGCTGTGATAGTTGGCTAACCTCCCTCTGTGCTACCTTGATCTTGGCGCTAGTCTTGTTCACTGCATATAACAAAACAAACAAACAAAAAGGAAGAAAACATGCTCCAGTGGCTGAATCAAATTGTTAATTTATTGTTTGGAAAAAAAATCTGATGCATTTTCTCTCAGCGTTTCACCTCTGGGGTTCCACCCGTGATCTCTATTTTTTAATGAATAAGGGGGCTCTGCTTTCAACTAGAGAAAAACAACAACATGAAAATAAACATTTAGGTCAATGTTACCAGCTTTTTGTGTGTTCTAACGAGGTTTATTGTTGTTTACATCAACTCTATCATATTTCTTTTTATTTCAAGATTAATCTCTGTCTCTCTCCTCTTCTCTGTTACTCTTTGTAAATTACTATATGAGCCGATTTCGGTCAATGTTTAGTTATTTTCACCCTCTCACCCTAATGTTCAGATGATGTTATCTCTTTGTTGGGTGTAAAGGAGTGTGTTATTCATCCATATAGGATTCATATAAAGAACTGAATGTATAAGTCTGATGGTGCATGAATAATGTAAAATTTACACATTCATTATTGATTGCATGTTGCATCATTTTAGGCTTAAAGGCAGGGAGGGGGCAGCTGAAATGGGAGGCTGGTGAAAGGACCATGCAGTCCAGTTTTATGACATGTTTTTTGATGTGCAGCCTACTCTTCTTTAATCAATCCCTCCATACTGAGCTCCACTTTCATTTGATCGTTTTCCCTTGACCTCCTACTGTGCCTTGCCTCTCCTCCCTCCTCTCTCCATCTATTCAGCCTTTCATTGCCTCATCTTTCTATAGTTGCTCTATACCATCTAACTGGGTGAAGATGGAGGGGGTAAAGGGGAATGAGAGACGCGATGGAGAATGTTTCTCAGTTGAGTGACTTGTCTGTCACATAAAATAGCTGAGATAAGTAGTGACCATATACACATATACGCAAACCCACAACAGCAGTAGTAGTAAACATTAGTTGGCTTGGTGTGTGTGTGTGTGTGTGTCCGTGTGTGCGTGCGTCCGTGTGTGCGTGAGAGAGCGAGAGAGTGTGTGAGAGAGTATATTTTAAAATGAAAAGATGAGGTCTTTCTTTTACAGACAACAGACATTGTATTACAGGAGCCCCTGTTCATAATCAGAAGTGTTAACACTTACAGCCTAGCCAATTGTGTCTCATGCATAAGGTGTCTTAAAACCAAAGCAGGCATTTCTATGAATACTTTGAACACACTGGTGTCCAAATCTAAAATTAATTTGCTTTAAAAGACTACAAAATCTGGTTTTATTATGGTGAGTACTTAATATGGACAACCTCTAGGATGTATGCGTCACACCAGCATCTATAAGAAATATAAACCAGCTGTCAAAACAAGAAGAGATGCCAGATGAAGACAACCAGCTAAAGTGGGAGTAGCATCCCTGAGGTTTTCCAGGACTTTATTAAAAGACATATTCTGAGACTAACAATTATGATATGTTATGATGTGTTCACTATACCATACACTCAGACTGCATTCGTGACAGATAAACACCAAGAACACAGCCAGAACTTCATCCCACTATCTCAAAAACCATGACATTCATCACCAGGAAGAGGTGACCGTCCAGTTGTGCAAGAGAAGAATTTGATGCAAAAGCTATGGTGCTATTTCAGAAGTGTGAAAGGCTTAAAATCCAAAATTGTGGTCCTTTATCAGGTCAAGGACCACCTTGCCAAACAAAAGAACCATCAGTATATTACTTATAACTTATGCACAGGTTCAGTGAGGAAGAAATGTCATCACTCATCTGCCTGTTTTCCTGAATGCTAGGCAACTTTTTCCTTCTTTACATCACTACCACTTTCCAGTTTCAGTACTGACATCATCACCATAGTACAATCAGCTTCCTGCAAGCCTCCTTTGAGCCAATAAGCCTCCACTTTACTTGGTTTAAATCTGTGCTCTGTGTCATTCTGCCTTTTAGACTCTCATTCGTGATACCCCCTCCTCCCCTTCATAGCCACCTGAGTCAGAGCTCCCTCTAACCCTGGGTCTTCATCTTCACCAACACAAATGTCTGGACTCCACATGACTCTGTCCTAAATCCCCCAATGCTGGGATTCCATTCTGCCATGATGGGTCATCAGAGTCTAATTGCCAAATATATTATTTCTCTATATATATCATGTTTAAAAGTTCAGTCAGGTCACACAGACCTGGCTGAACTATCAGTCAGCTCGTACCTTTACATGCATCCAGTTGCGAAACAGTTGCTGAACATCTGCCAGCCACGCAGCCTTTCATGCTGTGTCTGACTAAACCAATATCAGCTGTTTTATCACTGCTCTCCCAGCCGCCCATTTTCCATTTGTGTATTCACTTGAAAACGTTAGGAACCGAGCCAAACTGCCAAATATAAATGACTGAAAATATAAACATGATCTTTTTTTTTATTATCTTCTTTTGACTATAGTGTTCCAGGCAAAACTGCAGATGTCCCTTTATGTTCACTAGACAAGCACTACCAGCACAGCCTGGTAAAAATAAATACATTTTTTCTCTTCTTTTATGAATACTAATCCATTGTCGTGATTGTGTATGTGACGAATAAAGCTTGTTTGTTTGTTTTTGTTTGTTTGTAGCCACATAATTTGGTAACATGCAGTACATAGATTGCAGCACTAGAGGATTGTCCAGCCACACTGAAAATGTGAGCCCTTTGTCACACAGTTCACAAAGATTTCATTCAAACTTTAATGAATTCATGGAGATCACATGGCTGAAATGAGCACAATCTCCTCTTAACATTTGACTTCAAGCTCAGGAGATGCCTACAAAAGAAACCTACTAGAAAGCAGCTGTTCGAGTTACTGATTTCATTTTCAAAATGGTGCTCAATGAACATTTTGTTCCATCAATCTCTTGCATATTATATTAAAAAGCCTTAATATGTAGAATACAATAGTATAAAGCAATCCCACTGGGGGGAATGTAGACATGGATTTTGTTAACTAATGATAAGGTACTCTAAATGGCAGCATGAAAGGTCAAAAACTTCATATTTATGGGTATTACCATGTAGGTCTATAGAGACTTGTGTGTTTCAAATGAGATTTAATTCATGCTTGACTTGTAATCTAAATGTCAAGCTCACATTTTACACTGCCATCCGCTAGGCTGGAAACTCATGAATCACTATTTCTTAACATCTACTGATGTATGCATTTTTAGACTAAGATCTGGGCCGGCCTTGATTTGAATTGACACGCTCCACATTTGAAGGGAGAGGGAAAAAGGCAGGGGGGAAAGTGATGAGATATTAACTGAAAACCCCTTCACTTTTCACCAGTTTTGGAGTCCTGTGATTGAGTCCTGCACCTAACAATTCATGACAGTATCTAAGTTTCATGAGGTCGTTGCGGACTATTTGTAAATATAAAATAATAATTTCAAATCTTTTCCCAGAAAACCATGTAAGCAAGAGACAATCCACATGGACAGCAAAGGGAAAAAGCATTTTCTTAAATGGTGAGTCTAGTTCAAGAGATGGATTTTTTTTTTTAAACGGAAGATAACTGACTGACATTTTTATAAATGTGACAGTGAAGTATGTTGAAGTGAAATTGCATTTCGTTGCCCTGTACCTGTGCATGTGCAATGACAATAAAGTTGAATTCTATTCTATTCTATTCTAAATACATTGTGAAGTCAGTGCTGCTGCTGAACTTTAGGCTCACAGTCAGTTTTCCTTTGAATAACCTCTGCTCTGCCATCATCACAGTGTCTGTCCCTGAAACACCCTGCAGGACACAGCTATTCATCACAACTGACACAGACACATGCTCAGAGAGAGGGAGAGAGAAATACACACAAAGACTTCAGTCTCTCAGTCACATGACTACCATCCTGGTACAGGATCAGTCTGTTACCAAAGCCTCTTCTTCAATCTCCTGTTCACAGGCAGCTTTATTTTCTTAGGCATGCTTGTTTTCTCAGTGGTTTTGTGAACCTGAACATGTTTCTGTGTTTAAACAGTAGCAGCATGGCCTCATAGAAATATGTTTACCACTTTGTTCCAGACTGAATATTTCCACAACAACTGGACTGACTGCCTTACTAGTTTGTTTTAAGAAACATGTGTTTTCTTGATGATCAATACCTTTCAAATCATTTCAGTTTTATTTATACAGCACCAAATCACAACAACAGTCACCTCAAGGCTCTTTATATTGTAAGGTAGACCCTACAATAATACACACAGAGGAAAAAAGACAACAATCATATGGCCCCCTATGAGCAAGCACTTTGGCGACAGTGCAAAGGAAAAACTCCCTTTTAACAGGAAGAAACCTCCAGCAGAACCAAGCTCAAGGACGGGCGGCCGGTTGGGGTGAGAGAAGGAAGACAGGCAAGGCAAGGCAAGGCAAATTTATTTGTATAGCACAATTCAACAACAAGGTGATTCAAAGTGCTTTACAGAGACATTAGAAACAAAAACAAATAAAAAGCATGATTTAAAATTGATTAAAACAAGCAAACAAACAAACTAACTAAACACACACATTTCACACCTGTTCGCGCGATCTGAACCCTTATCGTAAGGGGAGCTACCAGTCCTTCTGTGGACGAGCTACTTTCTATTTTAAATTCCCTGAATTTAAAGTACTCTCTAGACCCAGTCTAGACCCAGCTGGGGAGCTACCCAGAGCTCTAATCCCACTTAACAAACAAACAAACAAACAAACAAACAAAACAGTATATAAAATCAAAACAGATAAAATCAGAAATAGATAAGATCAGTAGTTAGTGTAAGTTTTGAAATTTAAGCTTAAAAGTGTGGATTTGGTGCTTTATTCAAATGCAGCTGAGAATAGGTGAGTCTTCAACCTGGATTTAAATAAACTGAGTGTTTCAGCTGATCTGAGGCTTTCTGGGAGTTTGTTCCAGATATAAGGAGCATAAAAGCTGAATGCAGCTTCTCCGTGTCTGGTTCTGACTCTGGGAACTGATAAAAAACCGGATCCAGATGACCTGAGGGGTCTGGAAGGTTCATACTGGGTTAGGAGGACAGGATAAAAGACATCCTGTAGAAGAGAGCCCAAGATTACTCTGGTGGACTCTGGAGCTCTTTTGTCTAGGGCCATCAGCTGAATTCACACTCATCCAGTGAAACTTTTCAGTACTTTCTTGATGCTTAATGATTGCAGATTTTACTTCAAGCATGCGTGGTCCCACGAAATGAAAGCTGTTGATTTTAATAAATCATGAGGATAATATTTTAAGTTCAGGGTAGAAGTTAATCAGGGAATTGCTATGAAATTTCAAAAGCACTCAACTTTTAACACTGCACTCTTTTGGCATGTTATGAACTACAACTTGATGATGCAGTGTGAGAATGTTGCAAATCTTGATATATTCTACTATTTAATTCCCTACATTATTTTTCCATGTTCCATGTTCACCTGGTCAGAAAGGTGTTCTTTCAGTTTTCAGGTTTCCTTGAGTGATGTGCAACTCACCTAACAGACTGTTTCCACCACCAGGTTTAATTGTGAGCTCTGAGGTTTTCCAAGTATAACTGGAGATAAAGTATTGGAATTTCAGGAGCGGGAACACGCCTCCAAACACTTAACTTCTTCACTTCTGTTTGGTACAAGGGCATCTGCTAGGCCCGGGTGCTGCCACCAGTCCCCTTCGAGGCCTTCCTCAAACCACAGCTCGATTCACGTCCAAGCCTTTCACCTTTATGTACTAATCCACTAGCTGGGCCCACACCCTAATTTTATGTTTGACAGCGTTTTAGTAGGTAAAGGTGAATGGCTTGGACATGAATTGAGCTGCGGTTTGAGGAAGGCCTCGAATGGGACTGGCGGCGGCTCCCAGGCCTGGCAGATCCCCATGTACTAAATAGAAGTGAAGAAGTTAAAGAATTGAAAAGGGGAGGTAAGGTGGGGCACGTAAACGAGAATGAACAGCTTGTAGGGCTGGGGGAACCTGTATAGATGAGAACCAGAAGGAGCATGTATGGAGGCGTGGTCCCGCTCCTGAAATTCCAATACTTAATCTCCAAAACGCTCTGAGCTGTAGCTCTTTGTCATGTTGCTTAAACTGGTCATGAGCAGTTTTTGCAGAGTGGTGTGCCACACTGCGCTGCTGGTAGAGTGCTTGCCTGACTAACAATGGGTAAACTGTGGGCAACTTCGAGCTTCAATTCATGCTGACTTGAGAGGCATCGGTTATAAAGTTTCTTTTAAAGCCATTAAGGGTATTTTATAAGAAAGTATTTAAAACTGGTAGATTCTTTAATAACCGTGGCGGGGCGTGGTTTGTAGCGAGGCTGCGGGGGAGGCTGACACACCTGAGCTCGATCAGCTCATCACACCTCCCCTATATTAAACATGCTGGGTCCTGAGGTTGATGTTGTTGTTGTGTGTAGGACACACTAATGCCATCTCTAAGAAGTCATTGTCTATCTTTCCATATTAGCCCTGTGATGGACTAGAAACCTTTCCAGGGTGTTCCCTGTCCCATGTCTGTCTATGTCCTAAGTTGGAAGCAAGTAAGAAAATAGATGGATGTTCAGTGAGCGATATAGATGTACTTAACATGATATTGATGTGGATGCTTTTAATGCTGTATCAGGAATGTCATATTTTATACAGGCTTGAGTGGTTCTGTTATTTTTTTTTACTGTATGCTGTAACTTTACAGTTGTTGGCCAGATTAGCTCTCCCCCTGAAACTGAGATGCACTAACACCCCCCACTACATGTACTGGATATACATCTGTATATGTAAACACATCCTTGCATTATAACTATACAATATTAACTGATTCACAGTACTAAACAAAATATATAATCACACAACTGTCTAGAAGGATCTATGCAGCTGCTGTGTTCTTTGCCATATTGAATGAAGATATGTAATGAAATTCAACACTGCAAATCAGTATCTTGTTCATCAACAACTAAAGTAAAAGTTAAAAAGAACACTGAGAGCTGAAAGCAGAGAAAGTTTGCCTTCAAAGTAAAAAGGCTTTTGGAAGCGTGTTGATAAATTGGTTGGTAAATATATGGAGACCTTTATTGAATACATAAACCAAAAGCCTAAACATTCAACAAACTTCGTCTTTCCTTCATATTTTTCCTCTTCTCAAATTTAGTGTCATTCTAATCTTTCCATTTATCTCAATTTAGTGTACCTAAGGCCATCTTCACTTTATTTATGGCTGTATTCACTGAAGTTATCGCTCAGCTTCCTCACACAATAACACAAAAGGGGCAAACAGCAACATGTGGCTTCTGATTTAATTTCTGTGCAGTGTAATGTGATTTAAGAGCTTTCTGAGGTGATACTTCTAATGCAAATGAAACAATAAAGCACAGCATGCAGATATTGAATGAAGTAGAGTGTTTTCTTGCAATAATGTACCTCTGTGATGACTGCAGCATCACAGTGCAGTGATCCACTGATCCATAGTGATGTCACTCCTCATCTCTTTCTTTCGTCTGCAGGTTTAATTTTTCTTTTGTTAGGGAGGTTTGTGGCACAGACTGGGGAAAGTGCTTGAATGATAAATGGGGGAGAGTAAAGGATAAAGAGAGAAAAAAATATTCTGGAAAATATTAGGCCAGCCTCTGTACGCAGCAACACTGTGCCAGCACTACACCTGTGCTCTATGACATCGACCTCCCTCTCCTCTCCTGGCTTGCCTGTCATTAATTTCCCATGACTCTCACATCCTAAAAGCATGGTGAACATGTAGTACATGTAGGCATTCCAGTGTCACCGCTCATTTCGTATTTTAAATCAAGGTTGGTGCCATTAAAAAGAAAGAACATTGTGAAATGTGGATGGTGTTTATGTACTACATGTGCATTCCTTCCACTAATTGCATGGAATACATGGCTTTCTTCACCAAGCCCACAAGCACTTTTCAAGTTCCTTCAGCATTTTCCTGTCAGAGATAAGAGCATCAGCATTGCCGCTTCACTGCATGCATCCTTGTTATCAGTCTGTTCCATATGTACGTGTGTATGCGTTTATTGTGCATCGCATGTGTCTTGAATGGAAAATATCTTTTGCTATTACTGTGAAATATTCCTCACATCCAAATTCTTCTCCATAGGAGGATATATTTTGTGTCTGTGTATGTGTGTGCGATAGGAAGAGTAGCTGTCTCGTTAATTTGAAAATGCTAAATGATAAAAAAAAATAAGATAAAAAATAAAGAAACAAAAACTGAGTGAAGAAGAACTGAGGAAAGCTTAAATAAAGAAAGACAGATGGGAACGAGAGATGAGTTAAAACAGAGACAAGGTAACAAAGCAGCTTTTTTACATTTAAAAAAGCTTCTCTCAGTATCCATGTGAGTCTGTTCTCAAACCACCACTCTCTCACTCAAATGAAGGAACTGGGCTCATTAGTTTTGCACTATGTTAATAATTTACTGGTTAATGTTTTTTGTTTTGGTTTTTGTTTTGTTGTTTTTTTAACAAAGAAGCAAAGTGGTCTTTCCTGTTCTGAAAAGCATCTTAAAACAGCAAACCTTCTGGCATTATGCAGTGCATTTCCTTTCTCGTATCTATATATGTATATAATTATAAAGCAGTTAGGACTGTGGTGTCGAGGAAGTCAGAGCCTAAGATGAGGAATACTGGAGGAGTATTTGTCATGCAGTCACCAGTGACGAGAGTCTCAAAAATTGGTCATAATGAGCATACGTACAAGAATTTGTGTATGTGTGTTTCTTCTTTTCTCCTCTTGTGTCAGTTATTGTTTTGTTCTATAAAAATACAAATTTGATTTTAAAAAAAATCCTAGTTTAGTGGAGCTGTCCAAGATTTCCCTTTCATCCCATGATCCCTTTGATAGGCTGCAGGGATAAGTTGAATAAATTGGATGGTTGAAAATTGGATGGTAAAAAAAAGAGGGGGGTGGGGGGGGGATGTGTTACAAACAAATGTGTTACTACAAAATGTTAAAAACTAGGAATATAGATCAAGATATAAACAGATTACTGACTACAAACTTAAGATGAAACTATAAACTATAAACTAAAGGTAAGCCGACACTGAGACTATCACGGGCTGCGATGGCAGACTGTGGAGTTGCAGTGAAAGTATAGGGCCCAAACGCGAGACTTTTAGTGAAGGACAGTGGATTTATTGACAGGGGGTGGAAAACACACAACTATATACAAAATCCAGGCACTGTGGTCCTGTGGCGATTCTCCCTGAATCCCACACAGTGCAGATGTCCGTGAAAGGTGAAAAGTGGCGACTCCAAAAAACTCCTATTCCCACCCCGTGACTTCAAAACACACTCCGCTCCAGATTCCTGGTAACAAAAACACATTAAGGTTAGCAGGAAATCTATTATCTCGAAGGTTTATACAAAAGTCCAGCGTCGGCCTCAGCTCAGCTGCAGTCTTTAATACCGCTCCCTTGACGAGCGTCATCTGCTGCAGCTGGCAGAGGAGGACGAGCGGCAGCTGTCTCTAGAGCAGAAACAGCCAGCGAACCAAAACATCCAGAAGCTCACACGGAGAAACCAGGAGAAAAAAGGAGAGCAAACCAAAACACCACACGGAAAATATAAACATAAACATACACTAAAATATATGAGCCCTGGGTCCCTAGACCCAGGCCATGACAGAGACAAAGACTGAAAATACAGAAACACAAACAAACCAGACACGGGTACACAACTGGTGAAACAGACATGGATGGACTTGGGAGACTGAAGGTAAACAGACACAAAGATGCTGAAGACAGAACATAGAGATGAGACTAACAAACTAACTAACAAACTCAGAGGCACTGAAAAAATAATATACTCAGGATCTAGATCATAAATTATTTCACAATATTTATGTGAGTCTGTGTGTTAAGAAACCTTGGATTAAGCTGGACCACTTGGTCTGCACTCACAGCCTTCAGCAAAACTCACACACAATCCCACAAATTAAACTATGTAATCCTCGGTGGTTCATCTCAAATTGAACCAAAGCTTAGCCTGAGGTTTGCTACTAAGCCCATTGTTTCTATATATTTACATTCTTCCTGCTCCTGCCTTTAACTTTCTGCAAATTCAATGCACGTGTTTGCTTGTGATAAGAAAACCAAACGTTCCCTGCAGCAATATGAGGAATAATTGGATTGACAAAGGAGACTCCGAGCGTAGCAGAGGATGGATGTGCCGAGTAAATATGTGTGGTAAATGTTCCTGGCCTGCCAATGAGCTCTTGACCTGTATTGCTCACAGAAGCATATCCTAACATATGGCACAGAAAGGACTTGTTTAAATTAGATATGTGTGCATGTGGCTTGAAGGGTCTGCCTGGAATTGCAGTGCCTGTTAAGGCATCTCATTACATTTACAAACGTGTGCTATGGCAAAGTCACAATGTGCGTTAACATTCACTTGTGAGGACACAATTCCAAATTCAGATCACAGGAATCACTGCAAGGGTCACGGCTAAGAAGCAAAGGCCACCTAACACATCAGTTGTCACACACACAATGAGTCTGTGTGAGTGAACTCTGACCCTGTCACATTGCTTTGGCAACAAAGGTTTGAACCCTGCTGCAGTTTTTACTAAGCTAATTGTTGAGGTACTCATTAGGTTTTTGAGGGAGTGTTGATGAAGGAAGCAATGGAGCAGCGAAGTGATGTGAGTCACAACAACCTTTCACTAAAATTAGCATGATGTCTTTTTCTGCCATGCAGTTGTGAAAACTGTTTTTCATTCTTTATCATTTTCTGTTTGACAGAGTATATCTCAGTATATTAGAGTTTCTTTAACCAATATCAAACATCATGTGCTGCAATATAGTGTCCCTTTATATAACATGTCATTTTTTCTTTTTTCTGTCCTTTTGCAATATTTTGTCGACATCAAAAAATGAGTCTAGAAATTCTCTTACAAGACTAATCAAAAACATTTGTCACACAAGTTTTAGATCATTTACCAAATTTTTTATATTAGACAAAGATAACCCAAATAAATACTAAATGCCATTTTATATCCAAGAGCTGTCTCGATCTACCTGTCCCTGTGTGAAAAGGTAATTACACAATAATTAATTTAACTGGCACTGCCACAGCATCATACGTGACAGTGACAAATATGCAAAAAACTAACAAATTTTTACAGTACTTTTTGGGCAGGAGAGATACTTATATTCACTGTTTCTGGAGCACTGAAAAAAAGTGACTCTGACATCCAGTCAGGATCTCATAAATGCCTCAGTTATTCTGCTCGCAAAAAGAGATGTGACATCCAGAGAGACTGGATTTCAGTTAGAATATAGGGATGGGTGTGCTCTATCACCCACACCCAGGCGTGTTTAGAATGGATTATGAACAGACCTACATAGATGAGTTCTTTGCAAGAGACCCAGCACCTACCTCATACAGACTGGTTGATCTCAGAGGCAAGGCAGTAAAACTCATATTTTATGAGCCAGAATTACAACATTACTGACAAAAACAGTACCTTTAAAATTTTAAAAACATTTTCCAGAAAAAAAAGTGGGATGGAAAATAGTAGTATGCTTAGGCTGGCCTTCCCAATTTAAATTGTGGATCCCTATCAAAGATTATATAAATATATGTCATAGGGTGTGGGTAGTGCCAGTTAATTTACAATAGACCAGCAGAAGAATTCTTATTTTATTTTTATGTCAGATTGCCTTCTTCAACACATGTTCAGTTAAATACGATTTCTGGAATTATGTCACAAATTCAGCAAAGACTATTGTTCTGAACAAGCCATGCAATGTGAGAATTACTGAATGTCAGTACACTATATACTATATACACTTCCAATCAAAAGTTTAACACCACTTGAAAAATGGCAAAAAAAAAAATCCTATTTTGCATGGTTGGATCTTAAGAAGGTCCTAAATAGAGCTTCAACATGCAACAAGAGGAAATGGGAGTGAGAGAAAACATTTTTTGAGCATGCAATTTTTTTTTATGTTTTCTACTCGCCACAGTGGAGGGGGCGCCATAGTTGTCTAGGGTGCTTTTTCCTTCAATGGAACAATGGAGCTTCAGGAGGTGCAGGGGCATCAAACGGCCACTGGCTATGTCCAGATGTAGCAGAGAGCATCACTCACGACTGAGGGCCCTCGTCCATGTGGTAACGACTGGGTTTTTCAATAGAACAACGCTACAACACATAATGCCCACAGGACAAGGGACTTCTTCCAGGAGAATAACATCACTTGTCTGGACCATCCTGCGTGTTCCCCTGATCTGAATCCAATTGAGAACCTTTGGGGATGGATGGCAGGGGAAGTTTACAAAAATGGACAACAGTTCCAGACAGTAGATGCCCTTCGTGTGGCCGGCTTCACCACTTGGAGAAATGTTCCCACCCACCTCATGGAAATGCTTGCATCAAGCATGCTGCAACAAATTTTTGAAGTGATCCACAATAACGTTGGAGCTACGTTGGAGTTGACTGTGCTGTGATTTTGATCTGGTCAGTTAAGCAGCAGAGGGGGTTGTTAATCAATTTTATCTGCTTTAGTGTTAAAGAAATTAACACTAGGTGCACTAAAGGGGCAACAACAAGACAACCCCAAAATAGGTTTTTATATTTGGAGGCCATAGATATTTTTTTCTCCTCCTCATCTTTTCAAAATACTTGTTCCCACTAGTTTTGCATTTGGCAAGGGTCCACGTCACTACTCGTAGCATGAGGTGATACCCAGACCACACAAAGGTTGCAAAGCTAGTCCAACGCCTCCTGAATGGTACATTAACACCATGGCCAGAAGATTTTCTGTGTCTCCCAGTACAGTTTCAAGAGTATGGAGGAGATTCTAAGAGATAGACAGTACGACTAGGAGAGTTGGACAGGGCTTTAGTAGATTCAAAAGCAGATATTGGTCCTGGTATCTGGACCAGTATCTGTTTTTTTTATGTAAGGAAGAACAAAATAACCACTAGATACTGGAATTCAACAATTCCCACTTGACAGGGTTTGGTTTTCTTTTACTCAATAATTAAATGTTGTAGCTCTGGTTTTCTTCAGCAAATAAATCATTTGTGTTGGTTTGTTCATAACCCTTCTAAAAATGCCTCAGGGCGAAGGTGGTGCTGTGGTTTTTCTCTAATGTTTATTTATTGTTTCAAATCAAAGAATTTTACAATACTACTGAGTCTGGCGTCCACCATCCAGATGTTGTATGACCACAGAAAGAGCCAGATGGTAAGGATAAATTGATCGGTCTAGTATTGTCATTAGCTCATCACCCTGATCTGCTTAGAAAAATTTAGGGGAGCTCAAACTGCAGTTATTTTGTAACTCATTTGGATGATTTGTTTTAAAAGCCATAACATAATGCCTTAGGATACTTCTGCCAAGCAATCCTCAGCAGATGGATAGTGGTGATTTTGATGTTGTTTACAGTTTCCTCAAAGAGCTCTTCAGCATAATTCACTTCTGCAGGTCTGGGTGCATCCTGTAAATCACATGGAGGTGGAGTCTCGAATAACAGTGCCAGAGAGGCGGGCTTGGGAGGAAATAAAGCTAAGTATTCCATCTGCCCTGATTGCAAAATGAACCATACACCCACAATTTTTGAAGCATGCTGTTGTCTATCTCTCCACTCAGTAGTCAGAGTGTTTAATGATTTCCGGCCTACACATGGCAGAAGGCAAGTCTTCACATCACAAATGAAATGAAACAAGATATTTTCCAGTTCTCTCATTACATTGTCAACCTTGCTAAACAAGCAATGCATTACCCTCCAGCCTGCCCACTGAATAAGTTCTTAACCCTAGAAACATGTTTATCAAGGGTGAGAGATCATGGGTTTAACTCCATTTTTCAAGACCTTTGACTGCAATTACACTTTCCCTGTCTTTACACAGACTCAAAAACAAATTAATCACCAGACCAGTTAAAATAATCATCCTTCACTCAGTAAAGCTCAGCCGCCAATGGGCAAAAAAACCTTTCTTATTACATAAACATGTAATATCATGCTTATATAATCTGTCAAATTTAATCCAGGGCAACTAGCCACTATCTTCACTCGGGGAATCTGGCTTTGTTCTCATAAAGATTATCTTCCTACTGATTGGCTTGTGTGTATGAGAAAGAAGAAAAAGAAGAAGGGATACGCTTAACAGCCACAAAAAGACCCTCATCCAAGCACTGAGATATAAGAGATTAAATGCTTGTATAATCTTGGGTTTTTCTCTGTGAGGGTATTAATCAGTTCTGTCGTTTTCCATTTTTAGGTCTGAATAAATTTCACAAATATGAATGAGATGATGCCATGAAATGAGTTTTCATGTTTTTATGAGTTTTGAATTTAGTCTTGATAGTCATCTGTCGATATGATGCATGTAACCCATCTGAAGGTATAACAGACACATTTATGTATACATTGAGTGTGTGTGTATATGGAGAGACGAGAACTGTCAAGATAGACAACCACTTCTGTAGCCCTCCACCGATCAGGCCTGTATATTAGAGTGACCAGAGAGAAGACACTCCTCAGTAAAAGGCGAAACGGCCCACCTGGAGTTTGTCAGCAGAGATTTTGCTGGAGATACTTCAAGGACAGAAGGACCATGACAAAAGAAACCATGTGTGAACATTAGGGATTGGAATTCCATTAACAATAATGCTTATCATTTCAATTCCTTATCGATTCTCTTATTGATTGTCATTGGGTTCTCATTGGCTCCGTTTTGAGAGAATTTATTGCCAAGCAGCAATAAATAAATTACATTCATGCAAATTAATTGCATGCTGTGGGTCAAATGTTTTTGCATGTTTGTTGATATTTGTTGATATTTACCCTCTTATTTGTGATCAGTGTTGGAGTTGTTACTCAAAAAGTCATTATTAAACATATTACAGAGAGCACTTTTCTCAAAAGTAATGCAGTACATTACTTAATTACTCACAGGAAAAGTAATTTGTTACACTACTCGTTAAATTACTTTTATGTTACTCTGTAAAATAGCTGAAACACTGTCTCATAACCACATTTTAACAATATAACCTAAGGCTACTACTCCACACACCAACACAAATCTCTAGTGAGGGCATGCATTTCTAAAATCTTTCTCTTAGTAGAATACAAAGCTGACCATGCAAAGTAAAGTTAAAAAATTACACTCCGCACACACAAAAAAAACCCCCGATTGCCACAGTAATTCTACTTGAACAGGTAGAATCTGCTTGTTACCTGTTGAAGTTCAGAGTCTGGCTGCTGGGCGGCAACTCAGCCACTCGGCATTTACTCTGCGTTCACTCTGGGTTCTTGGCTAGCTTAGTGTTAGCATGCTGTTTGGGCAGATGCTTGCAAAGAACCGAAGTTGTGTTAGCAGCATAATGTGATTGTTTCTGTCCTGGAAGCAGTTTTCCACTTTACCATTTATCTCGTCCTTTTGTGTAATACAGATAACTGTCCATATCCAAACTCTAGACTGCGTTACTATTTTGTCCTCTGACACGCGAACTGAAATCAGCAGGTTGTAATGCGAGTGCAAAAACTGATAAGAGGCAGGCAGGCTAACAATTCCAAGAAATTGGATTACTTGGTAGTCCAGTAGTCCGGTAGATTCCCATTCCTAGTGAACATGAGCCATCTTCTATTGGCCAAAGCTCATTTAAATTGTAATCACAGAGGAAAGGAAGCATAGAGGAGGAGATGTTATGGTATAGGAGTGGTCACTTAATTAGCATATACCTATGCAGCAACATTTCATTCCATCTTTCTACATGGCAATAAAACAAAAGCCACCTCCAGGGTTTTTCATAGACTGTTTTTGCCATATAATTCTTTGATTGTTTGTCCTGGGGCTTTTTTTTGTTTGCTCGCCAGCACTTTCTGCTTGGAACGCTTCATCCACTTTAGACAACAGTATGCAGGAAAAACCATGGCGCAAATTATATATCATTTCTCTAGTTTTACTTGGCATAGTTTCAAGTCCGCACTTTAGAGTTGAAGTGAAGACTCATGAAGGCTGCATCTTGCTGCTACATCATCTTAAATCTGTCACGGACACGCTGGCCTGTCTGACGACTCCAGAAGGTTATAGATATAAAGACCTGGATAACCCCTGATTTCCTGCGTCTAAATTTAGATAAAACTGTGGTTATTATTTTCAGCCCTAAAAATCTTAGCAGTATGGTCTAACCGGATGCTTACTCAAGATTTGTTTATATATATTTTTATATTGTATTTATATAGAGTCATTTTTGACCAGGATGTGAACTTCAATGTGCATATTAAATAAATATGTAGTTTGGCTATGCCATGGAACAAGACTTTTGGACTGCCTCTCATTCTCATTCTTGTTCTGAATCTGGAAAACTATCAGGTTGGACACGGTGAGGACATACTTGGTAGTGGAAGGAATACTTCAAGGATCCCCTTTACCCCACTGACAAGCATATCCTTGACCTGTATTCCTCATCCCCAATTGGCCGCCCCTCTCTGAGGCCAAATGCTTCTTCTTGTTAAAAGGGAGTTTTTCCTTCCCATTGTCATCAAAGCGCTTTCACATATGGAGTCATCTGATCGTTGGGATTTTCTCTGTATTATTGTAGGGTCTTTACCTCAAGTCAAGTCAAGTCAAGTTGGCTTTATTGTCACTTCAACCATATACACTTTAACAGTACACAGTGAGGTGAAACAACGTTCCTCCAGGAACCAAGGTGCTACATGCAACATAAATTTACAACATAAATTAACAGAAAACACTAAACTAGCTAACTAAGAGGCCTAGTTAGCTGGCTAGCAGAGACAAGACAGACTGACCTAACATAAATTACAACATAAATTAACAAAAAAAAAAAAAAAAAACTAACTATCTAACTATCTAAGGAAGACTTTTTTTTGTTGTTATCAGACAGCAGACAACAAAGTGCACGTGCAAATGTGCAAACAAGAGCAGCAAAGTGACAGAATGATACAAAAACACAACGTAACATAATAATAAGGTTTTTTGATGATGAGTTGAGGTAGTGGAGGAACAGTAAACATTCCTTAGTGTAGCAGCAAAAATTAGGAAGTAAAGAAGTTAGTGCAAAAAGTCCAGTAATAATATTGTCCAAAAGAGCATTTACAGGTTGGTGTGTACGATGGTTTGGTGGTGTAGGTCAGTGTGTTTGCGCTTGTGTTGATTAGTCAGTCCAGTCTCAATGTTTTGAGGTAGTTGAGTTAACCTGAGTGATAATGTTTGTGTGTGTGTGTGTGTGTGTGTGTGTGTGTGTGTGTGTGTGTGTGCGTGTGTGTGTAGTGTGTGTAGTGTGTGTGTGTGTGTTTATCAGTCAGTCCCTTTTTGCTGAGGAGACGGATGGCTTGTGGAAAAAAGCTGTTGCACAGTCTGGATGTGTGTGCCCGAATGCTTCGGTACCTTTTTCCAGATGGCAGGAGTGTGAAGAGTGTGTGAGAGGGGTGTGTCCAATCAGCCACAATGCTGGTGGCTTTGCGAATGCAGCGTGTGGTGTAGATGTCCTCAATAGAGGGGAGAGAGACCCCGATGATCTTCTCTGCTGTTCCCACTATCCGCTGTAGGGTCTTGTGGCACAGTTCCCAAACCAGACAGTGATGCAGCCACTCAGGATGCTCTCGATAGTTCCTCTATAGAAGGTGGTCAGGATCGGTGGTGGAAGCCGGGCCTTTCTCAGTCTTCTCAGAAAGAAGAGACGCTGTTGGGCTTTCTTGTGCAGGGAGCTGGTGTTGAGGGACCAGCCGAGGTCCTTCTCCAGGTGGACGCCCAGGAATTTGGTGCTGTCGACGATCTCCACAGAGGAGCCGTTGATGCTCAGCGGTGAGTGGTCGCCTCGTGTCCTCCTAAAGTCAACAACCATCTCTTTTGTCTTGTCAACATTCAGAGACAGGTTGTTGTCTTTACACCAGTCCGTTAGTCTCTGCACTTCCTCTCTGTACGCTGACTCGTCGTTCTTGCTAATGAGACCCACCACGGTCATGTCATCAGCGAACTTAATGATGTGATTTGAACTGTGTGTTGCTACACAGTCATGAGTCAGCAGTGTGAACAGCAGAGGACTGAGCACACAGCCTTGGGGGGCCCCAGTGCTCAGTGTGGTGGTGCTGGAGGTGCAGTTCCCGATCCGTACTGACTGAGGCCTTCCGGTCAGAAAGTCCAGGATCCAGTTGCAGAGGGAGGTGTTCAGGCCCAACAGGCTCAGCTTTCCGATCAGTTGTTGGGGGATGATCGTGTTGAATGCTGAGCTGAAATCTATGTACAGCATTCGGACGTGTGAGTCCTTCTTGTCCAAGTGTGTCAGGGCAAGATGGAGTGCAGTGGAGATGGCGTCGTCCGTTGAGCGGTTATGGCGGTATGCAAATTGAAGTGGGTCCAGTGAGGGGGGCAGCAGGGTCTTGATGTGTCTCATGACGAGCCGCTCGAAGCACTTCATGATGGTGGGTGTAAGTGCAACAGGACGGTAGTCGTTGAGACAGGACACAGAAGACCTTACAACATAAAGCAACATAAAGCAACTTGAGGCAACTGCTGTTATCATTTACCTATATGGTTATATAAATAATCCATATAAATAATCCATATAAATAATCCATATGTGAGTTAAACTGAATTTCCAAATCATGAGAACTGCCATTAAAAAAGCATGGTTTTCTCTGAATGATGAATATAATTAAATGATCATGCAACAAACCATGGCTGCCACATCTTTTCCATTTTGTTTTTGTGTTCCTAATGTTTGTTTTCCTCTAAATGTATTTAAATATAGTTTTCAAAACTCTTTGAGATTGATTGGTCTGTTTGTACAGCACATTTGTTTAGTGAAAGTTGTTAGTAGTTAAACAGAATGTGACATAGTAAGAAAATGATTTTTTTTTAAATCTTGAAGCCCAGATAAGAATCTCATAAAGCATTTGAATATATCCCATTGCCCCTGAACATCTCAAAGTATTCATTTAATGGAGTAACAGTTGAAACCCATCAGGGTTAATGATAGAGTTGTAATACTAATATGTTTATTAACTTACATTTACATTCTCCATCACACATGCCTCACACAGCCAATATTTTGGCATGTTTCCTTCCTTCTTTATTACAGTGGGGCTTTTCCAGTATTACTGATGAAACTAAATAAAGCACACACACACACACACACACACACATTGCTAAATAATTTTAAACCCTTATTTATTGTGCAGTGCTTGTGTTGTTACAGGCACTTATGCCACTGATTTCTCTGCAGAAGCTGTGCTGCTTTCAGACTGTGTTATGTATTTAAACTCCTGCTGGTAGCATACCAGTAGCTGGTCATATGGGGCCAACACTACCCATTTCATGTAAATCAGTTTGATAAATTAGCTAGACTGATAAATTCTGAGTTGACTTATCAAGCTGATAAGTGACAATGTGTCACACTGTGTATGTGTGTGTGTGTCTGTCTGTGTGTGCGTGTGTGTGTTTGTGTGTTTGGGGTAAAAGGGAGCCACTGCTGAAGAAAAAGGTCCACCTATGGTATAAGGTAAAAGCATAGAACTCTCAATACAAGTAATTTTGTTCGTTTGCACTCTAAATATTAGGGGAGAGGGGCGTGTTCCGCCTCATGGTTAAACCGTTCTCATGGTTAAAGAATAGATTTACTTTATATCTCCTTTTAAACATCGTCTCAGAACGGGATAGAGGCAAGTAGAATATATCAAATGCACTATCCCATCCAAAACCAAACCCCAAGAACAAAGCAGGTAAAATGGCAAAACTAAACCAGTTTTTAAAATCAACCATACATATCTGCACGTGTGTTTGCATGTGTGCATAACATACACATACACACACACGCACTTTTCTATCGTCCTATTTTGCTGACCTCTGCAGGAATAATCTGTCCTCTTGCAGTATGGAGTGCTCTCCATCTCTACCCTGGAAATGTGCGCACCTGATGACGCAGCAATCTCTGGCTCTCTGTTGCTGCGTCATTTGTGTATCAGACTACAAACAAAGCTGCGCTGCCGTTCTCCATCACGCATGCCTCTATCTTCTGTTTTACTTATTCATTCATTCCTAAAATGCGAACTCGGCATTCGGACACCTGCAGACTCGCACTGGACGTCCCACAGTTGTTACATAATTCATGCTTTTTGGCATCTCCACAATTCCCATCTAATCTTAACTCTCAGTAACATTATAATGACAGACGCAAAAAAAACCCAACCCAAAACAAAAACAAAACAAAACCTATATGGGATTCGTTATTTTGCTGCAGCTGCTGCGTCTGTGCGCCGCACCGACCCGTCCCGTCTCGGCCGCTCACTGGCATATTTTACAAGGCGGAGGAGGGCTTTACTGACATCAGCACTGCCGCTCTCTACGACACAGAGCAGGCTGCCTGTCTTCTGACCAGCCAACGCCATCAACTTATCCTCCAGTCGGGGCTTTGATTATTTGGGTCGCTCTGTGGGTTTTCAGGTACTGGCGAAGCTTAACAGTTCGCGCACCGAGCCATCAGTGGAAGGGGAGAGTTCCTCTGTGCAGTTTCAGTGGTGAGTTTGGGGCGTGTTTGTGGGAAGCCGACAGCAGGGCAGACTAGAGCATGGCGAACTTCATATTCGCCTAGTCATGCTTCTTGTAACTGGTAATATTTAGGGTTCATCAGCCTGCAAACAGAATGGTGTGAGATATGCGTTTTATTTAAAATATTATTACATTTTGATTATTTTTTATTTATTCAAACTGACCCTCAGGCAGATATTGTAATTTTTTTTTATTATTATTTCTCTAGTGCAAAAAACATGTGTCAATATATTCTTGGTTTAAAATTCTAACAGGCTGGATTAAAGACAGTACATTTGTTGACAATCTAACTCCATTTTAAGTTTGTAGGAGTGTCAGTCTGCGTCAGATGGTTACGCAGACAAGAAAGTAGAGGCAGCAGGATCTCATATAGAAGAGTGCACACAGAGGCACTCTGTAAAGAAAGCCAAATTCTGCAGTGCAGTGGATTTCCTCAGGTGTGTGTGTATGTGTGTGAGTGTGTATATGTGTGTGGCTTCCACGTAGGCTGATTACCACCAGGAGAAAATATCTACACTCTGGGATTTCATCTAAAGGTCCGGCAAAAGTTGGACACTCTTCAGTTTCCAGACTGCCTGGTGTCCCGAAACAATCTTGTCTTTTGTCTTTTCAAATCACAGACACTGTGTGTTGGGTAATCTGCCTTTCTGAATATTTGGATTGTGAAAGCACGCAAGCCTCAGACTGGATCCCTGTGACTGACAGGTGAATTACTGTGGATTTTTAAGGAACTGTGTGGATATCCAAATCAGGAAAGACCAGCCGACTGTTCAGTTCACCACAATTGAGGAAGTTTTGGATAAAGAACTTTGGACATTTTCTTTAAGGGGTTATGGGTCCAATTGCACCTCAGGGATAGGATTTTTAACAAATGTATTTCAATTGGTTTATCTCAGTGAGCATGGCAGAGCAAATCTCAGGTGGCATCCCATGAATCCCAGGTTTAGAGCGAGACCCATTTTCACCTCAGGTATTCTGAATTAACTGAGTTTTCATTTAGTACTATTTAATTTCACTTTTAATACAAAAAAGTCTCAGGTGACATCAATAGGTTTAGCTTTGTACCTTCCTGTGAACTCTTGTTGCTATGGCATCTCACAGCTTCCAGTACCGGGCGCTTTTTGAATATGAGCGTGAGCATGGGGATGATATCAGTCTCCAGCCAGGCGACCTGCTCACTGTTCTGAAGGCCACACTGATGACAGCAGTGGGGCTGGAGTACCAGGAGGGGGATGAGCAGAGTCCCAAAGGTTGGTTGCATGGGATTAATGAGAGGACCAAGGAGAAGGGAAACTTTCCAGGGACATTTGTAGAGTATGTTGGGGTGGTCACAGTTGGCCCTGCTGTGGATAAATCCTGGTCCCGACCTGTACCCCCAACTCCAGGGGGGCAACAGACAATGGTGGGACCTCAGCCTCCTGGAGGAGCTGCTGCTTTTGGTAAGTTCAGTTTGAGTTTGCATCGATGAGATCAACTTGATCCTTGGGTTTTCTGTTGAAATCTTTTTATTGGCTTATCAGTTCGAACGTAATATAACAGAGCTCAAGCAACAGAAGAAAACCAGACCACTTTCTCGGTTTTATTAACAAGGTTGCCAATGATACCACCACACATGGGTAGTGTTTGGATTTGGTTGACACTACAAGACCCAAAAGGTTCTAACCAGGGGTGAAAGTGGAGAGAGTGATCATTTATAGAAAAACATCAAGAGGGTTTTTGTTTGCTGCAGCTTGGTATTGCTTTAGGAGAAAACCAACGTATACTTTAAAACTCTACAGATATCGTTTATCCTGCTCATTCTTGTCCAGTTATAGCCTAAGTAGAATCTGCTTTTTTGTAGAATTCAACTGGCTAAATTGATAAAGAGAAGTCAAACTCAAAGCCACAGGAACAGTACAGGCCAGCTGATTATAGCCTGTCTTGTTTTTGAGTGAGTCATTTCAACCCTCTGCATCACTGCACCACACCAAATCCCACTTTAACCTGTAGCGCTAAATTGGCAATGAGGTTTTGGCAAACATTTTTAAAGAACAGATAAAGAAGAAAAATGTGGTACGAAATAGTAGATGTTGGACTGGTAAAGTATGTTTGGCATAGTGAAATTAGATGCCACAGTACAAACAAAGACAAAATATACAAAATCAAATACTACTGCAGCCATCAAAGTCTTGTGTTAAAGTCTTTCAAAAAAATAAACCAAAAGAACATCTATTTAAAACTCTGCATAGATTGGAAGACAATTTACAGTTGGGAATGATCTGAAAGTAATGTTGATTAAAATGCCTATCCTTTGTTTGGACTCATGTTCTTGATAATCCCTTGAGTAGGGAAAACTGGGTAGTTTTAGGTTCCTGCTGGTTCAATTTAAGGCCAGAAAAGCAACCATCAAACGGGAAGGTTACTTTCAGTTTTCACATCTTGTGTTTCTAAGGCTCAGGGTGAGAGGTTGCTAGTGGGTCATATATGATTCTTGAACAGTTTTACAAAACACTAAAACTTTCGTCCAGATAATTATAGTTGCATGATGTTACTGATGTTATTTGTTACTACTGCAAGCATGCGTCCTGCATGCATGCACATATAAGAATCGTGTAAGACCTAAACATTTATCAGCAGTTTGCAAAAAACAGTCATTTGTTAAGTGCTACTGTGTGTAAGCTTGCAAATCATTTGTTTGTAATGAACTGTAAAAAAAGCATTGAGCAAGTGTAGGTCCAGACTGCATAGTGCAGTGGTGTTAATAACCTCTATTATTTCACAATGCATTGCATATGAGCAGGAAAATATATTTTGTATTTTTGTTAGCAGTAACCTCATTTTCAACTAATTCTATATATTCATTCCATTAGACTGGGTTGCATTTGTTCAGATTTTTTGCTGAGCTTGATCCTTCAGCTGTAGTCCAGCTAGACTTGTCTTAAACCTGTTCTGTGTAAATTCTACCAGACCCAAGTAGCTTCTCTTTCTCTGTCAGCTATGTGAATACTTGATAAAGTATGTTAGTCGTGATGGAATGCATTTTCTGGAAGCTAATATGATTTCATTGAAGTTTTCTGCATCTTTTATTTTGTTAGATAACTGATTAATTCCTATGAACATATTTTGGACAGTTATAACTGTTTTTAGTTTTCCATTAGTTGAGGCCTTATTTTAATGGTCATGCTATGTTATGCTACCTATGATTAATTATGATTACTTCTCCATCCTACATTCATCATTGCATACATGCACTACTGTGTATCCAGTATAAGTGGATTTTTTTTTATGGTTTATTTAGGATTGAGCACAAACATGCAATAATGAGGACTACAGGGACTTGAGCCTAAAAATCTGAAAAGCACTGGGAAACAGACCTGCCCTACATAAAAAAGCTATTATGAGCCCTGCAGGCTTTGTTTTATAGAGGGTTGGGTGGTTAGCTCCATTTTAGTCTTGGCTGTCTGATGCATAGTTTGTTCAGATCTGCTGTGTTTATGGCTTTTTATTTGCTAAACAGGTCAGATGCAAAACAATGGTTTCTCCTTGCCTTCCTCTGCTGACTCCTGGCTGCTTTTAATTGTCTGCTTGCTGATTCTTTTATGAGTCTTAGTCTTACAAAAGTAACATTCATGTTGTTCTCGTCTTGAGTACCTGTAAATGTGTTGGTCATGTCCATCTACCCCTGGTCTTTACAATGATTAATGATGATGATATGGTGCCTGTAACATCCTTCAGCATTACCAGAATAGTGGTGGGTTAGTGAAGGTCTGGGGAGGAATATCCATGAGCACAGACCTTTACAGGCTAGACAGTGGCACCCTGACCCTTAGGAATTGGGATGAAATTCTTGGACTCACTGTTAGACCCTACACTAGTGCACGGTGGTGTGCGACAGTTGTGAGAGTAAGGAGACACATCCCGGAGGATGAAGGAATTGATACCATTGATTGCCCACCACCCCTTCACACACACACACACACACACACACACACACACACACACACACACACACACACACACACACACACACACGCAGACACAATTGCCTGACCTAAATCCAATAGAACACCTCTAGGACATTATGTTTAGAACACAAGCAGTTTGGGGGGAGTGGCTATACAAATATACAGTTTTGATTTGATGCAATGAATTTTCGGCAAAAGAGACTAATCTGCTGCTTTATGTTTCTTCACTTTGATTTTTGGGGTGTTTCTGAATTCATCGCTCTGTATGTTGATCATTCTCATTCCCATCAAACATCCTTTTGTTCATAACATATTACCCAGTCCCTTATGAGTATAGATCTCCAGCATGATTTTTTTCCCATTAAGAACTGATGTCTTTTTAAGAGGTGTACATTTTCCATTTTTCCTGGAGGTGAGGGATGGGAACATTATTATGACAAATAGAGACAAGAGATAAGAAAAAAACGTTGAGGTCATCAGAGTTCACTCTGGAGCTCACAGACGTAATCACATGCTGCACTCTCCTCTGCTGTGATAAGGCAGCTCATGTCTTATCTGTAGATGAGCCCTATAGCATCCTATGCTCTGTTCCTCTCTTATGTAAATGAGGGATGCAGTTAGATGCAAACTAGAAGATTAGACATCGTCAGTTTGTTCAGAGGCTTTGATCAGAAGAATTTGGTCAAGTAGAGCAAATTTGACACAACACCCTCACACCCTCAGTTTCATCACCACAGCAAGATCTAAGAAAAACTTTGAAGGTTCATAGAGAGAAACACCCCCGCATAGCAAGCAGGTCTGGCCCGGTTCTGGTATCAAGCCGGCACTGCTGGCTGACTTCTGGCACGATAAGACGTATGACATCCAGATATGGGCCAGGCCTGGCATAGATGGCACTGTCCATGCGATGACATGGCATATCTGGCCCAATTGTGGTTTGGTTTATGTGAACCAGGCGCATAGAAAACAAGTCTGGCCCAGATCTGGCATCAAGCTGACACTTCTGACTGACTGGTGTCATGGCAGGGTGTATGTCAACCAGATGTGGGCCAGGTCTGGCAATGATGGCACTATTTATGTTCCTATTTTCCTACTTTAGTTAGAAGACCCAAATGCCATGTTACAATACTATACTGCTATGGTGGCCAATGTTTCAAATGCAGGTTTGACAGGTTTGTGAGTGTACACTTTATTCAAAACCTAGTGAGGGTTTACTCAAGTTTACCATTAAGTGGCTGTGGCTCAGGAGGTAGAGCAGGTCACCTGCTGATCAGAAGGTTAGTGGTGTGATCCCTGGCTCCACCTGTCTGCATGTCAAGTATGAATGTAATTAGGAAGCACTCAGTTTAGAGAAAGTGTGTGATTGGGGGAATGTGGCATATTGTATTGAGTAATCTGGGAGAGTACAAAAGCCCTATGCAAGAATCAGTTAATTCTCTGTCTGAGCAGAGTTTTGTCATCTTACTTTTGCACTATTATGCACATGTTCTTATTACATGGCTTGATTAAGGTACTCTTTAGGCTGACATCTGGGGCCAGAGCTGAAACTGTTCTGGGCCAGCTCAGGGCCAGCAGTGTGTCTGCAACTGGCCCGTGGCTGCACACACCTTACACATGGCCCACATACCACAAACAATGACGGCCCTTTGGTGGCCCAGATCTGGTTTGCCAGATGTGGACCACACATGGGCCAGCACAAGGCCAGTTGCAGACACACCGGTGGTCCTTCGCACATCTGGCAAACCAGATCTGGGCCACCAAAGGGCCGTCATTTTTTGCGGTATGTGGCCATGTGTAATCACACTGTGTGGGCCAGATCCGGACCATACCAATTTTCCTATGTGGGACTGTATTTTCATAGTTCATTATCATTTGTTGTAGAGCACTGCATTCTCAAATTACTGGTTTACTTGTGGTTCCTAGTGTATTTATTGTTGGAGTCTCTCTGTATTACTGTAGGGTGTTTACCTTAGAATATAAAGTGCCTTGAGTCAGTTGTTGTGATTTGGTTATATAAAGCAAGTTGATTCCTATTGAATTGAAGTTTTGTATGCTGAAGCTGGCTGTTGTTCACAAAACTGGTTTCAGGAAACACATTTCAACAAATCTTTTTAAGAAGTATTTATTTTTACTGGCGAGGGAGCGAATTTATCTCAGCCTGTAACTCTTTAGTTTGAGAAAAAAAATACACCTTTTAGGCAACACAGTGATGCTTTGTTTGAATTTTTAATTTGTTGTAGTGCATTAGTTAGCTCCATCTCCATCTACCCATTGAATGGGATATGATGTAGTGCTGCATGAGAGTTGTGCTGAAATGATCAGCATCTTAACTCTTTGAGGAGTAGACAGTTTGAAAGTTACTATTGTCTTCTCCTTTGGCCCTTGGTCAGTATGTCAGAATGTGTAATGTCGGTGTGTATCTAGTCAGCCTCACTCAACTGCGACCATCGATTCAGATGTGGGTCTCATAAAAGGTTTTATTCACAGGGTTTGGCTTCCTTTTCATCTTGTCTTTTGATTTTCCAAGTAGATATGTAGAAGGCATCAGGTGAGCCATCAGCTAATGTGGGCTGGGACTGAGATCATTTGATCTTCTGATATTGTGCAAATAGACAATCAGCACGAGAGTCCAGTCTTCCAGGAGGTAGGTTGATTATTATATGTGCAGCTCCTGAAATTGTTCAACCAATATTTCTTTTCTTTTTTTAGAACAGAAGTACTGTGAGTACTTTAACTGTGGGTATTTTACTGAATGACAGAACAGTACTAAAATTTAAAGCACACAGAACAGGAGCAGGCTGGCTCATAAAAAGCTGGCAAGGAAATGATTGGAGTGGAATGATGATGTCATTGATTTTGATAGTGTGAGAAAGAGGAAGTGATATAAAGAATAAAAACTAACAGCCTGATCATACAGGAAAAGCAAACAGTTGAGTGATTGCAGATCTTCTTCCTACAACTTACACATAAGCTTCATGAAGCTACACAGAAGCAGTCTGCAAAGCCCTACAATCACAGAGATGGAGCTGCTCATGGCTCAGTGAGGCTAGGAAAACGGTGTCCCAGGAAAACTGTTGTCAATAAGCTTTTATTTTACTCGGTATCTAATTGGGCTTAGAATTACTTTGTTTGCTCAATAATCTTCTCTTCCCCAAGCAAAGAACCATGATAGACCAGAGGCTGAAAACATTTTAATTAATTCTGTAGATAAAATCTAAATGGTGTTTTCCAAACTGCTAGGAATAAAAAGCAGTCAAATTCAAACATGCAGATATTTATGTATCCAGTGGTCATTTGCTAATGTGAATTACATTCGATCAGTTCATTAAAGAGGTATTTCTGAAATTGTTAATGATTTTTTTTGATAATCTAATAATACTAATAATTGTTTTTTACTCATCCATAGCTTTATGAGTGGTTGTGTGGAAAGTTGTACGTTCTTGGGTAGTATTTGATATTAGTCAGGCTAAAATAAAGATGAAGCAGAGCTTGACCTCACAGTTCAATTCAATTCAATTCAATTCAATTTTATTTATGTAGCGCCAAATCAAAACAAAAGTCGCCTCAAGGCGCTTCATAGATACAGAGAAAAACCCAACAATCATATGACCCCCTATGAACAAGCACTTTGGCGACAGTGGGAAGGAAAAACTCCCTTTTAACAGGAAGAAACCTCCGGCAGAACCAGGCTCAGGGAGGGGCGGCCATCTGCTGCGACCGGTTGGGGTGAGAGAAGGAAGACAGGATAAAAGACACGCTGTGGAAGAGAGACAGAGGTTAATAACAGATATGATTCAATACAGAGAGGTCTATTAATACATAGTGAGTGAGAAAGGTAACTGGAAAGGAAAAACTCAATGCATCATGGGAATCCCCCGGCAGCCTATGTCTATTGCAGCATAACTAAGGGAGGATTCAGGGTCACCTGGTCCAGCCCTAACTATATGCTTTAGCAAAAAGGAAAGTTTTAAGCCTAATCTTGAAAGTAGAGATAGTGTCTGTCTCCCGAATCCAAACTGGAAGCTGGTTCCACAGAAGAGGGGCCTGAAAACTGAAGGCTCTCCCTCCCATTCTACTTTTAAATACTCTAGGAACAACAAGTAGGCCTGCAGAGCGAGAGCGAAGTGCTCTAATAGGGTGATATGGTACTACAAGGTCATTAAGATAAGATGGGGCCTGATTATTTAAGACCTTGTATGTGAGGAGCAGGATTTTGAATTCAATTCTGGATTTAACAGGAAGCCAATGAAGGGAAGCCAAAACAGGAGAAATATGCTCTCTCTTTCTAGTCCCTGTCAGGACTCTTGCTGCAGCATTTTGGATTAGCTGAAGGCTTTTCAGTGAGTTTTTTGGACATCCTGATAATAATGAATTACAGTCATCCAGTCTGGAAGTAATAAATGCATGAACTAGTTTTTCAGCGTCACTCTGAGACAGGATATTTCTAATTTTAGAGATGTTGCGCAAATGGAAGAAAGCAGTCCTACATATTTGTTTAATATGTGCGCTGAAGGACATGTCCTGGTCAAAAATTACTCCAAGGTTCCTCACAGTGTTACTGGAGGCCAAGGTAATGCCATCCAGAGTAAGAATCTGGTTAGATACCATATTTCTAAGATTTTCAGGGCCGAGTACAATAATCTCAGTTTTATCTGAATTAAGAAGCAGAAAGTTAGCGGCCATCCAGGTCTTTATGTCTTTAAGACATTCCTGCAGTTTAACTAATTGGTGTGTGTTATCTGGCTTCATGGACAGATAGAGCTGGGTGTCATCAGCATAGCAGTGAAAATGTATGGTATGTCTTCTAATGATGCTGCCTAAGGGAAGCATGTATAATGTAAACAGAATTGGTCCTAGCACTGAACCCTGTGGAACTCCATAATTAACCTCAGTGTGTGAAGAGGACTCTCCATTTACATGCACAAATTGGAGTCTATTAGATAGATATGATACAAACCACTGCAGTGCAGTACCTGTAATACCTACAGCATGTTCTAATCGCTCTAATAGGATATTATGGTCAACAGTATCGAATGCTGCTGAGAAGCTGGGAAGAAATACATTTGAAATAATTATTGTGAAAGTAGAACAGTCAAAGCCTGTTTCACAGCGCCACACTGCTTCAATTAAGTCCATAGCTTCACCTCCTCAGCTCTGCTTTTCAGGCCTTAAACTGTTCAACTGGCCTTTTCTACTCTGGATTTCACTCTTTATTGGCCCTGATTGGTTCTCCATAATCAAATCAAATCAAATCACTTTTATTGTCACATCACATGTGCAGGTACATTGGTACAGCACATGTGAGTGAAATTCTTGTGTGCGAGCTTCACAAGCAACAGAGTTGTGCAAAATACAATAATGTAAACAAGCAAAATACAAGAATGGCTATATCTGAAACTAATAAATATATGTACAATATATAATAGTATATGCATTTCTGGATGATAATCTGGACTCTGCCAGCTAGGTTTCCGTTGCTGCTCAGACAAAGCAGAAATCTTGCTGGTTTTCCATGTATTCAGTCGCCAATTGAATTGAATTGAATTGAATCTTTATTTTAAACATGTTAAAAAATCATCAGTCTGACCTGCTGTGCTCTGGTTCAAAATCCCATTTCGTCCAGGCAGCAATTATTCATCTGTTATCTAACTACAGTCTTCAATGTTTATTTATCAGCTAGCTATGGCATATGCTACAGCAGCCTTCATGTTAATGTTAATTTTTGGCTCTCTTCCACACGATGTCTTTTGTTCTCCCTTCGTCCCTTCACTCGAACTGGTCATAGCAGATGACCACCCCTTCCTGAGCCTAGTTTTTCTGGAGGTTTCTTCCTGTTAAAGGGGAGTTTTTCCTTCCCACAGTCGCCAAAGCGCTTTTACATAGGGAGTCATATAATTGTTGGGGTTTTCTCTGTTGTATTATTGTAGGCTCTACCTTACAATATAAAGCAACTTGAGGCAACTGTTGTTGTGATGAGGCACTGTACAAATAAAATAAAATTGAAAATAATAAAATGTTAAACAATCCAGTGGGCCCCTGTATTGAGTTTACATTCATACATTTCTGTGGGTCAGAATGACGTCCTCTGTGGTTTTACGTAAAAGTGGTCAACTGTTTTTTTCTTTTGATCCCACACATCCCCAAATTTAGTATTTGATTAATAAGCCCCTAAATGTATATGGTTTTAATTTACAGAGCTGCAGGATTTTTAAAATGCATATGAAAATTAAAATCAAATAAATAAAAATGAGCCCCTTGGTGCTTCTAGTGTTTTAATTAATCTCTTAAATTTAAGTAATAGTGCTTTCTTTAAATGCTGAATTCAATGACTTGCATATACATCGTCTAATGAAAATGTATCAACTTCTTTAGTTTTGCTGTCATTTTGGGGTTAATAGCTTTAATTACATTTTTATAAAGAAAAAAATGCCCTTCCAGTTTTCTATACAGGGTCAGTATTAGAGAGTGTATTCCATGCTGTCATGAGCCAAACCTTCACCTGTAAATCTTGCTCCTCCCTGAACCATGTGCAGTGACTCATGACCAGCTTTTATGTTTAAAACCTAATGAAGGCATGCAAATTGTTCTGACCTGCTTTCTCTCTTATATCCTCCCCATTCTCAGCATGTTTATGGAAGCCTATAAAATCACACACAATTTTATGGCCTTCTCCTCCTCTCTGCATTTGAATACCCCCTAAAATGTCTTGATAAAATGGGGAACAGCTCATTTGACTGCTTCAATTTCAGTAACTGGGGGTGTTGTAAAAAATAATTTAAGCTGGGGCAGTAATGCATTTCAGCATTTGATGCATGGCATTAAAACAGCTCAAAGTTACAGCAGTAATATTAATGAGCAACTTCCAAAGGCTATTACAATGCATTATTCACACAGTGCATCTTTTCTTCATTTATTATTGATACTCAATGTTAGAATTTTATTAACATTCAGCAACAGAATATTTTAGAGCAGTCTGTGACTAATATCTGTTTTTCTACATTTGTCAGTGTGTATTGTTTATTTTGTCCTTTATTTTTCTTGAAACTTTAACAGTGAAAAAAGTGAATATGAGTGTGAATGCTTGTCTGTCTCTGTGTTAGCCCTGCATCAGATTGGCAATCTGTCCATTGTGAACCCTGCCTCTCGCCCTATGTAGCTGAGATAGCCTCCAGTCCCCCCATTACGACTCTGATAATCAAATAGGAACTTAACTGGCAACGCTGAAAATGATTTCTTAGCAGTCATTAGTCAGCAGGCAACAGCAGGACACCAAAAACTGCTCCCTGATCTTAAAGGTTAATGAGCAAAGTGAATACTTCACTCCCTCCTCACACTTCACTCCCATTAGTGAGATACAGAGTTAAATGGACAGTACAACAAAAAGCCTTAAACAGCAAAATACTAGCATGACCTTCATACTATATCAGTTCACTTTGCAGCATCCAAACTCAACTGTAATGCAATAAAGTTAATGAGTCACGCATTCAGTGGTTCATATCAGACAGTTAATCAGATCTAGGCTTGTTTTGTTTTTTGTTTTCAAATGACAGTCACACTAGGAAAAACTGCAGTTGGAGACCAATCACCTCCACTCATGACCAAAATTACTATATGACCTACAATGAACCTGAGATTTGGTTGCCTTTGAAATAGTTGCTCCAAAGATGGGGACTCGGTCTACAACCACTAGCAGTCAGCTGCCATCTTCAAAGTCACTTTATGCCCATTAAGATGGACATAAAGTGGCAACAACATGGAGTCAGTCTGCTATCAGTAATTTTCTAACTGAATGTTGTCAAGCTGCCAGTTACATGCATCTGTTTTGTGATAACACAGTGATTAACTGTGAAAGTCAACAAAAGTAGGGAATTTTCTTTCCACAAATAGTGACATACACTATACTTTCAAAAGTATTCACTTATCTGCCTTCACATGAATATGAACTTAAGTGACATCCCATTCTTAACCCATAGGGATACAACAGTACATACAACAGTAAGTGTACTTTTTATAAGGTTGGGGACACCTGAGTCATGAAATGTTTCTCCCACTCAAAATGTTCCATCCAGATGAACAGAACCAACACTTTTGGGATTAAACTTCTAACAATTACTGAGTCACAGCAAACAAAGGAGTTTGAGTTGTTCTGTTTAAGCTACATGATAAATAGGGCAATTTTCAGAAGCAGTGAGATGTTACTTTTGAAACTGAGTCTTGTACATTTTGGAATTACACTTTTTTTTGTACCTTTGGGTATTCTAAACAGATAAAATTCTAGAAAAAGTTGGATATGAAACCTCTTAGATCTAATTCTTTATTCATAGTTTTCATGTGACTTGAGAGGTACTGGGACATGCCCACATGGGCAGCCAAACAGTACTGCACTATCTACTCTACTTTCTGCAGTCCATCCTATGAATGCGCAAGTTAACAAAATCCAATATTTACCTTTGCTTTAAAGAGAAAATATGTCTTGTTCTCCATCTCCCACACCATTCAGATTGAAAAATACATGTAGCTGTACTTTCATTGCTGGCTTCAACCTGGCAGTACACTGTAAAAAAAAAGTGCTGTCTTTACAGGAAAACGCTGGCAGCTGGGGTTACCAGGGACTTCCTGTAAAAAATACAGCAGCACAGTATATCGCTTTACAGATGCAATATGTAAATTGATTTACAGTGAATGAAACTCACATTAAAACTGTTAAGTCTACAGAAAAAAGAAGTTAATTTCACACATTAATGTTATATATAAATAGACTATTTCCTGTATCTTTTACAAGTAATAAATGCTTATTGTGGATCCATAAATTGTAAAATTAACAGGGAAATATCGAACAAAAAACTAATTTAAAATGGTAGAACAACGGTGAAACTGTGCATATTAAATGGAGCTGCTCTGTATATTATACATAAAATCTATTACTATGCTGTATATTTTATGTTTTAATGTAAAATTTTAACCATAAACCAGCAAATTTATTACTGCTACGCCCACACCCAAACATGCAAAAATCTTGAGAAAACACAAGAGAGGAAAATATCACTTTTGGGAAATTTATTTTGCAGCCAGATTAGCCAAATGACAGCAATTGGATGCATTTTTTCCAACTAACACAATATGCAAGGCACACAGCAACTACACAATTCAATCAAAATATAGGCTATAAAAGCTGTGGAACATTCCTGCAAAGCAAGAACCATGTTCATGAAACAAGCATTTGTTAGACCCTCTACCAGAAAAAGTTAAATAACCTGTTAAGACTTTAAAACAAAAATCACATATTGTGCCAAAAATGATCATAATCACCATGCAACGCAACACGCACCCTGCTGTCACCACAACCATGGCCCTGGTCAGAAAACACATCAGGAAAACCACGTGGCGAAACAAACCTACACATGTGGTCTAGAAACACTGCAGTATCAGCATGTTTTGTTTTTTTAAATTTTTATAAAGAACATTCCTTCAAAGCAAGAACATCTTCATGAATTGGCTTCATGCATTCGACCAGTAAAAGGTTTCAGTACACATTGTGGAACAAAATTAACAAAGTAAAACTAACAGTCCACTAACAGAGAGTCAAGATTTAGGCTTAGCGCCACTCGTGGTCGGCGAGATCCTGAATCAGGGTGAGGACTCGAGGGTTCACACTGAGACGACGCTTTGAGTTTTTGTTCTCTACTTTGGTTCCTTTTTCTGGGTTTATGGAGAAGAAACACCTGTAGAATAAAAATCATATAAAGGTTTATTAAGCATTCTTATAATTGATCAGTTAAAATACAAGTACAAAGTAAAAATTAAGTATATACACGTATATATACACACAGTCATGGCCATGACCACGTTCAAGACGAAGTATAACCAAAATGCTGTGGGGAAGTGAACAATGCATGGTCAAAAGTATTGGCACCCTTCACGAGTGTCTTTTGCAGTGATATGTCACACTTTAGCATTTTTAAAATCCAAAACAAAGGTTACAGGTAGTCAGACGTCAGCTGACGCTTGGTCTAGCCCTGAGTCTCGGCCAGGCTTGGACCCGGATTCAGACTGTTATTTTATTTAAAAACACACACACACACACACACAAAGAAAACAAAACAAAATCCTGCATGGCTGCTCTTTCTTCTAAAGGGATCTCGTCTGTGTGGTCTGAGTCAGTCTGATGTTTTCTTTTTCTTATTTTGGGTGTTGAAGTGCGCCTTACATTTTCAATTCTGTTCTGCAACTGTTTGACAAGTGAAAGGTAGCCTGCGCCAACAATATCACCCTCTATTAAATCTTGCAGAGAATTGGGATATTTTGCCACCATTTTTTTGCAATGTCAATTGAATGTTTTCTACCTACATGAGGGCATTTTTCCATCATCTCAGTCACAACAATCCGGACCATTTGCCTCCTCAGTTTTGGGCGAGGCCCTTTCACAGAAAATCACATACAGTTCATACACTTGATGGAGCAGGGTATGGATCAGGTAACACTTATATTAATGTTAAACTATTTACAGTGAGAAGTGGGCTATTAGTTGGACATTATTTTGCCACAATACTATGCTTTAGTGAAATGACTCAGTATCCTTCAAGAATGTATGATACCAAAGGATAGAAATCAGGCAGGTCATTAATGTTGATACACTGTAACCCAAGACTGTCCTTTGTCACAGAATACAGATGGTATTCTGAGAGGAAGATGCCTTTGTGGATATCCATTAGAACATACACAGATGTGTCATTTTGAATCAAGATGAGTAGAAGTTCACCAAACTCCATACACTCGTCATTTCTGTACACAAGAAACTGTCCCTTCTTATATGCAGTGCCCTTGTACTGAATGTCTGTGGTAACTGTGGTATTGCTTTCTGAAAAAGCTAACTCCCTGACTGCATGCTGAATAGTGTCACTGTAGAGGTTGGGATAAAACACACAGCTCTCCTTCACCTGCAGCAGTTCACGGCATTCTTGCCCTGCTAAAAGATAAGCCTGATACATCTGATGACGTGTTGACAAAGTTTGACAAATATTTTTGAAGCTTTTCAAGTGTCAGGCACATCTTTTAAAGTAACTGTGTTTACATTCAAAAGAGGGACATTTCTCCATGCCCTTAGCGGAAATGCAAATTATATTTCAGCACAATATGTATACACAGAACAACCTTAGGTCTCTGTAAGGTGGATGTGTTGTGTGTTTGTTACCTCTTACCATGCTCGCCAAGTGTTTAAAGTCCTTCCAGCATCTAATACATGAGAAAACACTAAGTGAGGGTGTTTGATTAGACAGAGCAAATGTGTGTGTCTGTGGAGTTAGATGAGTTTAAGGACACAGGTCTGAGTTTACACAGTGTCCAAGTGTAGAGTGGACAGTTCTTTCTTCAGGGTGGAGAGGAAGGAGACTTCATTTCATGGCTAAAACTGACAGCCAGTTCATGGAGATATATTACATGCCTGAGGCTGATTTCTTCCTGCTTGAAATGTCTTCTTCTTCTTTTAGCCAGTCCCTTTAGTGGTCGGCATCATCTGCCTCTATCTCACCTTATCCCTAGTATCTTCCACTGTCGCATCAACACTGTATGTCCTCTTTGGCTACATTCATGAACCTTCTTTTTCTCACACTCAGCGTCCTTTATTGTCTACTATCCTCCCTCTGTATAGGTCCAAACCATCCAAAGCTTATCTCTCTAACTTATCTCCAAGGACCTTAATCTAAGCTGTCCCTCTGATATACTAATTTCTAATCCTGCCCATTCTGGTCACTTTCAGTGAAAATCTGAGCATCTTTAATTCTATCACTTCCAGTTTGGTATCTTGTCTTTTTACCCCTTAGCCATAAAAGGCTGGTGTGGTGGCCGAAAACATTAGAGCACTTATGCAAATATGTGATGTCTTGACAAATCGAGCAGATATTTGAAGTTTACACAGCACCATTCTCGCATGAAAATATCTTAAAAGTTTATTTTGTGACCCAGAAAGAATAATATTTCAAACTCCGCCACTCTGTGTTCCTCCGCCACTGCCTCGTTTGAGTTTTGGACAAAATGGATTCTGGGATATTGCATTTTGTCATTTCGAGCTGATTGGAGACCAAAGCAGCCAATCAGATTTTTTTGCATCCAAGTCTGTGATTTACGGTGGCCCCTAGAGACAAAGCACGTACAAACTCCAAAACACTTGCAAACTCCAAAACACATGCAAATTCCAAAACACATGCAAACTCCAAAACACGTACAAACTCCAAAACACTTGCAAAATAAAAAACACTTGCAAACTAAAGAACACATGCAAACTCCAAAACACGTACAAACTCCAAAACACTTGCAAAATCCAAAACACTTGCAAACTAAAAAACACATGCAAATTCCAAAACACGTACAAACTCCAAAACACTTGCAAAACCCAAAACACTTGCAAACTAAAAAACACATGCAAATTCCAAAACACGTACAAATTCCAAAACACTTGCAAAATCCAAAACACTTGCAAACTAAAAAACACATGCAAATTCCAAAACACGTACAAATTCCAAAACACTTGCAAAATCCAAAACACTTGCAAACTAAAAAACACATGCAAATTCCAAAACACGTACAAATTCCAAAACACTTGCAAAATCCAAAACACTTGCAAACTAAAAAACACATGCAAATTCCAAAACACGTACAAATTCCAAAACACGTACAAATTCCAAAACACTTGCAAAATCCAAAACACGTACAAATTCCAAAACACTTGCAAAATCCAAAACACTTGCAAACTAAAAAACACTTGCAAATTCCAAAACACGTACAAATTCCAAAACACGTACAAATTCCAAAACACTTGCAAAATCCAAAACACTTGCAAACTAAAAAACACATGCAAATTCCAAAACACGTACAAATTCCAAAACACGTACAAATTCCAAAACACTTGCAAAATCCAAAACACTTGCAAAATCCAAAACACTTGCAAACTAAAAAACACATGCAAATTCCAAAACACGTACAAATTCCAAAACACGTACAAATTCCAAAACACTTGCAAATTCCAAAACACAACGGAAGTGCTCCAGGACGCTAGGGGCAGTGTTGAGCTCGATTTGCAAAATAAACGGCAAGTTTGTCTGTATGGGACAGTCTAGTCTCCGTCGCGCTTCCCAGGTTGCCTAGCAACCATGATACTAACCGCTGGAAACGTGTCATACAACTTGGTTTGACAGAAATGAGGGAGAACATATTTTGTTCATTTGTTTGTTTGTTTCTACAAGAGCTTTGTGTGATTTGATAAGTATCTGAGGCTGAGACCACAGGACAGTAAAACATGATTTTTGGGCTTCATTTCTGTACTGAACAGTTATTTCAAGATTAATTAGTAAATAAGAATTAGCTGATGTTGTTCATGAGACTAAAGTCATATCACTTTGGTAATGTAAATATAATATGGCCAATATTATAGTTATTATATTAATCATTATTAGCTATTACAGCAGTGAACATGAACTCGGTGTCAAATACTGAGCTTCAGTACAGATTCAAGTTGCAGTTATTTATATGTCTTATCACCTTAAATCTTCACTCAAAGACAAGTATCTTTGACAGTGCATATATAGGTGTATTATATATAAGAGACAAATGTTGTTCCTTCAGTATGTTGGCATTACTAAATTTGGCTCATTGCTTACATATATTTATAAAAAGAAAATGTACAAGCTGTGATAACTGTTTCTGATAAAATGAAGAGTAGACTGATATATGAAATATTCCTTTATTGGGTGAGAAAATCAGACCATGTCATAACTGCTTTAAGTCATACAGAATAGATATCAGAGCCTTAAACAGGCTGGCTTCTGCTAAATGGGTCAAACTGGGCAGAAAGTCTACAAACACATAACATCCTTATAGAATATGATGTAACACTATAGATCAACTTACCTCAGAATATATAAAGCATATAAACAATTACAGCAATATGATGCAACAAACACAGCAGTGCTACTGATCCAAAATACTCAAAGCTTCATAGAACTGGAACAAACATTTATTTTTAGGTCCATTCTGCTGCTGATACATACTTTAGGTTTCTGAATATTAAACTTGTTGCTGCCTTTCATAGTGTGTAACTTGAAGGCCCTGAGTACTTTCTCCCACACTGAAAACACTGGAATGATAGCATTATTTGAACATTACCTAATGAGACTGATTCAGGACAGACAATTAGTTATTCTAAACTTTTCTAGCAGTCCTTCACAAACAGGGAACAGTCTGTCTATTCTCTCCATCTGTCAGCTGCTGCTGGCTCTTCCTCCTCCTCTTCCTCACACACTGCTGAGTTTGTCCTGGTGGATCATCAGGGGTGCAAAGCCTCACAGATGATGTGCAGCAGTAAGTCCCTCAGTCTGTCCTCACTCTGGACACTTGCAGTTGTCACACATGGAAATCAAATGTGTGATAAGCTGCAGGATTCAAACACAAGTGTGACTTATAAACACATGTTCATACTTTTATTACACAATCAGAGAGAAAGAAAAAGAGAGAGAGTGCAGGACAGACAGGTGACAGTCTCAGGTGTATACACTGCTACAAAACAGCACAAAAGAAGGAGGATTTAGTGTTTGTGTTATTACGAAACAAGAGGAGTTCCCAGATGGTACAGTGGACACATGTGTGACTCCTGCGATTAAAGCATCTTTCTTTCAGCTTAATGAGTGAACCGTCAGCTCGTTCAAACACACGTTAAAGTCCGTTTGGCTCGACACCACCGAACAGAGGCAGCAATATAACATAGCTAACATTAACAGTGCAGTGAATCCTCCTTGTGCTGTGATATGCAGGACTGCAAACCGAGCAGCATCACTGACTTTCAGCTTGTTGTGTTTGTGGATATATGACTGACTTTAATTATCCACAAAATCATCACAATCTCTGTAAGATTAAGGTCGACTATATATATATTTTTTAAAGTAAAGGCTTTAAAACCAAGTTAATTCTGAAAGTACAGACATGACTAATGTCACATAACTTTCCCGACATGTGGCCAACAATAATGGTTTAATGTTCTTCATTAAAAAAATATTTGCGCATAAATAAGTGACATAATATTCAGTACTTACTTCTGAAAGTTTACTCTTCCTCCGCTCTGCTTTCACCGTTTTTTTTCGGCAAAATTATCCACACCACCACCGCACTATGAAGTCTGGGATATGTTGGGCCATGAAGGCTACACCGACCCATCCTTAAAATTCAGGGAAATTATGGACGCATTTGAGGGCCGTATGTAGAGCAGCCTTTGAATTGGGAAAGCCTTCTCTTGTCGCTGTGACGTAATCGGCCTTAAAATGCGGCCTTTAAGGCTGCAAACCCCAAATCCGGTCATTGGTACTTCCTGGTTTGTGTAGTTACTAGGTAACAAAAGCTCAACACTGCCCCTAGCGTCCTGGAGCACTTCCGTTGTGTTTTGGAATTTGCATGTGTTTTTGAGTTTGCAAGTGTTTTGGATTTTGCAAGTGTTTTGGAATTTGTACGTGTTTTGGAATTTGTACGTGTTTTGGAATTTGTACGTGTTTTGGAATTTGTACGTGTTTTGGAATTTGCATGTGTTTTTTAGTTTGCAAGTGTTTTGGAATTTGTACGTGTTTTGGAATTTGCATGTGTTTTTTAGTTTGCAAGTGTTTTGGATTTTGCAAGTGTTTTGGAATTTGTACGTGTTTTGGAATTTGTACGTGTTTTGGAATTTGCATGTGTTTTTTAGTTTGCAAGTGTTTTGGATTTTGCAAGTGTTTTGGAATTTGTACGTGTTTTGGAATTTGCATGTGTTTTTTAGTTTGCAAGTGTTTTGGGTTTTGCAAGTGTTTTGGAGTTTGTACGTGTTTTGGAATTTGCAAGTGTTTTTTAGTTTGCAAGTGTTTTGGAATTTGTACGTGTTTTGGAATTTGCATGTGTTTTTTAGTTTGCAAGTGTTTTGGGTTTTGCAAGTGTTTTGGAGTTTGTACGTGTTTTGGAATTTGCAAGTGTTTTGGAGTTTGCAAGTGTTTTGGAATTTGCATGTGTTCTTTAGTTTGCAAGTGTTTTTGGAGTTTGCATGTGTTTTGGAATTTGCATGTGTTTTGGAGTTTGCAAATGTTTTGGAGTTTGTACGTGCTTTGTCTCTAGGGGCCACCGTAGTGATTGGCTGGTTTTGTGACACAAATATAACGGTGTACAGAAAGAGTTGAACGCGCAAGGGCAGAAATGTTGAGAGCGCAAGCAACACATTGCGAGCAAGTGCAAATTCAAAAACTGAGCGAGAGGGGCTGCTATTGTGCGTGTGTGTGTGGATATTAGCAAACACTGAAATACATTTTTTGCACGCAGCAATGAATTTTGTTCACTCAAATGTAGCTTTTCTTCGCTCAAAATAAATTTCTCCTCAAAATGCAACACTTGCACCTGCAAATTTTTTTTACATGGCTCAATTTGTTTTTACGTGCGCTCAGCATAGTGGCACAAAAATAACGCCATACTCAGAGATGATCCCTGATGTCATTCTACCACCACATTAACCTATCTGTCATTCCTACTACTTATCCCAGCACTGCCTCACTGTCCTCATATATGCCCTGCACCAGCAGCATACACTTCTCTAATATTCATCACAAAAAATACAAATCTTTCTGACCTTTTCTATTTCTCCACCAAGACTCTCAAATCAGTCATTGCATCTGTAGTACTCTTTCTCAGCTGATTGTCACCTGTCTTCTTAACCTACCTTCGACAACTATTTGTCATACTTTCATGGTATGGCTCATCAACTTTATCCTTTTGAAAGAGTCAAAAGCTTTACGTTCCACTTCCTCCTTTTTGTCTATAAAAACCCTCGTTGTATTTAAAATATGTGGTGGTAAGGCCGAGGTCCAACAGTGTGCAAATCTGATCAGGGTGTACAGCTGCTTCTGTTTTCCAAGCTGTCGAGCTATAGTCATTTTCTGACAGTCTATGGATGAAACACTATGGTTTCATCCAGTGTACGTTTCTGGACCATGTTGGTGAAGATGTCTGTACTTACTACTTACTTACTATACATTTCTCAGAGACCCTCTCACGCTCCAAAATTGTGTTAAACAGTCTGGTCAAAAAGTCCATTCTCCTTTCTCCTACACATCTCTATAACACCAAATTTATGCAGTCTGGATTACTTAACACTTCCTCCAAACTAATGCTCTGCTCTTCCGTTTTCCTTTCTCTCTCATTTTCATTATTCATCAGCTCCTCAAAGTACTCCTTCCACCTTTGCAAAACACTGCCTTCATTAGTTAGCACATTTCCATTTCTGTCATTAATCACCCTAACTTCCCGCCTTTGTCAGTTATATTTTCTTTCTTTCTATTTTTTTCAACCAGCAGGAGTTGTCGTAACAGCAAGGATAGATCCTAACTTCATATTTATTACTTTGTGTGATTCAACAAATTAGATGATCCATATCCAGAAAAATTCTATGTAGGCTTAAAATAAACAGTAGATATGCACAAATTTATTTATGAACCATCTATATTAGTGTTTCACACACAAATCTGGTTATAAATACTTTTAGCTTTTTTGAAATAAAAATTAGAAGACCTCAAATAATCTGTATGAACAAATTATTAGATAACAAATTATTAATAATAATTTAATCTTAAATGAAAGGCTTTCTATAGAGAGCGGAGAGTAACATTCTGTAGAGACAGTCTAATGTTTTATTAATGAAAGAACTCACAGATGAGACATATTTACAGCCTAGGCACTAGTTTTAGTTATTCCACTTTCTTTCTTCTCCTGTGTTTCTGAGGAGTTTTTTTTCCCCCACAGACTTGGTTTAACATCATTGGTTCTGTTGTACTCCAGGGTAAAGCTGAACTGCCCCTGAACTGCCCCTGCCTCATTATGCCAGCTTTGAAACACACACACACACACACACACACACACACACACACACACACACACAATAATGCTTAGCTCATGTAGCCAAGTGATGTCTGTCTCTTTCATATCACTGCTCTTCTATTCCACCATTTTACCCTCATCTTTACTACTTATTCTTTCTTGTGTTGGAGAGAGAAATGCGTCTGCCTGAGCAGATTCTCAGTATATTTTACTGATTTATGGTGAGATGTCCAAAAGTTTCTGAAAAGTTCTTTTATCTGGCAAATACACATTTTTATACAGTTGTGCCCGTGGATGATGATCTTTGCGACTGACAAGCATCAGCGTGAATGTACTGAATTTGATGTGAATCTCATTGACTGTCCTATTTTTTATTATTGAACAAATGAACATGATTCCACAGGGGAAGCAAAACTAAACACACTGAAAATGGAAACACGAGACTGTCAAAATAAAACAGGAAACATTATGACGCGAAGACTGTGACAACAGCTTTACAATATGACATAAAAAACGCAGACATGAAACACATAAGACTAAATTCAAACTCAAATTCAAATTTTATTTGTCACATACACAGTACAACATTTAGTGAAATGCTTGTGTCCGAGCTGTGGACAGGCTGCAGACGTATCTGCGCCATTCCAGGCCTTGGTTTTAGCATGGAGGGTCTAGCCAGGACCCTGGGGAGACAGAATAATACACAAGGAGAGGGACATGGAAACGAGGGACAGACATAACTAAAAATCAGACATAGAGGACAAGCGACTTACACAGGAAACAGAAAATAACACATAAAAAGGGAGCATGGATGAAACTTTAAACAAAACCCAAGTAAGATATACAAATAATAACACTAGAACTTACCATTACTCTAATGCATCATAAGAAGTCAGACATACGAAATAAACTCAAAATGCTATTGTGTGTATGACCCATTTTTCCATCTGCTGCAAAATTTGGTTAAAGTGGTCATCTATCTCAAAATGGATCTCCTGAGTGTCAGTTAATCTGATTGAATAATTAGACAGATATATTAAAAAAATACTAAATTGACAAATTTAAATAACATTAATATGTGCACATTTGCCTCATATCCTGGCAAGAGATCTAGGTTAGAATTTCCCCCAAAAATCAAGATCTCTACTGTGAGTCCAGAGATATTCAGTGGTATTCTGCCCCTGACTGACAGAGCGATTGCCTTGTCTTTGTTAGCTTTCTGCTCCTTACTTGCACTGTTGCACACGTCCATTATTTGAGCAGTCTGACCCCATTTCTCACTTTTCCTCACTCATTACCTCCATCTTTCTGTGCAGCTGTCTCTTTCATTCTTTCCTCCTCTGCTCCATTATTCAGTTCTGCTGTGCTTTCTGTCTTTAACCCAATTTTGTTGTTTTTCATCATTTAGCCTCGACCTTCCTCTCTGTCACTCTGTCTACTCATTTTCTCTTTACACAGGAAAATCATAAAAAATAGCATACAGTGCTCTCCACCTGTTATATAGATAACATTTAAAATCACAAGATGCTTTTTGGGGTAGATACATGTTTGTTGCATGGGGTCTCTTTTCTATATTTGGTTGCATTCATTTGTGAATTTGTCACCCTGCATTTGAAGACCCATGCATCTTGGGCTGTGTGCCTGCTCACTGAGTACATGAGAAATTCAATTACATGCCGTTTCAGAACACACACACACACATACAGAGTATAAACACTTTAAAGCTCTCTGGTTCACCTCCTTCTAGTTGAACTGTCCTTCCATCACTTACTTTTCTCGTTTAATAAAACACCATTCCACTATAGCACTGCCTCTAAAGGAATCACTCTCTTTTGTATCCTTTTCTTCTTCAATTCTCCCTTGCCCTCTTATCTAATCTTACCTCCAAGTTGTTTTCTCTATGGGAAATTTTATTATATATCCCACATATTATATCTTTAGAGTATTTCGAAAGCCCCCTATGCTCACTTTTTCCTCTCTTCCTTCCAATGCTGCTGTTACTCATGATTGTATTTCTCATTTTCCCCTGTATTCAATTGTAGAAATAATAACCAGACTTGACTTGCTTTTAGAACTGAAAAAGGCAGCAGCAATAAATAAATAAAAACGCTTTGAACCCCGTGAGAGCAGTGTCTTTGTGTCTCCCTCACTCACATATCATTCATTCCACTTGTAAATCTTTCCGTAAATCCGTCTTTCAGTGTTTTTGATCTGTGGGTAATTCCAAAATGAATGCTTGAGTGATTTTTTTTCTTATCATGACCTTCATGGATCTGGGTGGAAACCATCACACTTCCATTCCAGTGAGAGGCTTGATGACAGTGCCGATAGCCCCGTGCTCATGGCAGACAGCAAATCTCCTCAAATCCAGAGTCAGTTAAGGGTGATGTTTCGCTCAAAAGAGTCCAGAAACACAGCTAAAACTCTAAAAACTTGACAGCAGAGAGACAAAGAAAATGAGAAAGATATTAGAAAGGGATTGACATGAGAGAAGATCTTCATGGACTAAAAATGCTCAACTCCTGCTCTCCACAACAGGGCCCATCACTATCAAATACTAAAGTAAGTAAGCGGGAGATGACAGGAGCGTGACGAGGACAGAGGAACTATCGCTTGCTGCAATCACTGTCACAGTGAGAGTCAGGAATAAAGAATAAAAGTGTCAGAGCCCACTAGATGCGGGGTTAAAATTGCTGTCTTTAAACAGTCACAGAGTGTCAGAGTAGAATTTGTCTTCTAAAGGCCTTTTTTCACTTCTTTTCTAGCTTCTGCCTTTTACTTCACAATCTCAAAGTTGTGGAAATAACCACAATAAATTATAGTGTTTTAGGAGTAATTAGTATTCTTTTACTTTATTCTTTTTATATAATAGATGCTTCTTTTTAATACAGATTTATATTTTGGATATTATTTTACTACTTATTACTTGTAACGCGTTACTGTAATCTGATTACTTTTTTCAAGTAACGAGTAAAGTAAGGGATTACTATTGCAAAAACGGTAATTAGATTACCGTTACTTTCCCGTAGGAACGCTGCGTTACTAAAACCGTGATTTTTTGCGAGAATGTCTCCCGACAGTGACGTAAGCGAGTGCGCCGTTAGTGACAACAGCTGTGTGCAGATCAACAATGGATCACATATGATTGTGGGAGAGAGTATGAGCGTGCAGCGTTTAAAGCGTGGAAGTACTGACCTTACTTTGAGTTTGATTCCATAAAAAGTGACAAAAACATTAGCGTCCGTTGTGCGTGAGAAGAAAACTTCTTTTTACAGCGAAAAAAAAAACCCCTAAACTTCCAAGCAAGCACTGAGTGCGCAACGACGTAATGGGAAATTCACAGAGAAACTCGCAGATTCTTCAACTGACCGCGGCACACCTGCACCAGGGTAAACCTCCGCCTACCCTAGTCCTGCTTTACAGGTGAAAATAGAGCAACAAGACCCCCTGAGTCTTTGACTTTATTTATTTTCTGCTGTGTTTTACTTGCATCTATTTGAAAGAGTGAGTGTTAACACAAAAAATATTTTATTTTATGTGCTGGAATGTGATATAATTAAATTTTTGCTTGATGCATAAAGTTAAAAGATTAAAACTGATAAAACAAGTTAAAAAAGAGACTTTTCCATTTGATTACATTTTGTATGATGGATTATGCAGAAAAAGTAGAATTGGGCTGAAAGATCTATCACTTTATCACCTATTCAGGTTGTAAAGCGGGTTTTTAAAAAGTAACTAAGTAACTAAGTAATTAATTACTTTTGAAAATAAGTAATCAGTAAAGTAACGGGATTACTTTTTTGGGGAAGTAATCAGTAATTAGTTACTGATTACTTTTTTCAAGTAACTTGACCAACACACACACACACACACAGACAGACAAACAAACACTTTGTCAGTGCAGCTTTGGTGGCTGAAAGCTTTTTTCTGAATCTTGCTGCACCAGTAGCGCATTTTCCCTCTCAAAGAAGAACGTGTCTGCCACAAAAGATCAAACACACTGGCTCATTCCTGCAACGCTGGCAAGAAGCCAGTGGTGGGTGGTGGTGTGGTGGGGGTTTTGGAGGACACGAAACAGCCTGGTAGTATCCAGGCATAAGACTGGTATAAAAATGTGTGTCTGTGCAGTGTTGAGCTTTAAGCCTGCAGGAGAGAATGTCACAATGATTAGGATTGCAGTTTAAATTTAGAAATGTAGAAATGGGGAACCTGCTCCCTGGTGGATTTCTGGTTTGTAGTTTTTTCATTCGGCTGAAACCAAAGCAGATAACTTCCAAAAATGGTACAGAGGGGCTGTGGCCCAGTTTCAGGGATTTAATCACAGACACAGCTATGCATGTTGCTGAATTCAACACAGGGATTTTGGGGGTGGGTTGGAAGAAGAATTATTGAAGTCTGGGAGCAATGAAAGTGAGAAAAAAAAAATCAAAGACAAACTCAAGTGTGAGAAACCAGGGCAAAGCAACACAGAATCTTAATTGTCACAGTTAGTACTATCCCCACTTGTCTTCTTTGGATACGCTTTGCTGGGCTTTAGAATTGGGGAACCTATACATAAGCTTGTCTTTACTGTCTTTTATTTAGTTTTACTTCCCCCCTTTCTTAATAATAATCTATTACTTTAATTTATATTGTAAAAGGTAAGAACTCTCCAATAATACAGAGAAAACAGACAACCCCAACAATCAGATGACCCCCTATAAGCAAGACAGTGGGAAGGAAAAGCTCCCTTTTAACAGGAAGAAACCTCTGTGATCAGAGTTATTTTCTAATAGTTTTTTATTTTTCATTTAATTCTAATTTTAGTTTGTTGTCAGTTTATTTTCTGTAAGTTACCCAGACAATATTTAGTTTTCAGTTAAAAAGTTTCAGTCTTGTTTTAATGTCAGTTTTAGTTTTTTTTAGTTTAGTTTAGTTTTTTTTTTTTATTGTTATCATATGGAGAGCTTATGCCATGTGTGAAGGTTTGGGAGAATTAGCACAGGTGTAAACAATAAAAACAAACACTTTTTGACATACTTTTTGAAAGCATTTGACTCGTAGTCCTGTAGACATTCAGAGTATCAGGCAGTTGTGGTAGTTGTCATTATCACAGAGCAACAAACATGCATACATAGATACACAGGCAACACCTGAAGTTGGTAATTCCCATCTGTTCATTGTGATAGTATGGTATTAGCACAGAGCTAAACCTTAGAAAATCCTGGTTTATCGCATCCCACATTATCCTCAAGTGCACACAGATGTTTGGACAGACACAGCAGTCACTGCAATTGTCTTCAGTGGAGGTAAGATCTGGGGGTGGGGGATCAAGTCAGCTCAGTGGTTTATGTTTCTAACCACATAACATAGATATCAATAAATACTGGATGCTAATAAATAACATTAAAAAAGGAAAGTAATAAAGGCTGTTGTAAAAACCACGGCACTCATCAAAATAGCAAAACAAACACACAAAAACATTTTCTTCTACTATATTTGGCAGATATTTCTCACGTAAAGCATACCAATGAAAAAAGGAGGATTATATCCTCAAAACCAAAATACAATTATAATTTGCAATATTTTTGCAGGAAATGTTATATATCGATACTAATACTTTTAGTCTTGGAAAATACATCCATTCACCAAAAGCAAATGATGCAGAAAAATATTTTAGTCTACAACCAAATTGTGATTATATTACTGCAAAGACTCAACATTCTCGACATTGAGCAGCTGTTGCAGCAATGTTCACTAACAATGGAGGCATTAAATCAGTCAGCACAGGATTGTGTTTTTGTGTTCATCGGGAATTGCCAGAAGGAGACGATGAATGAGTTAAGCTTTTCAAAAGTAAACTAATCTGGTTTTTAATTAGCTAGGCACAACGTTAAGCTGAAGATAATTTCACTATCATTTCTTGAACCCCCCTCAATTAATTAGTTACCTGCCCCTCTTTTTAAATTTTCTAATCCAATAAATATTTGCAGTCTGTAGTTTTGCTTAGTGATGGCAGAAGCATTTAATCACACACACAGACACAGAGCTCAAAGGTGACATGCTATTGTCCAGTTTTCTGTTTAATGCAGCTTAGCTCAGATCAGCTTTCTGCTGTTGATTTTTAAATTGGATTAATGATTGAAAGAAGTTCTATTTATAAAAACTGCTGATGCAGGTCATGAGCTGACAGTGCAATGCTCAAATCCTACATTCCCACCTTCCCTGGAGTATGTCACAGTCTGATGGCTTCCTATGCAGGTGGGGGTGATTAGATACCATTAAGGTAACTACAGCTAACATCTATTGACCGCAGGCCAACTGTAATGCTAGGTTTTCTCCTCTATTTATGTGTGTGTGTGTGTTTGTATGATAGATGGGGGAATTAAATGTCTTCACATAGCCATATTGTTGGGACCCACCTCCATGTTTTGGTTTTGCTATAAAGACGCCAACTAAGGTTCAGACAAACTTTAAGATGTTTTGTAGCTAAATTTAGTCATAGTGAAATTCACGTTTATCAGGTGATTTAAATACACCACAATATATATCGGTCTGACAGAGACAAATCAGGAGATTATTATTATCATTATTATTCCATTTCTTTAACTAATTTATTAATTAATTGTAACGCCAGGCTGCACCTATTTTTCAACGTCTGCTCTAGTGTCAACGTCCATAGGACCTCCGTGTATGGGCTATTTATAGTCTAAATGTGGTTGTTGTGGACGTCTTTTCAAAGTCAAACTTACACTCATTTTAGATGTTGTCTTTATAATGCTTTTACATCTATAGGCTCTGTAATCCCATGTCTTCAGAGGGTGGAGGGCGCATGTTTTCTTTACAGAAATAGTTATGTGTTAAAGAATAATGCACCCAGTCCAAACTTCAAATGTTGAACATTACATTCAAAGAGAAGAATATGATGAGAGAAATAATAATAATGGATTGGATTTATATAGCGCTTTTCAAGGCACCCAAAGCGCTTTACAATGCCACTATTCATTCACTCTCACATTCACATACTGGTGGAGGCAAGCTACGGTTGTAGCCACAGCTGCCCTGGGGAAGACTGACAGAAGCGAGGCTGCCATATCGCGCCATCGGCCCCTCTGGCCAACACCAGTAGGCGGGAGGGTAAAGTGTCTTGCCCAAGGACACAACGACCAGGACAGAGAGCCCGGGGATCTAACTGGCGACCTTCTGGTTACAGATCCGCTTCCCAACCCCCTGAGCCATGGTCGCCCCGCGACGTTTATGTTAAATAACAATTTAACATAAACCAGTGACACACACAGTGATAATGGCCGAAACAGCCGGTGAATCCAAGGTCCACTACTGACGATGTGTCCCAAATTTTAAAATAATAATCTAGATCAGATCTCTAATCCCTAAACCTAAACAAGGAAGGAAAATGGCAGATTAGCCTGGGTAAAAGACCGAAAGTTGAGGCACACAATGATGTGTGCTGCTGGCAATATTTCTGGGCTGCCTTTCCTCATAACAGCCATCCCTCAAGAGTCTCTCCATCTAAAGCAATGCATTATCAGGGACCGTAACATCTAGTCCTTTTTACTAAATCGGATTGAAGTCTAGGTTGCGTCATGGTTGGACATCCAAATTGTGGACTAAGTTTGGACATCATGTAGGTGTCCAGAATTGGTCATGGACCACCTGACCCAATATAGATATGATCTGCATGTCTATCCGACATCCATTGTTTAGTGGGCATTCTCTTCGACAATACACACTGCCTGAATCAAACTGTGTGATTTGCCTTCAGTTGATGTAGATCAGATGTAGATAAAATCAGGCCTGATTCTGAGTTATCTACATCAGCGTGGAACACATTTGCATAATATACACATTGTGAAGCTTGTTGCTCTTTTTAGTTACTTTCCTTAAGGCCAAGTCTAAAAGGCCAAATCTAAAAGACTTGGCCTTGAATGAAGTACACAAATGCTGTATTTTTGGCAGGAAGTTTAAACACCAGTTTTCATACACTCCTGGCATCTAAGGAACTGATGGTCTAGTTGATTAGTATTAGTTTTGATGGCAACAACCTTACAATAACTGCACATTCCTTGGTGATGGCTTCTTAATAGGGTTATTTGGCTAATTAGTTTTGAACATTTGCCAAGGTTTCACAATAATCTCAAAACAGCAGTAGAACTACTTTTGACTGTCCTTTGCCACAACACATATCTCTGCATGTTTTGATTTTTACACCAGATGTCCTTCCTGATATAACCCCAAAGAGAGTTTTGTCTCCTGCTGGAATCTGAAACTAATATAATGTGCTTTTATGTTGCCATGTGTTCTATAGTTGCACTTCATTAACAAAATGTGATTATTTTTTTCTTTTTTTAAATTAATTTATATTTTGATGGCATGGTGGGGCAGTGGTTAGCACTGTTGTCTCAAAACAAGAATATGCTTGATTCAAATCCACCATCTGGCACAGCCCTTTCTGTGTGGAGTTTGTATTTTCTCTGTGGGTACTGTGGCTTCCTCCCACAGTCCAAAGAGACAGTAAGTGGGCTTAGATTAACTCATAAATTGCCCAAAGGTGGGAGTGTAATTGTCCATCTTTCTGTGTTAGCCCTGTGGTGGACTTGTGAGCTATACAAGGTGTATCCCATCTATTCCCCTATACCTGTTGGGATAGCCTCCACTCCCTTTTTATTCTTAGACAATGAAAATTCCTGGTTCCTGGAATAGGACTTTCTTGCTGAGCCTAGACCCGAGCAGCTTAGCTGCTTACCAGAAGAGCTCGAATAGAAAACAAGTTGTTTTCTTAAGGAAGTTCAGTTGTTTAAAACAACTGAACTTCCTTAAGTTTTTTAAACATATTTCATGTATCATCCAAGAGGCTTCTTCAGTTCTAAAATCATAAGGTGGAGAACACCAGTTTATTAAAACATATAGTCAAGATTGTCCCTTAGTGACACTTAATCATGTCTATCATCACATGAGAAATGTGAATCCATGAATGCAAAATGCATTCATGGATTTGTGACTTCAGCTTGTTGTTGCTCCTTCCAAGTTGGAAAGCACCAAAATCTTACTTTCGTAGCTCAAGAGTTTGGAGTTCGCCTTGTAATCAGAAGGTTGCCGGTTCGAGCCCCAGCTTGGACAGTCTCAGTTGCTTTCTTTTTTTTTTTTTCTTTTTTTTTTCTTCACCCGTTGCCTACTGTTGGTGGTCAGAGGGCCCGGTGGCGCCAGTGTCTGGCAGCCTCGCCTCTGTCAGTGCGCCCCAGGGTGGCTGTGGCTACAATGTAGCTGCCATCACCAGTGTGTGAATGTGTGTGTGAATGGGTGGATGACTGGATATGTAAAGTGCTTTGGGGTCCTTAGGGACTAGTAAAGTGCTATACAAATACAGGCCATTTACCATTTACTTCATCGAGTAAAGCTTCTATCACAGCCATATGTAGAGTTGTGTAATTTTACACCACAGCACATCACCATTATGATGAGTTTAATGTCAGTTTGACTTCCAAACCATATTTTTCCATATATTACTCTAAATTATCAGCTCTTACTTGCATGAACAGCATTCTCATAATGCATGGCACTGGTGATGTCATGATCTCAAGCTGTATATAGTTAACTGCATTTTTTAACTGCCTACAAGGTATTGAACAAAAATCTGCTGTTGTCACATCTCTCTCTCTTATTGTTATTAAACCAGGTCTTTCTTATTAATATTCAGGAATGAATCAGTATGTCTCCTAAATGATTCTTCATCTTTGATGTTATTTTCTGACATTTATAAGATGTGATGAGGGTATACCATGTGCTGTGTTGGGGAGTAACGGAATACATGTACCAGCATTACATATTTAAAATACAAAGTATGAGTAACTGTATTCCGTTACAGTTACCGTTTAAAAAGGTGGTATTCAGAATACAGTTACTTTGTTGAAATAAATGGATTACATGGCGGTTATTTCCAGTTTCATATGTTAGGCTATGCCCTATTTTTGGTAATTCCACGCCGGTGGAAACCCAAACAAAACATGCATTAAGAGGCTCTAATGCCTGTGTCTCAATCTCGCGCCCCATGTCACCTCTACTTGGGGCATAATGACGTGAAGAAATATTTTTTTTAATTATTCAAAAAATGATTTAATATGAGGGCGATAGGCAGAGTGTTACAGGTATAGCCCTGAAGAATGTAGCCTCATGGGCAGTGCAGTCCGTACTGCTACGTTATGTGTCTGTGAGCGCGAGGGAAGGAGAAAAAGGAGAATCTAAAAGTACGAGTTGTCATCGAGCAGAAACGGGAGATGGAAGCATGTAAATATAATAATAACCACTGCAGCCGAAAAGAGTGCCTGACGAGCCCAGCTGTAAGTAAGCTATTAAGACTCGACTGTACACTATGTTTGTGTTTTCCTCTGAAACAATAAGTTCTTTGGAGTTTCTTTTCTTCTGTCTCTCGCTAGCAAAGTTGACCCAGAGAACAAAGTAAAGCTAGTTTTCAGCTACGAGCCCGACACGGAACCTGAAGTATTAGCCAGAGGTCCCTTTACTACGGTTCAGAGCCGCGGACCTGTTTTATACATGCATGGAATAGTTTTCTATACGAGATTGCTGCAAAAAGTGCAGCCTTACCTAATGTCCACCCTACTGTTACTCATTTTATATTAAGATTTAAAAATCTAGTTGCTATTGGTATGGCGAGTAACCTTCAGTAATAGTAATAAAGCACACAGCAATAGTACATTCATGTAGTTGTAAAAAGCATTATAATATATTAAGTAATCCAAAGTATTCAGAATACGTTACTGTCATTGAGTAACGTAATGGAATATGTTACAAAATACATTTTAGGGCATTTATTCTGTAATCTGTACTGGAATACATCTTAAAAATAACCTTCCCTATACTGACCATGTGACGGCATATGGTGTTTATGTGATTTTCCTTTAGGTGGGAGGGTTTGTTGTTTGGTTGTTTTTTTCTTTATTCTGAAAGGGCAGCAGTGTTTTTTGATATCTTATCAGTCAGTCAGTATGTGTCATGCTTTCATATATTGGAATTCACAGTATTTCCAAATAGATAAGCAATGCAGTCTGAGCTATTGGTTTATCTCACATAGGTAACCCTGTCTGAGACACACACACGCATACACATATGCAGGATAGAGCATGAATGTCAAATTACTGTTAAGTGTTTTCTGAAAAAATTTATATGCCTGTGGTAGCACTTCACGTTCCCCGCATTACATGTATGTTTATGAATATGTGGGCGTGTTTCTATATATTTAATTTATATGTAAATAAGGAATGGCATCTGCAGTGGGCACACACATTAATTGCAGAGATGTCTGCTAGCATGCGATGCCTCAGTGGGTTTGACGTCACGGAAAAAGATTTGTGTGTGTGTGTGTGTGTGTGTGTGTGTGTGTGTCTGCACGCTACACAGAGATAGAGGACAGGGCAAATGCGTTTGTGTTCACCAAGTCCAATTAATGTTATCAGTTATGTAGCACAGTCTTAACAAAAGGAACTGCTCTGGAATATTTAACCCTCTCAGGCTCAAATTAAGTTTTTGTTGCTAATGCACAAAAGAATACCTGCAGTGGTTCTTCTGAGTAAAAAAAACTCATAAAATATGTATGTGGGGTAATCAGGTTGTTAGCTTATAACTGTTGCAAATCTGCAACGCCTGCCTTGAGAGGGTTAAAACACTTAAACTCCCGGAGAGCAGCCATTTGGCTTTTCTACCTTTAAAACCCGGAGAGCAGCCAAATGGCTGGTAGGCTTTTAGCTAAGCTTTAGCTTCAGCCAAGTGGAAGCTAAATTGGCTAGTCATTCATATGTATATTAGGTTGTTACCTGGGAATTCTGGAGGGAGGGGAGTGGGTGTGTGTGATTGAGGGGGTGGGGGAGCTGCTAAAAGCTGTGAACTTCCTTTTGTGTTTCATCTTGATGCATTCTCAATCATCCAGGGAAATAAATCTCCAAAAGTCACCAACTTGGAGTGTTTCAGTTTGCCATCTTAGGGAGAAATCAACACACATGGGTGTATGTCCTTTGTTGCTGAGATTTATTGATAAAAACAGTACAAAAAACCAACCATTTGTACACATATTTACAAATAGCCTGCTGAGTGGTGCATAGAGCATGTTCATTGGTTCATGGACCTCCCTGAACTAATGGCATTTATTGCAATTGTCATCTTGCGGGGGGTTAACAGGGTTCCATCTCTAAATGACTGCTGGTCAGCAAACCTGGGAAACCCACAGATAATTGGAACTATGGCACGAAACCGCTTCCAAGACATCATGCAACACCTACGCTTTGATGACAAGTCCACCCGCAGTGATCGAGCAAAGACTGATAAGTTCGCTGCAATTTCCAGTGTGTGGGGATCATTTGTCACCAACTGCATCACGTGCTACAACCCTGGTCTACATATCACCGTTGATGAACAGCTTTTCCCATCAAAGACTCGGTGCTGTTTCCTGCAGTATATTGCAAGTAAACCTGACAAGTTTGGGATCAAGTTTTGGGTGGCTTGCGACCTAAAATCCAAGTACATTTGCAATGTCTTCCCATATCTTGGCAAGGACCCCAATCGTCCCACTGGGGAGAGACTTTCTGAAAATGTAGTAATGAGGCTGATGGAACCATTCCTAGACAAGGGCAGAAATGTTACCACGGACAATTTTTTCACATCGCTTTCACTTGCGCAAAAACTTCTTAGACGGAAAACCACCATCCTCGGCACAGTCAACAAGATTCGCAGGGAAATTCCTCAATCCACTCAAACCCCCACTCCCCTCCCTCCAGAATTCCCAGGTAACAACCTAATATACATATGAATGACTAGCCAATTTAGCTTCCACTTGGCTGAAACTAAAGCTTAGCTAAAAGCCTACCAGCCATTTGGCTGCTCTCCGGGTTTTAAAGGTAGAAAGGTAGAAGCCTGGGGATGCTACTGGTTGACTAATGCCTATGTTTACCGAGAGTTGTGCTTTATTGCAAAACTGGACAATGGCTGTTTTTAGTTGATCTTTTTGGCTGATATTGGCCTACAACAGATATAGTTCTCAACAGCTGTACTGTTAAGAAACAAAAAGCAAAAGCAATGACAAAATAAACAAATAAACAAATACTTTTTTATTGTTACCTTGTACAGGACATTACATAGAAAGATAGGGGGAACATGTCTGAACAGAGGCTGTCTTCGCAGTAAGATGGTAAATACAAGGATATCAGCAGACATTAAAGCTTCCTTGCACTCTGTATTCAAACCTGCCCCATCAGATGGCCTACTTTTGTTAAAGGATTAAAGGATAAAGGAATTTGTAAGACTGTCTTATTTTAATACTTTGTGAAAATAAATAACTAATCAGTATAATCAGCTGCCTCTTCAGTGTTATGGAACCGAACTACTTGCCACAGGATCTGGTTAGCTCATTTTTCTACTCATCTCTAGATCAGAAAAATTGCTATAAACTGTAGTCCAAGACTATGGAATTGGAGTTTGTAAAGAATGGTGACATTGATCACAGTTAGGGCTGCTCGATTATGGCAAAAATGATAATCACGATTATTTTCACTGAAATTGAGATCTCGATTATTTGACAATATTTATTTAACAATAACAATGTATTGAATAATGACTTTAAAGATTGTCAAAAAATAATATAAAATAGTGTGCAAATACTGATAACAGTGCAAATGTTTGCAATATAAAAAATAAATGAAAAATGTAAACATCTATGTTTAGTGAACTTTGCAGTGTTGCTCTGTGGTGCAGCTACGACACTGTAGCAAAGTTTACACACTATGTCTACTTGATCCACGTCTGACTCTGCGAACCCATAATGTTTCCACACCACTGAAGTTTTTTTTACCTCTGTTTTCAACCAACGGCAGTCACTCTCCTCTCCAAATAACTTCTGCTTAGCTTTTCGAGCTTCCCTCGGGTCCTCTTAATTGTCGTGACACGTGTTCGAAATGCAGAGAGGTGCGCTCGATTTGCCACACGGAGCAGCACGAGGGAGGGGCTAATAATCGGCTCAGTCATTTTTAATGATCGTTGAAAGCCCAGATCGTAATAGAGATTAAAATTAGATTAATTGAGCAGCCCTAATCACAGTCTAATAGAAATGTGGACGGTGTGCCAGGAGACGGATCAGCCCGTGTTTCCATCATTTCCAAACAATACTGTGAGGTGTAAAGACACCTACTTTATAAATCACATTTATTGATATTCCAGAGCGTTCTCACTCCCGAGGCGTAACATGTCGACGTTTTGTCACGTCCCGCGGCGTTCCTGAGGAACGCGAAAGGAGACCTTCGGCGTTCTTATGGTACGCGGCGGGTTATGGCTGGAATCCAGTGCAATGACGCTCCCGCGGTAGTAGACGTTCCAGCCCTGTATTCCAGCCCTAAACCTAACCTTATCCCTAGCCCTGACCATAACCTTATTCCTGACCTTAACCAGGACTTTAATGATGTTAAATAGCGTGTTTCTAAGCGATTTGAAGAAAAAGAGCGAACATGTGTAGGTTCAGTCCAGACGGTTCTCATATTTCCTCTTTTTCCGAGGTCGTCATTTAGGAACGTGGTGGGTAGCCGAAAACGTAATATGGTGACGATTTGTCACCTAGCGTAAAATGTTACGCTTTGGGAGTGAGAACGGGTTGGATATTCGTACACATGCATGTGATCTGTATGAGATTCTACTGTATGTATGAATCACATATACAGTAAGCCACTATTTGGAAGCTCAAACATGCAGGTCTCCATAGACAGTGCTGTCTGAGCATTTTTGATCATGCAAATATCCATGTAAGTGTCATAAGTAGTTGCATGTATATTTATGCAGACATTATGTGTGGGGAGGCTAGTTGGTGGGTCTGTGCGCATTTATCTTTCCCCGCTGCCACTTAAGAGGCAACCCAGAGACAAAGCTCTAACTTGAGTGCTTTGATAAGGTTTAAACAGAAATTATGACTAATATCAGGAGTGCACTTCCTTCTGACCCTTCACCATTGAGTATGGCATGGGAGGAAAATATGAAGCTGGGAGTAACAGCTAAATGTTAAAAACGTTTTTTCCTTACTTATTCAAAATATTGTCTGAGCTTATTTGTTTGCTTGTTTTAATTAAATTAATTAATTAACTGGATGGCTGAAAAAACTTCTTGGAATTCTTGGGATCTGGAAATATCTTCATAACAATGTTGTGTTTCTTAAATTACTCCTCAGTTTTCTATTTACATATCAAAAAGAAACATCTTATTATCAAAGAGCTTTAAGCCCACAGCTGTTCACCAGGGAGTTTCACATGGTTGCTTCTCTGTCCATTAACTTTTAAAGAGTTTAGATCACACACTCTGCATATCTTCAATTATATTAAAGAGCTAATTACATTTTCCCTCTAACTTTGTTTAAGGAGAACCTTGAAATTCTGCCCAAAAAAGGTTTTAGTATTAGCAATCCCACTGCAAGGCAGAGTTGATTATTGGTTTTATTCTAATCCGCCCAGCCACAGGGGATCACAAGGCAAGTGTCATCATAATACAGTAAATTTCCAGGTCCCGGAATAGCAATGACCTCCTCCAGTTTTATTGGCCAGCTGGGTGCTAGTGGAAATTGCTAGTGCTGGTTGAAGAGAAAGGAAGAGGAGAGGGGGCAGACGTGTTAGGAGGCAGTATGAGACAAAGAAAAGCAAAAGTGTGGACATTTTAAGGAGTTTGGCTCGCCTCTTCAGTTCCAGTTGAAAGAAGCTCTAAATACTTCTTAACAAGACATTTTGGACAATTTCATGATCCCAATTTTGTGGGAACAGTTTGGGGATACCCCTTCCCTGTTCCAACACGACTGCCTACCAGTGCACAAAGGAAGCTCCATAAATGCATAGATGAGCAAGTTTGGTGAACTTAACTGACCTGCATAGAGTCTTGACCTCAACTGGTCAGAGTACCTTTGGGATGAATTAGAGTGGGTTGCCAATTAGAGTGCAAGTCAAGCCATCTCGTCCAACATCAGTGTCTGACCTCACAAATGTGCTTCTGCAAGAATGATCAAAATTTCCAATAAACACAATCCTGAACCATTTGAAAAGCCGTCCCAGAAGAGCTGAAGCTTTTAGAGCTGCAAAGGTTGAGCTGACATCATATTAAACCCTATGGATTAATAATGTAAAGTGTAGAAGTAAATTTAAATCTAATTTGATATACAAAGAGGTGTTTACAAAGGTTATAAAGCTAGTTATGTAGCTATTTGGTGGTTACGTGTTTTGATATTTACATGTTTACATGTTTGAATGTTTAGACATGCATGTTCAAACCAGTAATAAGTATGTGTTATATCTACCTGGTTGTTTTCCCTGTTTTGATCTGAGTATAAGATTTCCTGGCTTCTGAGAGGCCAGTGAAGTATTCATGAGGGCGGCACACAGGAAGTGTGGGTTTTTGTTGCGGTGGGCTAAAAGTAAAGAGGCTGCTAAAAAGTTATCCGTCTCCGTCTTGCTGTTCCTAATTATTCAGAGAGATTCCAAACCATCTAGTGAACCCTCACGTTACAATAAGAAAATGTCACTCAAGTTAATATGCGTCTGTGTGAGCGAATATTTCCTGCTTGTCTCAGATCCATAATATATAACTTTGAAATGTCTGTCAAAATGATGCAAATAATGAATCTCAAAAATATGATCAGTCTCTGATTCTTCCAGTATATAACACTCACTTGAATAAATACCCAACATTAGATGGAATGCAGAAAAACAATGGCGGGTGCATTTGTGGATGTGACGCTGTTACTGTGTGACTTAAATACTCGGTAAAGATGGGTCAACTCTGCAGGAAAAGACCATATATATGTAAACCAGCAATATTACTGCTGCATTTTCTAGCCACCACTGTGCCATCCTACACAAATGTCACACATTTTAAGTATGATAGGTAGTAAATAATGTTTTTAGTGCAAGAATGGTAGTAGACACATATTTTACATATATTAGAATATGAACAAAAATCACCATTTAAGTTTTTTTTTAAGAAAGCCTGGTTGAGGAAATATGTTTTATAGTTTCTGTGCTTCTGTATCTGACCCTCATAGATACAGAAACTCTCCCTCCACCAACACTTCTCACTGTGCAGCATTGTGCTCTGACTCTTAGTCTAACTCTCCCTAACAGTTCTCACTAAGGTAGAGGCAACTCGTCTTAGTCAGAGGTGCCTGCCATCACCTACTCCTGGCCTCCTTATTGCTGTCTCGGAAAAGACGGGCTCCTTTCTGATGAAGTTCATCCATTTTTCATGTTGCTCGCTTCCTGCCTATGTTGCATGCATGCTTCCCGACACATTGGCTAACCATTATAAATATTAGATGTCTGGGGTCTTGTGCTTCCAGAAACATTACCAGACTTGGGCCAACATACAGTGATTCAATTTAAGTTGAACATATATCAGAGGAAAAATGGAGTGAAGATAATCAGTTAGCACAGTGGTTCCCAAACTTTTTTTGCTAGGCCCCCCTTTGTTTTACAAGAAAAATGTTCGCGCCCCCCCCCTTATCGCGCATGCACAACCACATCCTCCAACCACACCCACCCATATTTTGCTCAATTGCGGTTTCTCTCACACCTCAAAAATGTAGTAAACAATTAAGCAAATACAAGTAACCTGCAATAAATTACAGGTAGTAAGAAAGTAAACTACTAACTCTATTACGTTACGTCCGCACCTACACGGGTATTTTTGAAAACGCAGCTGTTTCGTCCACACGTAAACGGCGTTTCAAATCACCGAAAACTGAGATTTTTTAAAACTCTTTTTTTTCCATTTACGTGTGGACGAGGAATACAGAGTTTGTCAAGCAACGTTAAAGATATGTGCCTTTTTTCACGTCACGCTGTGCGCCACGTTGTTGTTTACATGAGATGAATTGCAGAATGGCAGATAGAGACAAAATACTGTTAATCTTACTGTCTTCAGGTTTTACACGCTTACATATAGACATGCAGTTACTGTCCCTCCATTTAGAAAGGCAGAGGCGTCACGGTGTGATTATTTTACTGTATGTGTAATAATATTCAACATTGCTATCAATGCATTTTTCAAAAAATGTCTCTCTGTGCAAAATGGGTTTAAAAACATAAACAACTGTAGGATACTGTTTGTCCGTGATTTGAACAGCCCAGCGCTGCTCCCCACACAGGGAAAACCAGTTCTGCAGGGGAGACCTACTTTCACACTTGTGCAGGTGAAGCCAAAGGGAAGATTTGCTTCACCATATTTTCTAGTCGTTGGCTTAGAATGAAGTGGGTTTGGAAACATATTCAGCAATGCTTCATCTCCTGCTTTGCATTTCTGTGGGCGCCCTGTGCTAGCAGTGTCCAAGCGTTTTGTTTTTTCTTCCCCCCCTTTTCATACTGCGCCCCCCCCTGCAATGGCTCTGCGCCCCCCCTGGGGGTGGGCCCCACACTTTGGGAAGGTCTGAGTTATCATATTGTTGAATATAGAGCATGTTATAGATTTTCTTTAACATGAATTAAAGCCTAAGTAAATTCAACATGTGTTTGGCTTGTTTAAGTAACCTTTTGACTCAGATAGAAAAACAATACATTAGTGAATTTTTAAAGCTTGACAGGTGATTCACTTCCTGGTCTATTTTCTTGTAACTAATATATTGTGAACCTTCATTTGTCTTAACATGCCGAGTCATGAACTTTTGTAGCTAAATAATTTGAAACAGCAGCGCTTTAGTGAGAATTATATGCAAATACAAAAACTGTTATGGTGTTTGGAGACAGACAAAGAGATGAAGAATTCACTTAATTAACATAAACATTAAAATTAGCTATGGTAAGTGTGTCACTTTAGAAGAATACTAACATGGTGATTTGCACTGTACTCAGACTTCTATGCTTTGGTTGCGTGCACTGGACACTGGGCCTCAAGTGTTTCTTAATCTGTGTGTAATTCATGTGTACAAACACGTCATGCACAAATCTGTTATTTATCAATATTTATTTAAAATGCATTTAAAGAAATAAAAGTACTAAATCGAAAGGTGCAGGTTTTAACCGCTATCCATCCTCCGCTTATCTGAGGCCAGGTTGTGGGGGCAGCCTGATAATCTGAGAAGTCCAGACCTCCCTCTCTCCAGCTACCTCCTCATCTTATCCAGGGGAACACCGAGGCATTCCAAGGTCAGCTGAGAGATATAATCTCTCCAGCGTGTCTTGGGTCTGCCCTGCAGCCTCCTCTCAGTAAGACATGCCAGGATCACCTCACCCAGGAAGCAAAACCTCAACTTGCTCCTTTTGATGTGGAATAGTAGCGGCTCTACTCTGAGTTACTCTCAAACTCTTTGCCCTATTTCTAAGGGAGAGGCCAGCCACTCTTTGGAGAAAGCTTATTTCCACCACTATTTTTAAATAGTTCTCACTCCTAGAAACACTTTGGAATGCTGCACCTCTTCCTTGTTGGACCTCAGATAATTGTATTTATTTTTCTACACTCAGACTTTCTCCTTTTCGCTTGCCTTTGCAGTGCAGGTTTCTTTATTACAGTATTGTCACCAATTTCTCTACTTTAGCTGGAGATAAATGCATTTCCTATAGAAAAAATGGGGGTGTGGAACGTAGATCTTATGGCTTAGGCTCGTACACACATTTCATGAATCCAATGGGAATCCTGTGCAAAAACTCAGTTTTTGAGCAGGTTAAGAACATTAGTAAATGTGGCCCATTGGACCAGAAGTCTTGTAGTTTGTTAAGATTCTACTTTGTAACTAAAGTCAGGCTGCAGTGTACTTTTTTCATAAAGAAAAGGATAGCAAGCCATATTTTTTTCAGTCATTTTCTAATTGTGATGTGACGAAGAGCAATATGTTAACAGAACCCTGTGGAGACTAAAATGCATTAATACATGGAAATGCTCTAGACCAGCAAACTGCCAGAATCTCTGCTTTAATAGGTTTGCTGATGATCGATTAATTAAGTGCACTTGATTAGCAGCTATTTTCTCTCTTAATTTCCATAGAAGCTGGAACGATGCACATATTTTTTTACAGGATTGCATAGATTCATGTGAACACATTCCCTTTCATGTGGCTGTATATTCATGTCATCAGAGTATGTTTTTGAAGTTGTTGGACCCTTAGTTGATATATTTGTAGAAATGACATGGGAGGTGAGGAGGAAACATGGGATGGGGCATTTTATATATCATGCACATGTTTTTAACTATTTCTAGCCTCTTGCAGATGCAGTACCTTGTTGTAGCAGTATGATTAGTATGATGACTAAATCATCATAGGTGGCAACCCTAACTCTATGTTTTCAAGAACGGCAACATTTTATTCTTTGTTGCCTGTTAGATAAACATCAGAATTACATATTATGATTACTTAGTGTTAGAGTCAAAGGTTTAAGGTCAATATTTGCTTGATGTGGTAAACTTTGTTAAACTCTACAGAGTACTGAATTTAATTTATAACTGAACACTGACTAAAAATTAAAGCAACATAATAACATAAACAATGTGAACTTCAGTTCAATTCAGTTTTATTTGTATAGCATTAATCACAACAGTAGTCACCCCAAGGTGCTCTATTTTGTAAGGTAAAGACCCTCCAATAATACATAATGTTAAAAATGTGATGACGTAAGTGAAAAGGGCAAATGTTAAACATCTGTCATAGGTGACAGCTGAGAGGACTAACCTCTTAAAGTCCATCACTGATCATCATTGAAGTCTATTCATTTATGAAATGTTCATCTTCTTCTGTTGTTTATTGGGTGGACAACATTGTGTGTGTGTGTGTTCGATGGACACTGACCCCAGAATTGCAAAGGATGCCCTCCATCAGTTCATAAGAAAGCCATATGTTGTGTGCCTCTGTGTGCTGGTGTGATTGTGGTCTTCCTGTGTATACGGAGGCTTTCCAGGAACCCAAAGGTGCTCAGGGTTAATGGATGGACCCCCATGCTTCCATGCTTCCTGCTGACAGCAAGTTAATAACCATAGAATCACAGTCACAAACACACAGTTATACATAGGCAGGCAAGTGGGTAGGCTGAAGGATAGTGGGACACTGTGGTTGCTGATGGGAGAGAGAAATCAAGTAAAAGGAAGGGAGAGTGGTGAGTGACAGTGGTAGCAACACTATTGTTGTTACTCTTTTTGTCTCCATTACCATATATGTCAATATAGGTAGGCAATGGAACTTGGCTGAATTACTTATGAACATGAAATGCTCAAATGAATTGCATTTATTCCATTATATGCTACATTTACTGCAAGTTTTGTAAATAGCGTGATTTTGGTGCATAACATGATGCAGGTTCAGGATTTTCTTACACTAAATAATGACTGATACTGCAGATGACTAATACTTGACCATTGGTGCATTAAGTAGATATTTTGTTTTTGAATTTATTATCAAGATATTGCATTTTATAACATGGGGAATATGCAATAATATATGATAAATTATATAATATCAAAACCAATGATAGATAACTAGGGGGACAAAGCCACCTGGATCTCACCCATTGGTTTCTGGACTCAGATCTTGAAAACTGACCATTGCAGTAGACTATGAGTATAATACAATTCAACCGCTGCCATTAGTTTTTTGGAGAGCGACGTGACATACCAGGACTAGAGGATGAAGGCTTAAGTTATCAGCTTACACAAGTTTGTTTAGCAAACTGCATCCATAAACTGTATGGATACAAATTCATACAGAACTATAGACTGATAAAAACAAAAAAACACTCCCAAAACTGAAGCAAAACTTGAGTACAAGACCTCTGAAGTGTATCAGAAGCTACAGAGTTGAACAGATGTCTGACAGAAAGATCAGTGCTAATGGTTTTAATTATCAGACATCACCCCATTGACACAGACACTCAAACACCCATTCTCGTAAGACAGAGACATTTCAATGGTGTGCTGTAATCTGTTTTTCCGTGTCTTTCTTCCTCTCTTTCACTTAAATGTCATTTGCACTATGTCAGCATTAAAATCAGGTCTTAGGGAATGTGACATTAGTGATGATAAATGAGTTACATGTATCATTAATCACTCAGCTGAAAGGTGTGAAGAGAGACTGAGAAAGAGGCAGCGAGAAAGATGAACGAGAGCGACAGTTCTTTCTTGTGTTCCTTTATCCTAGGTTTGATTTTCAAGCCAGGGTGGGGATGAAAAACCTACAATCAAAATGACAAAGTCAAATTAGTGTGAAGCTTCCAGCACCCAGGGAATAATTGCATTCAATCATGAATTCCATTGTGTTGTCTGTTGAAAATCACTGGCAGTAATTATGCTCTCAGCCTCAGCACACTGAGCCAATTAGTGAGCTGGAAGTCATTTCAGCATCAACGGCCTACATTTGCGTCTACATCTGCCTTTGGCTTATACTACATTGCGTCTTGCTGCTGGGTGTCTTTGATGGAGTGGTTAGCATTTTTATCTCTGATTGCTCAGACACTCAGCAAAACAGTATTAACTACAGAGCTTTATGTCATGACTACATTTACAGTTTGTCTGCTTATATCTTTTTTTTTTTTTCTGCTTATATCAAGAATTTATATTGTGATTAAAATACTCTCAAAAATCATGTGTTTGGATGGACATCATGATTGTGCTCTTTAGTGATGGTCATCTTGTCATTTTACGTCACATTTACTGTCTAAGGACAGCGCTACCTAGCAGTCTCTGCTTATGAGAGTGATTGATAGGGCTTAAAAAAATGCCCTTTTGTGTTGGTGGAATCAAAAATGATATGGCAACATGACATTTGGTTGTTTAAGAAGAGAGGGACGTTTTAGGAGAGAGAGAGAGAAAGAGCAGAAAGAGAGAGAGAGCGAGTTTTGAGATGTGAGAGATTTGTGACATTTAGCATGTTTGAAGTGTGTAGTTAATGTGTTGTCTTGTGTAGTTAGTGTGTAGTGTTGTGGACAGTGTTGTGTGTCAGAACAATGAGGTGACTGCTGTCTCCAGGTAGAAACAGGAGTGATACACCTGCCGCTGTCAGACCTGCAGGGATCAGGCTGTGATGTTCTCCTTTATAGTGGACAGAAATATTTGGAGTGGCACAAATAATTTGTGTGGCATCTTATTGAATGCAGAACAGCTGATTGTTCTGTAAATAGTTTGCAATGGTTATTTAAAAAAAGGGGTAAAAGGTAAATGGCTGCAAATAACTTTGTTGTTTGCAAAACTTGTGCATATGACTTTAAAATTGACAATTTATATTTGCATTTAAAGTTATGAAATATGATTCATTAAACATGTTTGTGGTTGTTACAGTAAAAAATATAACTTTTTCTACTCTGATTTTATTTATTTTTGTCTGATTTTAGATCAATTGTGTCAATACAGTATGTCAAAATGAAAACATAACTTTAAATCCAGACACGTGAGGTTGTGCTGAAAAGGATGATACCAAACAAGGCAAATAAACAGTTTTTAAAGGTGAAATGTGGAGGTAAAATCAAAAGTAGTTAAAAATGGCCAATTATACCCTGGACCCCAGAGGGTTAAACATTTTTTTAAAGTAACGCAATAGTTACTAGGAGTTGAAAATAGGAGATGAAAATAAAAAGAAGTGATAACAGAAGTCTTTCAGCCGTATTTGAATTCTAAATATGATGACTCAGCTGTGCTGCTCATAATGTAGGAGGGGGTTGACGGTGACCACAGACATACATTGGCACAGACCTAAACCTATCTGACACCTAATTAGCTCATTCTTCCACAGGGACTGTGTGTGTATAAAATGAAAAACACAATAAATACCACATACAGTATGTCACCCAGGTGTGCTTTAGAACACTAACCTGTTAAACCTTTATTGATTTACCTTTTCAAAACTTGCGTCCAGATTTTATGGCATAAGTGCAGGAGGATTACATAAACATCTTGTTATATCAGAGTAATAATGTGACTATTGATCCCTGAAGGAAAATGCTATTTCCACTCAGTCTCCTATAGTGAGAACATGAGATTGGCTCAAAGGTCATGCTGTTGTCAGTGGAAGAAATTCAGTGATAAATTCAGTTTGTCATAGATACATACATACAAAATCATTTATACATCTGTGAAATTCTGTTAAAGTACCATTCAACATATGTAAAACTGAAATTGTTCAGTGAAAAATGTAATAAATACGTGAAAACTGCTACTCTCTATAAAAGAAATGCTCCTTTCCCCGAGAAGCAGGAGTCTATTACAACTTCATGGTCACCAGTTTGTCGCTGACTTGCCTTATATACACCTTCCCTTCAATTCAATTTTTCAATTTAATTTTATTTATATAGTGCCAAATCACCAAGGAAGAAGACCTTACATTAAGTTCCAACTCCAACCAGTTAAGAGTTTCAGCAGGGTTCTTGTGGACTCCTCCAGGCTGAGCTGTGGATTATTTTTTCAGGCTTCTTCTAGCTGGCCAATGGGCCAGTAAATGAAATTAAGAAAAACATGTAGACGAAGGAAACGCGTCATTGTCCTCTCAGTAGGGAAGCAGCAAACGGCTAAATGAGGAACTGAGCTAAGCAGTGTTATATTTATCACTTATATTAGATATTCATAAATGCTTGCAGGCATATAGTATGATCAAGAACGATACCATTAACAAAAAAGTAACCATTTCAAAACTTGCTTCAAAATGCTGATGGCTCAACTAGTGCCCTTTTACACCTAATTGGAAAATTTACTGAACACTGCATTATTATTTAAGTTGCTTTAGTCTACCCACAATGCATACCTGCAAGCCACTTTAGATGACAGAATGACACTGCTCACATCCACAGGGTACAAGGGCTCACTTTGATTCTGACAGATGTCCCAACAAAACCTAAAACCTGCAAAGTGACTGAGTTCTTTAAGTGACCTTTCAGCATAGCAGAGTCAAGACGGGGTAAGCTGCTCTCCACCTCAGGTGCCACAGTATGAGGGACAGAAACCATTGGTATGTGGACCTAAAGGGTGAGTTTTCCATGGGCAGTAGTCCCAACACAGTAAATGCTTGGCACACAGCATATAATACATTACACTGTAACTCTTTACACCCAACGCTGTTCACAGGGCATCAGTCTCCATCTTTCCCAGCTGTCACTTCTCCCAGCAGATCACTTCACCAGGTAATTTTACCACTGTAGTTGCAACTGAATGTAATTACCCCTTCATTGTAGATTAGAGCACATGCTCCCTCTCCCTCCATCCACCACTAACCTTGAAGATCAGAAATATGCTGAGAGTGCCTCCTGGCACTCCAGGTCTCATTAGCTAATTGAAATGGCCCTGCCTAGGAGGGGAGCAATATGTTGGCTTAACAAGAAAGCCATTTAGGAGTGATCTGAAGACAGTGACCATCACTCAGAGGAACTAAGCTGAATGTATAAGACTTTTGTCTCTGGAAACATATTGCAGATGCAGCTGATGGTATTCATCTACCATTCATATACCACTACCGACACATTCAAAGTTTTAGCAATTTTAAAGTGATGGTGGACTGCTGTTTCTCTTTACTTAGAATTCAAGAAAAGAAGGCAAGAAATTCCACAAATGAACCCTTACAGGACACACCTGTGAAGTGAAAACCATTTTAGGTGAGAGAAGGCAAAAGGTTGGCAGCACTGTCAAAAAAGCAAAAAGGTTGGCTACTTTCAGGAACCTAAAACATAAGATGGCAGCATGGTGGCCAGTGTTGGGAAGGTTACTTTTAAAATGTATTCCATTACAGAATACAGAATACATGCCCCAAAATGTATTCTGTAACGTATTCCGTTACGTTACTCAATGACAGTAACGTTTTCTGAATACTTTGGATTACTTAATATATTATCATGCTTTTTACAACTATGTGAATGTACTATTGCTGTGTGATTTATTACTGTTACTGAAGGTCCGCGGCTCCGAACCCATAGTAAAGGGACCTCTGACTAATACAGCGGGTTCCGTGTCGGGCTCGTAGCCAAAAAATAGCTTTACTTTGTTGTGTGGGTCAACTTTGCTTGCGAGAGACAAAGAGAGGCGTTGAAAGGCCGCTCCAACCGAACTTATTGTTTCGGAGGAAAACACGAACACAGTCGAGTCTTAATAGCTTACTTACAACTGGGCTCGTCAGGCACTCTTCTTGGCTGCAGTGGTTATTATTATATTTAGGAGAGTGACGAAGAATTAGAGGCACAAGAAGACAAGGTTAAGCATGAGGAATAATCACAAGGAACGAGGAACATGGAGGCCTAGTTACCACCAGAAGGTAGCTGACTAACTGGCGAAAAGTGAAGGTCTGTACTGGTCTTAGTGGCTAAGTTGATTAGCCGCCTATGGATTACAGGTGAGGAACCCACAAGGGTGGACACAGGACAACACAGTTTCCAGATGGAAAACCACCAGACACTCGCTCGGACCATGACAGTCACTGCTACCTGTTACGCTTATCACTAATTCTAATGTTTTAACCAGGTCATATTGTGGTAACCATTACCACCCACTGACATAAGAGAAAGTACTCTACTGGTCGTTGCATTAAAAGCATCATGTTCAATTTGAAGTTACTCTTCAAGACCAGTTAAGTGAAATGAAATAATTTCTCACAACACACTAGTGTTCCGTCTTATGTATTGCTGTCAACTGTCTCTGATTTGCATAAAAATGTAATGGTGACTATTCGGACTTATCTGTTAAACTTCTTACTGTTGCTTTTTTAAATGTGCTTCTTATTACTGAATAATAATAATAATAATAAGATAATATTTTGTACAACCACAATAGATTGGAAACAAAACCATCAAGCTGAACTAAAGGTCAGTTAAAATATAACATAAAATTCACATTCACAGGCATTGCAGTATCCATTCAGCCATCTTTGCTTAGCCTCTCGATTTTCATGAATTTAAAACAACTAAACGAGTGACCAATAAGGATTTTAGCCAGTTGTATCATGAGTGTTTGTTAGCTAGGGTCTAATAAAGGTTTGGATTTGGTTCCAAGTGTTGAATTTGGTTCGCTTGAACCATTTTCTGTTCTGTGACTGTAATTTGTGTTTTTGAAGATCAAAACCTTTTTTTTACTCAGAAGATATCAGTGAATGCTGTTTTGTTAATGCCACTAATAATAAAACTAATTTATTTATAATATGTCCTTTGGTAATGGAGCTTGATGCTCCACGGTAAGGCATTAGTGAGAGACAGATTTTTCAGTGTGAAAACTTCCTGTTGCAAAAGTATCGATTTTTCCCAAACCATGATTCAAAAACAATTTTCTTAAACCTCATAGTAGAAATGTGTGACTAAATCTTATTAGCAACTTCAAAGATCCCAACAGAACACAGACTATTGATAATTTCTGCAAACCTGTGGCATGTCCACACAATTATCATTAAAAATGGATGTTTTTTTCTGAAATCCTGTCGAGCACAGTGTGATGGTGGCAACATGCTACTAACCTGATGATGAGAAACAGGGGGTGGTGGATTTTTCAAAGATGATAAATGAGAGGAAGGAGAGAGACAAGATTGAGGAGGATGGATTAAAGGGGATTCTCTGTGGGTCCTCTGTTCAGTGTAAGATATCATCTTTAGCTCACTTTTAATCAAACCAATTACCAGTGGAATATTAGCATTCTATAGTTTTGCATTGTGCAGAAGAAATATTAATGGAAAAACAGATTAAATAGCAGAGGGATTTAATTAGTGATCTTTTCAGCATTATGCATACCAAAACAACTCAAGGATACTCAGAATTTTGAACTTTCATTATGCAAAAATCTAAAGTCTACAAGGAAAAAGATTTATAAACAATGCTGCTATTTACCATTTGCTGCATATGTAAGCAAACTTTTAATGGTCTGAATAGAAAAGCATTATATAAGAACCAGTCCATTTATATTGTTTTAATGTGCTAAACACAGACACCTAGACCATCTTTTCCTACATAGAAGCTTTAATTGTGACAAAACAGTTTTGTCTGATTAATTATCTGCATGTCCAACTTGCCTTTCATGGCACTCTAAAATGATTTTATCCAAGTGCCTGCTGGATTGGGAAATCCACGGGGGAAATACAGCACAATTACAGTCTTGCAGTTTAAGAGAAGCTTCCTCTCATCTGGTCATTCACACACACATATTTAACACATTTTATAAATGTCTGTGTAAATGAGTTCAGTTTAAAATGTGTGTCACTATGCCTCACACCTTGTGGATGTCCGTGAGACGCCACTAATTTTCAAAATTTGATGTCCTTAAATGAGACTGGGTTGGAACATGTCAACTTTATGTGAAGAGAAACAGCAGACAAGACACAAAGACTTGTGGTAGCAGTAAACTTAATTTAAATTAGGTAGGAAAAGGTCGGCACTTGATGAAAAAAATATGTATAAAGTACCACAGTGCTCATTTTCCAATTCATTCCAGACCAGCTGTTAATGTGTCTTTATCGATCATCCAACCGTTTCCAAAACATCACATCATGATTTCATGTCTTTTATTGAAATTAAATTCAATATTTGAAACTATAGTACACTTTCATGTTAATAGTTTACAGACAACAGATAATGTCTCCAGCCAAATGTGGATGTAAGTTATGCTTAGGAGGACTAAAATGGACTGGGAATGTTGCCTGGAGGGAAATACTGAATGTAACTGTGTTTGTTTTTATAAACACTTCGGTGTGGGCAATGATGACAACAACAAAAAAAAAAAAAAATACAGACTTGATATTTAAGTTTCTACAAATACATTTTGTTCAAATGAATTGAAACCACGGCTGCCTTGAGGGGAAGTAGATACATCATGAAGGAAGGATTTAATAACTGGTAAACACAGTGGCTTGTCTGCATTCTTTTAGCATTTCTTTACCATGTGGCTTCTTCTAGTCTAGAAGCTTGTGCTTAAAGTGCTGCTTTATAGTATTTTTCTGGAATTTATGACACTGATTCCCCAGACGTTTAGCATAGAATGATATCTATAGCCTCCATTTATTAGATTTTGTAAGTCAAAGTTCTGGAAACTGAAACAGCATCAGCACATTACAGTATGAATAAGTCCTCGGGCAAAAATTGTATATGCAGACCAGAAGACAGATTCAGATTTAATGTGCATTTAAGATACATATTAATGTAAATGTGACAATGTTAAACATCCTGTGGATGTGGTCATAATGCAAGACAAATGGGTTGCAAATAGCTTTGTTTGCGTGGGAGACATCATTTAGCATTTAGCTTTGTGTCTGTTTGTGCATGTATGAATTGAAATCAATGTTTGGTTTATCCCTACACAGCTTTACTCTGAAAGTTACATTTTTAAGCAAATGCAATGGCTATGTTTGCTAGATAAGTGTGTCTGTATGCATTTATGCTAATGTATGCATATGAATAAATGTTTTTCTGAGTATGCTCATATAATAAGTCATCATACGCTAACCTCATAGCATTTTTAGCTGAGTCCCCGGGGTGGGGGGGAGGTTTCCTCTGACTAACATGCTGCCATGGTGGATTGGTCAGGAGGAGACAGTGGATGAATATTTCACTTTGCTTAGCTGTTAATATTGCTAAAGACAAGTCCTGTCACGGTTCTGGGTCAGTTTGACCCAGTATTTTGAGTTGTCATGTTTTTGCAGGTTTAGTTTAGTTCCATGTGTCATTTTCTGTCTGTCTCTCTATGTCGAGTCTGCGTCTTAGTGTGATGGTTTCTTGTTCCTGTTTTATTGTGAAGGTCTGCGTCTCATGTGAGTGTGTTCAGTTTTACCTCTGTCTCGTCTTGTTGATTATTCCCAGCTGTGTCCACCACCTGTGTGTAATTCCCCTGTGTTTCTCTGTGTATTTAAGTCGTGTCCTCTGTCATTGTAGTTGCTGGTCCGTCTGTGTATCCACCCTGCTTCATCTGTGTGTTTCCCTGCTGTCAATCTGTTTCTGCTCGCTCTCGTTCATGTTCAGCTTCGTGTTCTGTACTCAGTTTGTTCCCAGTATAGTTTAGTCTTTGTTCGGTTCGCATTTTGTCCATTTTTATTTTGTGTTTAATAAACCACCATCACACCTTTACAAGTGCCTGCGTTTGGATCCTCCTTATTTTCCACACGGCTCATCTCACTCGCCGTGACAAGTCCCTTTCCTGTGTACTATTTAAGATTCAGCACATGTGAGGAGATGCATTGAATATTATCAGCGGCTATTGTCATAATTTGTGAGTTTCATATTTTGAATTCATTCCATAGCCTTCCCCACTACTCCTTAATGTCAAGATGCTATGTGTCTGTGGTATTTGTCACTCTATAAGTGCTTCTTTCTTGCATCTTGTCTTTAGTTTTGCTTTCTATTTGTCATTTTTCCTGATTGCATTCACCTGTGCCTCATTTTCCCAGCTGTGTTCATTAAACGGATTGCTGTGTGTGTATAAATATTTCTTTGTTGCATTATCTGTTATCCTTTACAGTGTGTTTCCCTTTTTTATGGTCTCCTGCATTCTGCTGGATTTTCCACATGCTGTGTCATTATTTCTGTACACATGCTGTGTAGATCACATATTGCACATTATAGTTTGCCTCATCTCATGTGAGTTTTACCTGAAGACTTACATTAAACTTGTCTTCCTGAGATGAAACAAAACAGCCTTTTCAAACCAAATGTGGCTTCCCTCTGCTGTAGCTCCGATTAAAGGAACAGGACTGTCCAGTCAGGTCTGGAGTCAGCTGCCCCCTGGTGTCACTGTATATTATTGCAGAACTGAACACAGCACCTCCATCTGAGAGGGACAAAGATCTGAGATGTTGCACAGGGACTTAGGATGAAAACGTAAACATATTGGCATGTGAACATCAAATATGAGTGAATTTCATACTCATCGTGCAAGTGTTTGACCTAAACATGATTTATTATACATCAAGAGAGCCAATCCTGGTATATGAGTTATCAGAAGCTCCCACAGGCACAGAACAGCTTCTCTGATATATAAGCATCTTGCTCTATAACTCCACTCTCTTATCTTGATCAGATTTTCTATCTGTGTGTGTGTGTGTGTGTGTGTGTGTGTGTGGTGGTGGTGGTGGGAGGGGGCATACTAAATTTGAATGTAAACGCGAAATAGTGATTCTGGTCCTACTTCATAATGCCAGCTTCACCGATCAATAAATCATTTTCAGACACTGCTGATCGGGACCACAGCTGTTGGTAGCTCTGAGGGTATGACCACATCTGTATGTGTGTACCATAGTATCAGATTTATACAGTATAGTACGGTGGAAAATGTTTTAATGAGAGAACATCTCTGTGGACAGACCGCGCGCGCGTGTGTCCTTCCATCTGTCTTTCTGTCTCATTGTACGATGTGCATACTATACTGGTGCATACAGTCACGTTAATCTTCTCTTGGGGTTCATCTCTATCTGTTTATCTGACTTCCAACTGTGTCTCTGTGTGTCTGTAGGTTTGTGTATGTCTTTGTTTGTAGCACCCTACCCTCTGTCTAATGGCGGCTGGGGGTGGGGTGGGGTGATCTGCTGCAGAGCTGAAGGAATGGAGTCAGCTTCACTGTTCTCCTCTCTTCTCCTTTTGTCTTTATTCTCATCCACCAGTCTCTTCTTCTTTGTCCTCTTCTTTCATCATTTTCTTCTGTTCTTCTTCCTTTCTTCTTTTTTCTACTCTTTTGTGTTTTCATTTGTCCATTTACTTTTCAGTTCTTCACTTTTTCCTTTCTTGTTTGTCCTCTTCTGATTTTTCCTCTCATCTCTCACTATCCCCGCCGTGTAATATCCACCCTGATCTGTCCTCTTGTCTTTATTATATATTCTCTCTTTTTGTCCTCTTTGCTTTTGTCCTTATGTTTGTTATTTAATCCCTCATTCTCCTCTTCTTGGGGTTGCCCTCTTTTGTTTTTTGCTCTTTTTATCCATGTTGAATTCAGTTTTTTCAATGCTCTCTTCTTTTTCACTTTCCCCTCATCCTCCTGTTGAGACCCCTCTTACCTTCTTCTTACTTCTACTTTCTCCCTTCTTCTCCTCTTTTCCATCTTGCTCTGATTTTTCTCTTTACTCATGCTCTTTACATATCTCCTCTTTTTTTTTTTTTACCTCTGTTATCACTTTTCTTTTCTCTCCTCTCTTCTATTGTCCTCTCCTCTCCTCTCCTGTCCTCTGGCTGAGCTATTGTCTTTGTAATACATTTCGACAGTGACATTAATGAAAGCACTGTGCATTTAACGACCGATATCTCTGGAAATTCCTCAGCATTCTTTGTCATTTCTCACACTGACAGCCACACATGCATACACATCTGAAATAATACACTCAACTGGCCGCTCACATAAACATAATCAGAGCAGGAAATAGCAGGTCTGTAAACCTGTAAACATGGTGACTAAGTGTGTGTTAAGTTTTTAAATATGATTTTTTTGTGCAAGTGTGTTTGACATCATTAAAAGACAAGTGTCATTTACAGGTGTCATTTAATTCAGCGTGACTAATACTTGGCTGTGTGTGTGCTATGATAGGACACAAGTGTGACCATCACAACAAAGGAGGGTGGGAACTGCTAAGCTAAAACAATATGGTGAGAAAGAGTATGTGGGCAGAAGAGAGCAACTAGGCATGAATTGTTAGGTGAAGGAAAAGTTTATTAAGAGGATGAAATAGAGGGAGGGATAGGGACAAGTTGAGGAGCAGCTTGAGAAAAAGAAAGTGAGAGGGCACACAAAAAAAACAAAGTAAAGATGGAATAAAGGAGAAAAGACATTAACAGAATATTAGCAGTGTTGTGGTAGAGACGAGCCATGGGATGACCCTGACTTCATTAGCTACACATTAAAATATTAGATATAGAGAAAATAAAATAAAACACAAAGTTACCATCATTTTATAAAATCTGCATGATCCTGTCATTTGGAATGCTTCAGTGACCTATATTTAAATTTCAAGTAGTGAAATAACAGACTATATCTGTATGCTATAAGTTCTAATTCCACTTTTATTACCCTTAATAAATAAAAGGTTTCTTTCCAAACCCATTAGTTGGTGGCTTCCTAAAAACTAACATCATGTTGTACTCAGGAAGTCTCAAAACTCGTGACTAAGACCAACAACTCATCAGGGATCTGTTTACTGAGATCAAAGAAGCTGAAATAGGTTTGTTCATAGACTTCTGGCCATGCACGTTGACTTCTGTAAACCATTAAAGGAGCCCACCACTAGCCATTAGAAAGACTGCAGGCTTAAGGAAAGTCTACATTGGCTGCACTTTTCACACCCAGAAGCTCCCTCCATCTTTTCTATACACAGCATGGAGGAAACCATAGCTTCCTTTCTTGTGCAGTAAAGGTGAAATATTTGTAGAAACCGTGTCATTAACAAAGATCTGGTGAATGACCAATAAAAACTCACCAAACTGGTGAATAAAAACAATACAAAGGGAACTTGGAGCCATTAAGATTTTTTTAAAATGTATTGTATCCAGTATACTACCACTATACTATGTACAGTATACTACAGCATACTCCCCAAAAAATTTGTGCAAGCTGCTATTATTAACTATAGTTTTATTTTCAAGTTAGGTGATCTCTGTGGGAATAAGTGTTTGAAAAAAAAATGGACTGGTGTTTTCAACACTCACAGTGGATGCACTAGGGAACACTTGAGGTTCAGTATCTTGCACAAAACTACTCTGGCACATGCACAGAAGAATTGATGCATTAATCATCTGATTTGTAGGTGGACTGCTCTACCAGCACATCCCTGGATGCCCCAAATGTTGCCAATAATTTTAAAAGAATGTTCAGTTAGTTGAAAGATTTATTGGCTGCATAATAATGGATAGTATAAGAGCAGCTCCTTAAAGCTAATTTGTTCATACTCTGCTTTAGAGTATCAACACGTTTTCAGTGTTTTAATTCTACTTCACCAAGATCTCAGTAAGAAGCCCTGTGTATAGACGATACCATGTTTTCTTGCTCTTTCTTCAGTAATGTTAGTCATCTTTTTCATGCATATGTGCAGCATGATAAACCAACCTTTTAAAAATGCTCAGAGGTTGTCTGTACAGTGCATGCATACGCTCTGCTGTAGCTATTTATGCTGTAGTTACACATTGATATATTCATGTGTCGTGTACGTGTTTAGTTTTCTTTAGTGTTTTGTATGCTAGCACTAAAAGACTACAACTTAACATGTATGTATTTATGTGCCTTAAGAAGCTGCTATTTTTCTGTGTGTGTGTGTGTATGTGTCACACGGTGGCATGTGAAGTTTTGACCCAAGTATGAACTCATCACTGACATTTACAAGGCCTTTATGCTGCTGTCTGTGTTTGTTTCTCTGTGTATGTGTGTGTGTACACATTCCCTGGAGGGCACACACATGAAAGCACACATACGCACTTGGATCCATCAGTCTAGATGGGTGGATTGCAGAAATTGAAAAGAAAAACCATGCCTCTTGTTGTCGGGCTCAGCAAGTCTTCAGAAATGTTGGTTGTAGTCTTATCACAATGTTTTTCTCTTTTTTTCAGTTTTTTGGCAGTAGTAAATTATTTTCCAAATTATAATCACTATGCAAATGAAAAATTAGAACTAAAATTATCCTTATGTTGACGTCTGATTGTTTCCAGGCAAGAACAATGATAAAGGCTTTTATTTCTCTGTCTCAGGTGTGGAGGCAGAACTTCTTTCTGAAGCAGCACCTGTGATTGTTTGGAGACTCATCGAGACCATCGAGAAACATGGTGAGAGAAAAAGCAACATCATTGTGTACTAAGTATATTTATTACCAGGTAACTACACACATTGGCATCATTATTTTGAAGCCAAACCACTGTAATTATATATATATATATATATAACAACGAACATCCAAGAATACATTGGGAAGATGGCCCCAACTGACCGAGTGCTCAGTGAATACCTCAGGCAGCAGAAACCCAAGAAAGAGGAGGGAGACGAGGAACCATCATGGAAGGACAGGCCCCTGCACGGTATGTACCACCGGCAGATAGAGGAGGTGGCTGATATCCAGAAATCCTACCAGTGGCTGGACAAAGCTGGACTGAAAGACAGCACAGAGGCACTAATCATGGCAGCACAAGAACAAGCTCTGAGTACAAGATCCATAGAGGCTGGGGTCTATCACACCAGGCAAGACCCCAGGTGCAGGCTGTGTAAAGATGCCCCAGAGACAATCCAGCACATAACAGCAGGGTGCAAGATGCTAGCAGGCAAGGCATACATGGAACGCCATAACCAAGTGGCCGGCATAGTGTACAGGAACATCTGTGCCGAGTATAACCTGGAAGTCCCGAGGTCAAAATGGGAGATGCCCCCAAGGGTGGTGGAGAATGACCGAGCTAAGATCCTGTGGGACTTCCAGATACAGACGGACAAAATGGTAGTGGCTAACCAACCGGACATAGTGGTGGTAGACAAACAGAAGAAGACGGCCGTAGTGATCGATGTAGCGGTTCCGAATGACAGCAATATCAGGAAGAAGGAACACGAGAAGCTGGAGAAATACCAAGGGCTCAGAGAAGAGCTCGAGAGGATGTGGAGGGTGAAGGTAACGGTGGTCCCCGTGGTAATCGGAGCACTAGGTGCGGTGACTCTCAAGCTAGGCGAGTGGCTCCAGCAGATCCCGGAAATAACATCGGAGATCTCTGTCCAGAAGAGCGCAGTCCTGGGAACAGCTAAGATACTGCGCAGGACCCTCAAGCTCCCAGGCCTCTGGTAGAGGACCCGAGCTTGAAGGATAAACCGCCCGCAGGGGCGTGCTGGGTGTTTCTTTATGGGGCGTGCTGGGTGTTTTTTTTTTTTATATATTATGGTAATTGCTCTTTCTTAATTATATATATTAAATAAAGAAGAAAATACAATAAGTCTAATAAGTCTAATTTTTACAGAGGAGTTTACATTTTGCAAAATGTACACCTAACTAAGACTCACTGCTGCACAAATTCATAACTCAGCATGTGACCACTGAGTACATTTCTGCATGTGTACATTTCTGCTTCTGGGCTACAAATCCAACATGATGATTAGTGAGTTTTAAATATGCTCGGAGCCTTATTGTCAAATGTTGCAGAGAGCCAGGCTGGTTTTACTTTTCATGAGTCTAACCATGTCCTGACTCCTGCTCTGTGGTTAGAGATGTGAGATTAATCTCCATCTTTTCATTCCGTCACTTATTCAAAAATAAATCCACCTTCTCCCACATGAGAAATAATAAATACGTGTGGTATGGTTCTGTCTTCTGAGGGCAGCAGGTGAAGAATTTTATAATTCAACAGGGCTGCATGAAAAATATAACACAATTCACCACATTTAGCCTGGAGCCTGAATAGCAGACTTGATCATTTGTATAATATAATGTATATCACTGTTTCTTAGCCCAGAGGAACATCATATTTTCTGTCTGACACAGTCATTTCTCAACTGACTTCGTTCCTCTTCTTCCGCTTGTGTGTGCTGTCCAGATCTTAATGATTCTCTGTACCAAGCCCCACCAGCATCCAGTGGACCTGTAGAGCTCCGCCAGTCTCTAGAATCAGGTACGGACCCCTTCAAAATAAGTTAAATGTTAGAGCAAAAATAATGTATAATAATGTATTCAGTAAATATTTACTGAAAGGTTTTTTTATGAGGTGCCAGTTCAATCAAACGTCCAAGATAAGGCGGTAATGAGCTGAGTCTCAGACTCTGAATGTGACCAATTTGTCTGAGTATTTAAGGAAAATATTGCTTGACCATTCATATCTAAATGATAGAAATATTTTAAATCATATCACAATGAAAGTGATCATTCTCTTTACATCTCAGTGTCATGAGCTGTGTACAGGCAGGAACTGTGGACCCAAGGTGCAGACACTTTGAGCAGGCAGGCAGGGCAGACAACATAGGATGAGGGAGACCACAACACAGATCAAAGAAAACACAGGGCTTAAATACACAGAGGGAGCAATCAGGGAATGGGAGACGGGAGGGAAACACAGCTGGGACAAATCATGGCTAAGACATGGGAAGCAAAACCAAACACATTAACATGAGACACGGACCTTTAAAGTAAAACAGGAAACATAACACAGAGACGCAGACTTGACAAGGGGACACAGCTGACAGGGGAGACAGAGCAACTATGGAACACAGAGACATAAACTATAAGACAGAGAACTCTAAGAAACCAAAAAACTAGAAATGATAAATAATATCAAAATCAAAGTTCAATAATGATGTAAAACTGAAAACCCCTAACACTCAGAACCTGCAAAGATTCTCATATTGCCTCTTTGCATCCTCTAACTTACTCCCATCTTTGGCCAAAATTAACTATTGTCTCTGGGAATGGGCTTGACTACCAGTATGTCAGTGTCAAGTTGACAACTGCTGATCATATTTGGTGATGTGATTTGTGGTGATCACCAGCTGGCACCAGAAACATGTCACCAAACAGCTGATTAGTATGAGGTTGACATGAAAAAGGTTATTGTAACCAGTGTGTCAAAGGTAGCCCTTAAAACATTTTCCATTATGTTAAAAAGGGACAGTGGTCTTGATAAAAGTATCACTAAGTATCAGTATCAATAATGTTACGACCCGTCTAGGACCAGGCAATAACATGAGTGAGGCACTCGCTCCCCCCCCCCAAGACCCAAGCAGCCACAGGAAACAAATCCGTTCTTTATAATGCCATTTATTTATAAAGTGAAAAAGAGGAACAACAAAAACAGGAGTGTCAACACTTCAGGGTGAGCCAAGGCCAAAGTAATAAATAAAAACAAATCTACACAAATCCCGCACCCCTGACCTTACCAAAACAAAGTCAAAAATAAAGACAGAGTCTGACCTCCTTAACTAACTCAAAACAGGAGAAAACGGGTGATCAAAAGAAACGGCTGCTCACCCCTACCCACTCCACTTCCATAACTTTCAAGCCACACAGCAGCCAGTGGTTGCCACAGTTACACTGCTGGGTCATGAGGAGAAACACGAGGACCTCTCCCGCCGTAACACTCCAGCCTCCTTTTAATGGGCGGGTCCTCCAGCTGGAACCAGTCACGTCGGGGCGGTGTATCCACGCACCAATCGGAGCAGGGCCCTGGCACAGCTGAATTAACATAAAAAGATACATCACCTGCACAAAACAAAACACATGAACATGCAAGTTCGGAACACTAAGAATATAAATACCAGTATTTGTATTTATAAAATCCTAACACTACCTATGACTTATTTTTTTACTCTTGGTGTCGGCATGGTAACTACTGCTGTACTCCCTGTCTGTCATGGAAACTTGTCAGCACACTGTAAACCTGAGGAAATTTAAAATTTAAAGTTAATAAACGTAAAAGTCCAAGCATACAAATCTCACCTTTGTGTTCTTTTTTAATTAAGCAAAAGTCAAACAGGACCTTTGATAAATCAAAACTGTAATAAGTCAAAAGTGCCTCATTCAGCCATTTACACTAGCACCTTTTGCGACACTGCAGTGGTTTCTATCTTATATTCATACATCGGTGAACACATCAGAGAGCAACTTGGGTTTCAGTATCTTGCTCAAGAATACTTGACCAACCGAATTAGCTGATGACCTGCTCTAGAGTATTGTCTATTATAACATCAAACACAAAGGAGCTATTCATTTATTTATTTTGTAGAAGGAAAATCTGCCCTTTACACTTGATAGCATTTAGTACCATTTTAACATTGCTGATGATTGTGGGTATTTCTTAAGAGTTCCTAATAGAAAAAAATGACCAGACGTTTCTTGCCTGTGTTCAATGAGCACAGAGTAATACACGTCCATGATCAGTGATCCAAACACTGTGAGTGTAATATTCACAGGCTCTGGTCATGCAGAAAAGCTCACTTGCACGCATGTGGTGTGAGTAAACATCATTCAGTTATTAAACGTGGGAGGAAATCCATCCAGATACAGGGAGAAGATGCGAAGTCCACACAGGAACGTGGCAGCCAAACAGGAGAATTAAATCAAATTAACTAAGGGACTCTGACCCGAAGGATGGAGAGCCAGTCCAGACCACCTGTACAGGGGTATCTGGGATCTAACAAAGTGCAAACCAGAAAATATCCTGGGCATATACAAACTGTGGCACAGTGGTTCAGTAGTTAGCACTTCTGTCTCACAGGAAGAAGGCTCCTGGTTCCAATCACAGCAGGGGCCTTTTTAAATGGAGTACATGTCCTTGCATGGGTTTCTTCCAGATGGTACCTTTGCTTGAATCGCATAAAATAATGTTAAAATAGTGTGCCTTTTACTGCTTGATAATATATTGTATATCTACCATTCTGTATACATAAATAGCTGGTGTTCCAGTAATTATTCTTATTGGTTAGATTTCTCTATATTGTAACAGCATGGGCGAAAACTGTTTTTTAAACTCTATCACTATTACCAGTTCTTTCAGGTCAGATAATTATTGAATTATTGACTTACAGGCACCTCTTTTGTTTCACTTAACACTGACTTCACACAGGTCCCTTTTCTCTTCTTGTTCCACACCTCGTAGCAATAACTGCACAAACATGGTTGCTCTATTCAGAATTGTCCTGAATGCATTCAAACTGGTACACGTACAATGACATGAAAAAGCATTTTGCCGCTTCCAGATTTCTTTGGTTTTTACATATTTGTCACACTTTCAGGTCATCAAACAAATTTTATTGTTACACAAATATAACTTAAGTAAATATAAAATGCAATTTATTATGGGTAAAAAAGCTATCCAAATCTATCTGCCCCCCTTCCCAGCATTGGCAGGTGTACCAAAATTATTCCAGAGTAGAAACACATCTAATCTGGGAGATCAAAAGAGAGGAAGAGACTGAGCAAAAATGTGATCCATCTTTGACTTCTGTGGCAAAAACCTATGCTGACCAAAAAAAGAACATAAAGGCTTTTATTAGGTTTAGGGGCAATTGTCTGCTAACAATAGCTCAGTAGAGCAGATCATCTACTAGTTGGAAGGTTGGTGGTTTGATCACTGGCTGCTGTAGTCTGTATGCCAACATATCCTTGCTGAACCCCAAGTAGCTGCCCTATTTGTTCATCAGAGTGTGAATGTTAGATAGAAAAAGCATAGAAAAAAGTGCTTGTGTGAATGAGGAATGTTGTATAAAGTGCTTTGACTGCTTAAGTAGAGTAGAAGAGTACAAAATAAAAACCATCCCATACTACACAGGGGCCATGGAGGTTTGCAAAATCCTATTCTTTTGATAAATGAAATCATCATTTTAAAAATATTTTTTATTTACCGAGGTTACCTTCATCTAACATAAAAATGTGTTTGATGTCATGCAAGTGTGTGCAAAATGTGCTAAAATATGCCACAAATGCTTTTTCACTGTACTGTATATGTAACTGTCTAAAAGCTATTCGGTTAGCAGTGAAGCCTTCTTGTGTACTAAAATAGCAACATCAAACATTTGTTTTAGCTTGTGCACTCAATTGAAACTGAAATTATGTTTCTTATCTTTTCAAACAAAGTGACTCTTGCTAAAATGAAATGGGCTCTTCCTTTTGCTGTGTTGGTTAATTTTTAATCATCTGCAAGCAACAAGTGGATCATCAGAAAACACAGCTCCAAAACCAGCTGTGTTTTAGTTTTGTTTAGTGAAATTCTAGTAATTTATTATTAAAGACAAAACTTGGCCAAATTGTAGTATTTGAAGTTCAGTTTTGGCACCACCAGGGAGTGCTCTGGCTCTGTACTTTAATTTTGGGAGAAAGGGGAGGGGAGCTCACAAAATTACACTCTAGACTCCACTCTCAGTTGGAGCATGGTAAGCAGGTAGCTGGCCAGGAGGATATGAGACATTTATTCTTAGTTTTTGTTATTTATGCTTATGATAGTGGGTCAATAACAGATATTTCATTAGTTCTTACCAGTATGGTGTGATGTTATATAAAGCTTATATAAAGCTGAACTTTGCCCTAACACATGTCCACTCTCTGGCACATTTACATGGAATTATTATTGTTAAAATATTATTTTTATTGTAATAACAAGAAGAATATTAAGATAATGGTTAATCGAGTGCACTCCCTCTAATTTTATATATTAGTAATATAATTTACAAAGTAAATCTTGAATGAAGATAATACTAAAACTATTTAAAAATGTATTTTATGGACTGATGCAGAACTAATTTCAGTGTTTCAGTAGTTATGCTACCTGGAATCCTAAGAGGTTAGCACTAATGATGCTACATCACTATTATGTATTTTTCATCATTTATGTTATATGTTATTGTCTTTCTAAGTCTTAAAAGAAATACTAAACACACACACACACACACAGAGCTATAAACATAGGCTTAGGTAATACATCGTACTTTCAAAAGGTTTTAAAAAGACTGAAGACATTGGATGCTGAGCCACACAACATAGTAAATGGACTGATTCTTATATAGTACTTTTGTTATTTATCCGAGCACTCAAAACACTTTACACAGCTTGCCAGATACATGTGTATAGATACATGCGCACACACCTGAAACCTGACCCTTTTTAGACCATTACCATTGGGCCAAGATATGCACATATTATTGAATTAAAGAAGCTGACATATAGGCAGAGAAATATATAACAAAGCCCTGACATGCACACCCAGATATATGTTAAAGCATAAAGGGGCTGAATGACAGAAATTGCATGCACTCTATAACTGTGTTCTGTATGATATGTGATCTAACAGAGGTGGACAGAGTTTATGGAATATAAATATATCAAAAGGTAACTTGTGGGGAGATTTGTGTTGACGTCTGAGTATGAGGTCATGTGAATAGTCATAAAGGAAGGGTTTGGATGGAATACTGAAGGGCATGTAGGGGTGGTATATGTGAGAAACAATGGAGAGAGAGTGGGAGGGAAACAAGAAAGGAAACACTGTCTTCCTCCGTGCCTCAGCATCACACACAGGAATATTTTTCTCTTTCAATTATGGTTTTGAATTACACACTCAGAAGAAATACAAGGCAAAGATAAAGAAATATAATGAATGAGTGTTTTTCTTTAAGTATAGACTGTGTATAAGCAATCACTGTGGCTGATGTAATATCACCTGTTGGCTTGTGGAATCCACATTTTGAAGCCTTAATGTTTAACTTTTGGCCACCACCATGTTAGCGTTTCACAGACCATATTGACAATATTTGGATGATGGAGTGGAGTACTAAGTTATCAGCTAATGCAAGTTTGTTCCACAAGCTGCACCAACAAAAACTGTAGGGGGCACAGATATACGTGCCTACTAATTGGTATTACCTAAAAGAATAATAAAGTACTAGAATTTCACTAAACAAAACTAAAGAACAAACTTCTTGGATGGCCTGTACAACAAAGATTTGTTACATAGTTCTGTGAAGCAGGGTCCAAAAAGCAGAAACTACAATACCATTTTGAACATTCAGCAAAGAGCTAAGTTATGAAAAAATCTCATTATTAGCCACAGTGCCTTTGTTATGAAGATGTGACTATTAATAGAGCCCCAAATTGTATTTTGTACTACAAAGGCTGTAAAGATACGTTTTACCCCTGAGCCTTAATGCTGTATCGTCAACAAGAGCAGCCCAGCTGTCATAGGGCAAAATGTAAGGTGCACCCTGGACAGGTCCCCACCAGTAAACCTAAACCCACCAACTGCATGTCTTTGGACTGTGGAGAAAGCTATCAGAGAGAACCCATCCAGACATGGGGAGAGCATGCAAACTACATACAGAAAGGCCTTGGCCAGATAGTGGATTGGAACCCAGGACCTTTTTACTATGAGGCAACAATGCTAACCACTGCAACACCCTGCTGCCCTATTTAAAAAAAAAAAAAAAATTGACAAATAATAGGCAACAAAGTCATGTTTACTCTCATGGCAATCCAGTGTTCCACAGCCATTTTTCCTCCTGTATCTGAGGTTTGACTTACGGACAAACTGTGGTTTGCACAGAAGTCCAAGAATAAAAACCCGCTCAGGATCAGATCCTTGAACCCGTTCCTCTCAATCATGCCCCTCCAGGTCTCACTGTTGTTGCCCAATGAGCATTGAAGTCTCGGTCGGTCCGCCAGGGCCTCAGCTCCTGGTCGCAGCCCGGCACACATTGCACCCGACCTCTACTGCCTGTGGGGCCTGGCGCCTCCTGCAAGTGGTGGGCCTATTGCTACAAAGTCAAAGGTTAACCAGGAAATATGCAAGTCTTGAAGGTTATATCCAAATCCTCTATCCATGTTTGTATACTGTGTATGGTAGTACATTTATATACTGCAATAGACTTAGATTGGCATGATGTACTGAGCATTTCTCCTTCTCTCACTCCTTTTTCACTGACCATGTGTTTATACACTCCATTTAATTATGAGTTATTATTCATCTCTGGCTCCCTTCCAGAGTGTGTCTTTGTCTTGTCTACCTCTTGTTGCGGCTTCTCTGAATTATTTTAGGGTCTTTAATTTAGAACATTAAGTGGCTTTAGGAGACTTTTGTTCTGATGTGGCACTATGAAAACTAAACTGAATTGAATAACTGATAATAGTAAATAAAACCTTTGTTGGAACGGTGTTCTGATCAGTACGTTGCAGAGGCAGTGAAACATCAGTCTGCAGGAAGTATATCCAAGCTGCTGAAGTACTCTGCCTTCTCTGTTCTGCATTTGTGTTGCATGTTATGGAATAATATTATGTAACAGGGAGTTGTATATTGTACAGAAATTCTCACATTATTCCACAGCCTCAGATCCTGCCAACTGACATGATTGGCTGTGTGTGCTTTATTTGGTATGTTGCACGTGTACAGTATTTTCTTAGAGGAGTCAAAGTGAGCTTATAAGTGTCTGAGTTAGTCTGAAAGGGTTTAGGAACATTACCTCATCAAATTGACCTGTGATTGGTACATGGCCTGAGAGTTGCCATGGTAACAGCTAGCCTTTTTTAGCAGACTGGTTCTGCCGTGCCCACACAGCGCTCAGTGAGTTGGCCCAGTAACACTGTGTGTGTGCTGGAACTTCTGTATCTGTGAGTACCAGCATGTGTTTCACACCTGAAGAGTGACAACATCCATCTATCTATCTATCGATCTAGAGAGAGAGAGAGAGAGAGAGAGAGGGGCACTCCAGTAGCCTGCCATTGCCACCCTGGCAAATGGTACACACCAAGAGTGATGCTTGGTTGTTGGTGTACCCTGCAGTTTATTTCCTCCTGCAGCTAAAACAACTTGTTTGAGATAGTGGATCAACTGAGGATTTCACTAAAAGCTATTATAAGCTGTGCAAAAGTACTTTAGAGTTTAAGAATGTTCTTTCTGTGAAAAGTATAAAAGTAGTAGTGTTTTTTTGATTTTATTACAATGGGAAACATCTTTATTTTGTATGTGTACTAGTATCTCTGGTGTGAGGCCTCTGAGTATGTGTGTTTTATGCTTTTAACTGAGTTTGAAGTAGTTGCTTGTGATGATTACATGGAAGTGCTCAGATATATGCAAACACACAAACACTGTGCAATGGCACAGAGTGGGCAGTGTCTGTTTTGGAAATGATGAGTCATGTTCACTTAAACTGTTACAGAATATTCTGCTACGCAGAATATAAAACAGTGTGCATGGAAGCATAGAGAGACACTGCAGATGGATGAGGACATACTACTTTGTTATCTTTGCTCACATTTTCCCATCAAATTATTTGGTTGCCTCTCACAGCAACAAGCAATCTACAACACTGGAACTCTTAAATAATATTATTTCTTTTTGCATTTTTTTAGTGCTCTTCAGTCTCTCTCTGTCTTCCCTTTTGAACTTTTATGTCCTTTTTTATTCACTCATTCATCGCCATTCCTTTTCTTCTCCCTTGTGCTTCAGTGACAGTGGCTGCTGAGTTCAGCAAAACAGAAATTAAAATCGCTCCTCTACTCCATCTTTTTCTTCCATCTGCATCCTTCTATTCTTTCTGTCTCTGCTACCAGTTGTCTCCCAGTCTCTGTCCTGCTATTGGTTGGAAGTGATGTCATCATCTTCCTCTGGGGTCCGTCAGTAACCTATTGGAATCCAGTAATTTTACAGTCAGCAGCTGCACATACTCATAAACAGCTGATCAGACATTCGTTCACAGTGGATGTGTGGTGGAAACAGTCAGTCAGTTTGTCGCAAAGCATTTGGTAAAAATTGATAAAATGGTTCTTTGGCTCCAAATACAGCAAGTATTTTTAAGAACTTGCTAGAGGAACATTTTATTCCACTAACACTAATTGCATTATATATTTATTATTTTTCACCCAAGAGGGAAAACAAAGTGTAGAAATATACATTCATATTTTCTTGCAGGTGTATTACTGACACTATCTTACAGCGGAAGAAATGTAAGAAATATTGTGTTCTTGAGAAATAAAGTAAGAGCGTAGAGGTGTGGTGTGCTTTTATAGGAAAGAAAAACCTGCCAGAGACATCTAGTTACCCTTCATTCGGTCATTAAATATACCCCTCACTCCCATCTTAAAAGGTATTATTGATTGGCCCACCAAAACAAACAGAATTTATAGAGTAATTTCTCTTGTCACTTCATCTCATGGTGGCAGCAGCATCTGAGCTGATCTCTGTGTTCCAACCAATGACTGTATAAAGGTTTTTTACACTCATTGGTTGTAACAAGCTGTGGCTAATGCCATGACACCTCTGAAAAAGAGATACTGAAGGCTAGACCTTTACTCAAAAAATAACTATTTCAATGAACATAAAAAATAATGAAAAGGATTTTCATGTGATTAAATTAAATTTATTTTAGCATTATGCAATTCTGTTATTCAAATTTAATGTACTTGAGTTGGACCAACGTAATTAAATAATGATGAATCAACTTATTTACTCCAGTTGAGTCCAACTTAATTTAGCTGAGTTGACCCAACCCATGCAAAATGAAGTTAGTCCAACAAAAATACTTAATGCTAATAGAAAGTAATAGATTAATGTGAAAATCCTTCCCATTATTATTTTAAGTTCATTTGAAGAGTTATTTTTGGAGTGTCCAATAAAATCTAGAGTCTGTTTAACATAAAACTTGAATGGCTTTATAACAACTTTCACGTAGCTGTCACTCCATCCATCCTCTTATCTTTATCAGAGTTGCAGGGGGGCTAAAATATAACGACCACCCAATTTCATCTTTTTGAGTGTTCCAGGAAAGATGGAAATTGCAATGCTGTACGTTTTCACAGACAATCAAAACAATTGTGTTTGCGTAATTTGCAGAGTAAGAAAAAAAGGAATTGAATGTCAAGAGACACTATCAGACAAAACATGCTAATTCATATCTCCTATCATAGAGCAATCATGCTGAAAAACCTTTCACAGAGAGTGTTTATCAAAGACTGTGTTATGAAATATGTGAATGAAAAGTACATTTATTTTGTTCAGGCTTGAACACACCTAATCACCATAATAATACAAACGGTTGTATTATTAAATATAAAATGTTTAAAAAAAAACAAAAAAAAAAACCCACAGTTTTTATGTTTCAAAAAAGGAATGAATGATTATTGGCCCCTGAATGATTTTCCATTAATAAATCTGGCACACTTGAAAAAAAGTCTGCATACCCCTGATATAAGCCATGACAGCATGATTTCCCAAACTTTAACCTTTATTGGCACCATATACTAATACTGTAGAAATTAGTTAGTTTCTAAATATAAATCTTTAGTGGTAGAAAGTCAGAGACAGGTAAAATTCATATTATTCATAGTTATACTGTATGATATAGTTTATATTCAACCTGAACAGACTTTGACTTTTAGGGCTGATACTGATACCAAAAACTCTGATATTACTATGGCAGCCAGTTTTCTTTATACATGTATATTTATTTCAGGAATATGTTTTGCAAACTGTTTAGCAACTTACTGTAAAGACAGTGACCCTGCTCCACTGTCTGCTCAGCTGTTATGCTATTCTGCTACGTGCTGCAGACTGTGCTTGGCTTGATATACTAGTGTCATACATCAATATCTACTATTTTCGAAAAAATGCATCCATGTCCTCTGTACTGAAATCTTTTCATGTTTTCCAGTGTAACCAGTGGGGCTTTTGGGGAGCTGACACTCACAGGGGATTGATGTTTTTGTCAGTGTTAGCTAAAATCATACTGAAATGTATCCTTCTCAGCAAATATAAATCCTAAACCAAAATGCTGCATAGCAGTTATGAGGGGATTTTTACAGTTCTGAAAAGTTAATTGGATCAATCTGTGTTTCAGCGATGGACTGTTAAGCAGCTGTCAAATCATTTTAGCAAATAGTCTACAAAGAGTTTGCACAAATTAGACTGACCATAGCTGTGGCTTTCTGATCGCGTACTCCTATGGGAGAGCTTGTTCTTGGATCCACTTTTTTTTTTTGCTCTTCTCATACTGGAGATTCCAATGCAAAGGGCTCATTGTATTTTTTCCCCAGACTGCCACTGGCAATCACATTAATGTTAGTATTTGGAAAACAAAGAAAAAGGAAAATGTGCAATAGGCAAAGTAAACTGTGTTAATGAAAAAATTCTGAAAGTGAGATGAGTAGAGTCCAGAACCAAATCATTGTAACTGTGGTAAAAGCTTAAGCATTTACCGAAACGTTGAATATTTCAAGTACTTTCCCAGTTATCCCATGGTGGAATACCCTATTAACCATATATAACATCATTTAACATCATATAAGGTAATCAGAAAACTGATCTGGATGTGATAATTATTTCCATTGTAAAAAGACAAATTTTTTTAACTCAGTATGCTGAAATGATGATGGGGTAATGCTTCTCTTCTCTTCGCTTCTGCTCACTTCTTCTCTCAGATGCTTATCTCTACCATATGTTGCCCTGTAACATGAATGACTAAAGAGATACCTGTGGCTCCACCGTCTGTTGGAAACACTTACACATACAGATTTCAGTTTTCTGATCTCGGATGTTTTGGGGCAAATTAAAACCTTAAATTCTTTGCAATCTTTTTCTAAACAATTCTGAACAATTCTGTGATCACAAGAGTGCTCTTGCCGTGTTCAGGCAGGTATCAAAATAACCACCACATCTGTTCTGTATGCCAGTGTGATAGTTTTTCTACTTCTCTCTTTCTAGCTCATCCCTGTGTTTTATTCTCTGTGTCCTCCTGTTCCATCAGCTCACGTTGTGATATCAGAGTGTGTGTGAGCAGAATTCCAAGGACACATGGGTTGACACAGAGGTGAGCCAGTTCATAGACATGCGTTCAAGGAAATTGGTAGACTTGGGGACCTAGTGGTAGTCATGGGAACTATATGATTATAAGCAAAAACACAAATTAAAATGGTTTAGACTAACATTATCACCCGAGGCACCAAACACACATCCATGTAACATACTGAAAGGGTTCCACCCAGACTGCAATCCTAAATTGGATGAGCAGAAGAAAATGAGAAATTTTTTTTCAGTTCTCTGTTTATATAGAATAAAATATATATATTTTCCCAAATTTAAGAACAACACAACCCAATATATACTATTAAATAAACTAATGTTTATTTTGTGTCATATCAACACTATTTCACGCCATAAAACTGTAGACGGCTGGCTGTATTTGTTTAAAATGGATGGCCAAAAAGTTGCATATAGGAGGAATACGAGACAATAGTAAGAATAACAGTGACATAAGTTGTCTGCTTTAGGATGTTCCACCAACATTTGAGTTTAATGCTTCAGACTTGGAGTGTGAACATCTTGACATATTTCCTCACATTTGGTCTTGTTTTTCACAACAGCAGCAGAGCTTTTTGACTGCAGATGTTTACATCTGTAGCTGCATCTGGTTGTGGCGGATACTGTGGCTTCAAAGCAACAAGGTTCTTTGTTCCAACCTTCTAGTTGATTGTGGTCAATGACCACAACCAAACAGATTGTTTGCAACATGCAGACTACACACGATATAAGACCTATGTCATTGACCTGGAGGGTTTACACTTATAGGTCAGTGATATGGGTATTAGGGTAACTGGGGATTCTAATGGAGTTGAGGAAGACTGTGATACTGTGCGATTTTTTTTTTTATGTTGATGATCAGTTTTGATTTTATATTCATTTTTTATATGCCACATTTATAACTGGAGTATATAAGGAATTGATAAATCAGGTAATCGGAGCAGTAGGTGTGGTAAGTCACAAACTAGGCAAGTGGCTCCAGCAGATCCCAGGAGCATCATTGGAGATCTCTGTCCAGATGAGTGCACATATATATATATGTGTGTGTGTGTGTGTAGTGTACATATATAAGCATATGTACCATGTGCGGAAGGTAGGAAGCACATGGTAAACTTGTACTCTAAATAAAAAGCACTTTTTACTTAAATACAAATTACTTTGAGGAGGAAAAATTTAGTTTATAGGCTGTAAAGGCAAATATACATTAAAAAACAAAAAGTCATGGATCTTTTTATGTACATAAACCCAAGTGATCTGCAAGTCCATTAAAATAAGCAATAAAGTTTAAAGCAGGAATATTTCAGCAGCAGCAGTTACAGTCTCTTTAATGGCTTTTTTAAATATTCAGTTTTTCCGCAGTGATCTTGCAGTACTTTCATGTATTTAGTGGCATTAAATCTGTCATCTGAAAATTAAACTTGTAAAAACATACAATGCAATACACTTTATAACAAATACAACTCATAATATAGAGATATTACTTTCTGTAATACATACAGTACCAGCAAGCTGGGAACATTGTTGGCCCTGGTGTCTAAAAGAAATTCATTCCATAGCTCTTTAACTCCTGGAAGTTACACTGTAAGCATCAGGGCAGTTTAGGCCTCCAGAACATCCTGGGGCATAAATAAGATCTGGGTCCGTGTAGATCGCTCTCACTTTTTGTGTCACAGAAAATGCAACATTAATATTTCCCAACAGCCAACAAATCCACTGAACAGACACAAACCAGCTACAATGTTAACTGCTCCCACAAACCAGTGCCTGATATGTTTATGCTATAGAGGTCAGTTGTTAGTTGTCACACATGCACTGGATGAAATTATGCCTCATTACCACGCACTGGATATACTGCTGCCAAAAGCTTTCAGGGATACATACAGTGTATATTAATGGGTTACTGAACATAGTGCCTTACAGATGTATGTTTGTGTATTATTTGCTGACTATATATGTTAAAGCTCTTTTTTCACTGTGCACCAAAGCATTTAGTGGAGCAGAACAGTCTATTAGTCTACTAGAATACCTAACTATTGGTCGTCAAACTAACACTTTGTTATTCTTCGCTCCACTTTAAAACTGATCTAAAACCAAGACTCTTCTGTAATCAATGAAACTGGCTACATAGGTGCTTTCTGCCATAAATAAACCAACAAATCAATAAGTCAAATGAACAAAAAACTACAAGATGAAAATATTAACAGATATAAAAGCTAGAACATATTTTCTTCATGTCAGATACAAAAATTAAAGAGAAATATATTACACACAATGTGTAATATGTATAGTTATTGCATCCACATAGACAATATAATTTAATATAACATATAATAATATAATATAACGGTGATGAGTGAGTAGTGATAAGTAATATTGTAAGGAAAATATACCAGAAAACCACAATATATATTTCCACCATATAAGTGTTAGTAACCAGAAAACAAATAATTTATATGTTGAATTTTTTTAGTTTTAAAATATTGCATGATCATGTTTAAGGAAATGTCTAGGAACAAAAAAATGTTAAACTCATTAGATTCTGTAGTTGTGTACATGGTGGAATTGGCCCTTATGGTTACCTTGTCGTAAGTGCCTTCTTAGCTTAGGATTACTGTTGTTCATTTATTTGCTTATTGAGCTAGATTTGTTTTCCAGGCATTTTAACTTAATAAGGAAACAGTTTTTACTGCACAGCAAGGGCTAGTAGTGATGACTCACTGTTCTTTTATTCATGTGTGTTATGCTCAGTTAATTATTGTTTAAGATTTGTGATGATGATTAGTGGTGAAAAAGCTGAGTTACTGAGATTGAAGGTCCTGACACATCTAATCATCTGCACTGGTATCAAGCGACAATTCTGCAAATACTGCTCTTCTAGCATTTCTCTGTCTCCAGGCTTGGTGGGGTTGCTCTCTTATTGTTTACCTGCCACCAAGAGTATACCTTGGAGAACATTTTGTTTATTCGCCTGGCTTCTATCTCTCTATAAGCGACTCACCAAGGCTGTAAGTCTTTGCTTTTTAGGCACCCCTTTCTTTATCACACCTTTCTGCAGCTTGATAGTTGGCTAACTTCCTTCCGCGCTGTCTTGATCTTGGCCTGTAGTCCCCTTCTCCATGGAAGGTACTGGTCCTTGTAGCTGTTCATCTTATAGCCAAGCTTCTCTGTGATCACTGCTGCTGTGGTATAGATCAGCTGGTCCCAGTAGTTATTGTCCATAATGCTGCATTTGCATTTTCTAGTAGACCTCTTTTCTGTTTATTGTTGTTTTTTGTTTGTTTGTTTTATTTGTTTATTTTTTACCTGACCTAATGATTAAAATTCCAATTATCCACCATCAATTACTACTGAGATATCTTCATAGAGTATATTTTCTGCAGTGCCTTCTATCTCTCATTCTGACACATTCACACTCCAATCAGTGTATCCAGTTAGTAGATGACCTGCTGTACTTCCTGAGCTACAGCCACCAAATGAATACTTTTCTTGTGCATGACATTAAAGCAAAGCTTTACCTAATTAACTTATACTGCTGTAAGCTTGCATGAGTCTGAGATTGTTTTTGGCCTTCAAATTTCCTTTGACTCTGCTGCAAGTTCAGAGTGTATCTTTGTTCTCTGTCAGTTCTAAATGTTACGACCTTGGACATCAAGTTCCTCTTTTATGTCTATATATACAGCTTCTGTACCTATACGTACTGATTCCAGCTTACACAAAATTCACTAAGTGTTCTGTTTTCAAACACCTTGCTGTTCTGACCTCAAGAATAATCTGGAAAACTTAAACAAGCCTTGAAGTTTATCCTGTTTGGTTTCTGTAAAGGACTCTGCAGCACTCAGCAAGTTCACTTCACCTTTATTTGTGTACCACCAAACAAACACATCTCCTCTCAAGGTGAAATGTTTTATAGTTAAATAAAACTAAACTAAAAAATATAAAAACATAATTAAGTAAAATTTTCTTTTAAAAAATCCCTTGTTTTTGTGTTTTAATTGATGTGTTTCCTGAGACTTTGAATGTCTTTAAACTATCGTGGTTCAAAAGTTTGGAGTTCGCCTTGTAATCGGAAGGTTGCCGGTTCGAGCCCCGGCTTGGACATTCTCGGTCGTTGTGTCCTTGGGCAAGACACTTCACCCGTTGCCTACTGGTGGTGGTCAGAGGGCCGGTGGCGCCAGTGTCCGGCAGCCTCGCCTCTGTCAGTGCGCCCCAGGGTGGCTGTGGCTACAATGTAGCTTGCCATCACCAGTGTGTGAATGTGTGTGTGTGAATGGGTGGATGACTGGATATATTAAGCGCTTTGGGGTCCTTAGGGACTAGTAAAGCGCTATATAAATACAGGCCATTTACCATTTAATAAAAACTGGACTAAACCTTAAGATTTTCAAACAGTAAAAACTGAACTGAAACAGGAACACTCACTCAGGAAATTAAATTAAACTAAACTAAAGTCTGGTTATTTCTGGTATTTCTGCGTATTCAGATCCAGATCTGGATCATCAGACTAATTAGTGTGGATGCTTAATCAGCATCCACAGTATTGTTCTTCTATTCTTTCTTCTATTTTATTATTATCTATTCCGTACATTTTTCGCCGACTATCTCCTTCAACACCGTTCAACTTAGAAAAACCATTCAACCACCATTCGATTCCTCTTCTTTTGGACATTACTGCTTCTATTTTTCTCACTTTTAACTTTTATATCTTTTTAATTATTCAACTTTATTGAACAAAAAATTATAATGTATTTCGCGGGGGGGACCCTTCAAATTCTCATTCAAAACGTAGCCATCGCTGTCCTCTTTGATCCAATGTTATTATTATTGTAGTATATATTATGGGGCTCTTTCATAAATGTCATCATGTCCATATAATAAACTCCACATGCATGAAAACTCGGTAGACTAGACATTGCTGGTGCTCACGGTGAAAGAATTTTGTCAATACGACTTGTAGTTTTTTCTTGGGAAGCATTTATTTCACAATCCGGTTGTTCAGTCTGACGTCACTAGCCGTGTCTGGACCTAAACTCCGCTGCAGGTCCATATATCAAACGATCACTATGGCATTACTGAGAGTTGAAAAACTGTCTAAAGTCTATAATCTTTAATAAAATGATCAGCATTCTGCTCTACCAGGTGTAACAATTGAGTTTTACATCCAGGCATCCATGAAAACGGAAATTTATGACATTTAATGGAGTTAGAAGTTAGCAGGGAGTTAGCTCACTAGCTTCTATCTAAATACAACATAGCATGTCCTGACTGCTGGGTTTTGGAAACAAATTAAAACGTACAGCTCTGTTATCACTTCCAACATAAATGAAGACAGAAAACTAAACAGCAGTGATGTTTGTAGGGTTACTGAAGTTTGGCTAGCTGGTATATAATGATGTGTTACGTGACCGCTAGCGACACAGCTGTGTTAGCATAATATAAACAAGCTAACTTTTTTTCCACTCGATAAAAGTTAACGTGAGTGTTCTCGGTGGTCAGGAACAAATGTAATCGCATGGCAGGATGCTGTAAAAGGACCAAACTTCAGCCAGGAGAACAACTGAGATAATCCATCCACAATACGAGGTTAGTCATTCATATACTGCTGCATGGGATGGGCTGTAGTTACATCCTAAGGTTTTAAAAACTGAGCTTAAATAAATGATTAGCGGTAATAAAAGCCGAGGGAGGTCAACAGTGATCACTGACTGTTTTAGGAGCTTTTTGAGATTAAATAGAAGAAAATACAAGACATTAAACATGTTAACAACACAAAAGCCATATTAAACGCAGACTACTTTAGACCCGGAAGTAGGATTCGTCACGTCTTCACTTAACAATCGGATAACTTTTGTCCAATGGGGGGGGGCAACCACGCTCACACCTGCCTGCTTAATGAGCTCTGTCTGTCACTCTGCCAAGATTCAACTTCTTTCAACTGTTGCTGTGTCCCCAGTGTTTGCTCTACAGCCATCATTTTACCCTCAAAACGTAGCCATCGTTTTTCTCTTCCAACATTGTGTTTTTCAAAGCTCAGAGATTTTAACTTTTTGATTTGTGTGGCTCAAAGTAGAGGGATAACCTTCTAACTGACCCATAGAAATACATTGTATTTTTAGTCAGGAGTTTGTCTCAAGCAGCAGGAAAGACCCCACTTTTTAAATTGCTTCTGTCATCACATTTTTGACACCACGAGGATAAAAGAGACACTGTTGTGTAGAACAATTCCTTGGGATCCTCACAGTTCAAAAGCTGTTTTGATGGAAGTTAGGGTCTAGGATTTAGATGCAGTCTTTCAACAGGTGCACCAAGGCAGATTTGACAGGGTTTTGCCACAGAATAACAGTATGCCAGTAGTTAGTGCAGGACAACTAAATAGGGTATTCTGATTGGCCTGTTAAATTCAAGCTTATTGTTCATTGGTGGCTTTTTCTTCCGCACACAGGTGGTTCAGATCTGGGGATTTGGAGTCAGATGATGACTTTTAGAGTCATCTTTTCTAACTGAATGATTAAAACTTACGGCATTCAGCTGTCTGTAGTGGGTTTTCTCACATTTCAGTCATTCAGTGATTAAAATAATATGAGGTTTCAAGTTTTTTTTTATGCAGATGTCTTCTTTTGTCATTACTCGGCTTTTTCTAATTTACAAACATGTTAAACATGTTCACTTACTGTTTAACTTCTTCTGTTTGAATCTCTGCTTTCAATAGTTCTGAACTTTTGTTTTCAGATGAAAATTTCTGTATTTTTCATCTCATTCAACATTTTTAACTTAACATTCAGCTATCAGCATCCACACTGCAGTTTCTTCAGAAAATGCATTTTCTAGTTTGTATCTGCTGTTGCTTTGTTCTTTGTGTAAATGCATGTATATAATTTCTTCTGCCTTAATATATGTTGTAACTTCAGGTCTCGTTGTGTAGCTTTAATAAAAATCAGTTCACCTGACCTAAAAATAGTGTGTATATATAGTATTATTCATAAACATCTTACATTTCACCTACTCCAATCAAGTCAGTCAACCAACCCTACCAAATAGATCCTCTATAACATGTAGTAATAGCTAAACACTGCACTTGACTATTAACCCCCCTCTCCTCATTTCAGTCATTCATTAATTAATCTGTCCATTTATCTGTCCTTTTGTTCATTTGCCTAGCCGATGACTGATCCATAGCGAGGGTCAGACCTTGATGAATTGATGGAGTGATCAGGTGTAAAGAGGAAATTTGTGTGTGTTTGTGTGTATGTGTCAGCTTAAATCCAGAAATAGCTGAAATGTTCTTGACATTTGATTCGTTTTTAATGATTTAACAATTTAATTTCTTCAGTGACCAACCAGACAGATAACTGCATCACTAAAATTCTGGTTTGAAGTTGTTCAATTAGAATTTCATCAATTAATACTTCTGTGGTGTTTCATATAAATCTGCCTTGTTCAAAATCTGTTACATATTTTGAGTTTGTGACACAAATTCATTACAAAAAACATTCTTATACAGACTGATTACAGTGGTTTAGTCCTTCCGGCCGCCTAAGTACTCCGAGGAGTATAAAGATCAGTCCTTTAGACCTACTGCGTCTGTCAATGGCAAATAATGTCTAATTTTCTGCATTATTGTTTTATAGTAGTTCGTTTGTCTTGCCTGGCTGCTACTAATTTCCCTTGTGGACATAAGTTGAATTGAATTGATGATTATGCTTCACCTAAATCAGTTCAGACCTGGAGGGTTGTCAGTATTATGCTATAGCGAGCTTGAAGCATTGGACCAGTGAAATTAATGAACTGCATTTATAAAGTACTTTTTTAGTCTAACTTGACCACTCTAAGCACTTTCAAGTACAGACCACACAACAATACTTTACCTGATATAATTCAATTCAAAACAGTTTCACTTATATACCACCAAATTACAACAGTTGCCTTAAGATGCTTTAAGAATAAAATACTTCTTAGAATAAAATACTTTATGTTTTCACAAGCCACCCCCACCCCCCCACTCTCACACACACACACACACACACACACACACACACACACACACACAAGAAAAACTGTGTTAGTATCTTCCTGTGGGCTTGGCTTTCATGGTGACACCAAATTTAAGCTGTCTCGGCACTGAGATGATCAAATTCCCTAGACAAATCACTGCACAATAACGCAAGTCCCAGCACAGCAATGTGAAGAGGTCATCCGTAGATATTAATGGCCTGCTGGTTTACTGGTCTGTGAATGGTTAAGTTTATTCAGGCATTATTTAGGGAATGAAATCAATGGCTTTTAACAAGCATTTTAACCCTAGAGAGGCTGATGCATACAGGGGAAAAGGTGGTTTGGGTGACACTGGGATGAGAAAAACAAGAAGGGAAAGGAAATGAAAAAAGACTAAAAGAAAAGCAAACGAGGCTGATACAGGAATTTTTTAAAAAGACAAACAGAAGAAAGGTCAAGAAGGAAGAAGTCGAAAGGGAGCTGGGGGGAGGGGGGTTAAATGGGGAAGGATGAATGGAGGTAGAAAAGAGGAGGAAGGTTGGGGTGAAAGATGGAGGACAGCAAAAACGTCCTCTGACGCCATGTGGTTTGTCCTTTGCTAATCTGCTGAAGTACTCACGTAAGCACAAAGCAGGGTCATAACGGGGGTGTTATCTATTATTTTGTCTAGAGGAAGATAGATTTGTAAATTCTTGTGGACTGGACAGTTGTGTTTTTTTATTGTTATCTATGGGTAACTAAAGTCCTTTCTCGCTTTCCCAGAAGCAACTGACCATGAGAGTTGATAAACCCTGATCAAGCAGATCACCAATCTCGCACTTTGCTAATATGGCATTTTGACCAGAACTAAAAGTCCATTACTCTGCCACGTTTCACTTTCCAATTTAATCCATCTGAACGAGGATGCAGAACTACATATGAGTTTGAATATCCTACTCATAGGTTTCTACACCATTTTTTATGCCTTTGCCTTATTCTTGGTCCCCTGCTACTTCAAATGGCAGTAGATCTACTATGATGGTGATGACCTGGATAAATATGCTAAATAAATATGACTTTTGCATAAAAAAATGAACAAATCAGTGTCCAAAACCTATCACCGTGACATGTGTTTTATTAAAATTCCACAAGAGTAACAATGTGAGCTATTGTGAACCATGGACATTTATTATGTAGGGGGAATTTGGTGCTTGGATTTTGAAATGACATTATGATAATCCAATAATAAGAGGATTTTTTTTGCATGATTCCTTATCTGTGAGTTACTTCCCACATCTAGGTTGATTTTTATTCCAGCCAGTGTCTTTTAGCAAGCAATTAACGTGAGGGTTTTCCTTCCCTGATCCCCCTCACACATTTTTGTGACTTTTCTGTGTCTTTTTTCTCCTCAAGTAGCGAATGCTAACAACACTCACATTCACAAAGATGGTCTGGTCTCTGGTCCTGCACCCTCAGTGACCTTGTTCTTTATTCCATCCATGCTTGGATCTGAGGTCATGAACACAGTAGCGCTTCTTGCTTCTCTGGGCTATGTCTGTTTTTTCTTGTCTTCCCAGATCTGCTCTCTGTGAATTTGAACCGATATGGTGTGGCTGCTCTGACTGATGCTCTAAAAGGTTTCCTGCAGGACCTGCCTGCCCCCATCATACCTGCCACCATCTACAGTGAGCTGGTCTATACTGCTCAAGGTACAGTGTGCTACACAGTACAAACAACAGGTGCTCTGAGGTACGCAGATACTTTTGGGTTTACACTGTTTTGGGCACTATGGACTGTGTTTCTAAGGCCTTGTGAAATTGGACAGCAATTTTATTGCTTGTGCCTTTCAAGACCCCAGTGGTAGTAGTCTTTGTATGTTTAGAAAGACATTCTGTGGATGCCTGTTCATAAACATCTGCTAACCATATTGTCATTGCTAAAAGAATCAAAGACAAATGGATTTAATTCATTCTTTGCCTATTATCTAGTCTATGGTTTTCAGTTTCTAAGACACATTCTGATGCAACCTCTGTTCTGCATGGAAACAATTTTGACATCCATCTGCCTATAATTCAGTTTCTGCCACTGTACCAAGGTACTTGTTTTGACCAGAGAGAAGATGTCAAGGTTTTGAGCATGTTTGCTGTATCGTCACACCCGCCAGAATTTTGCCATAGATAAAAACAAGAAGAATATAATCCTCTGTCAGCTTTCAGCATAAACTGTACTGAATTATGGTCTAGTGTCAGTCTCTGTCTCTGTCCCTCTTTCTTTCTTTCATTTTTCATTTTCCATACACCTGACCTTCTTGCCCCCCCCTTTTACCCGCTGTCCACTCCACCCAGCAGGTCCTCTTCTCCCTGGCTTTTAGGGACTCTTGAAACTCTAATCCATTTGTCATCAAGCCTCCCTTGATATCCTCCTGTTTTTTTGCTTTATGTGTGCACTGTGCATGGTGGAAATAAAAGACCTGTCAGAGACAGACTCACATTAACAGTGTCCGGCAGCCTCGCCTCTGTTTGTCTGCCCCAGGGCAGCTGTGGCTGCAATGTAGCTCCACCCATCACCAGTGTGTGAATGGGTGGATGACTGAATGTAGTGTAAAGCGCTTTGGGGTTCATAGGGACTCAGTAAAGCGCATAAAAATGTACTTATTTTCCATTACCAGATGTCATCCTCAAAATATCTATAATTAATAATGACAAAACAGTAAATCAGTAAACTATTCACCCTGCATTTTATGTTGCAGGTTTTTATACTCACATACATAGAATTAGTAAAAAGCCTTATTGTTCTGTCTTCATCTGTTGCTTGAAATTTGTTGATGTTGTAACACTTAAAATCCCCTCTCGTTAAATACTTTTCCTCTGGCTGTTCTTTTCTCCGGGAGTCATTTTCTCATCTGATCTGAATCCTTTTTTCCAGTCAGTGGCACATCATGGGAAATTCCCCTACATTATTAGAAACAAAGATAAAATGTTTGGAAAACTGAAGGGATTTTTTTCAGAAACCTTCTGTACTCTATATGAAGCAACCAGTGGGACGTGTTTTTTATTTTTTTCCAAAGCTATGTATTAAAGAAATTAAAATTTCTCTGAGATTACCTGAGTAAGATCTGTGTAAGATGTAACATGACTGTTTAATTTAATCTATAATGCTTTTGTACATCACCTCAAACTTTATTTGAGCCTTATATTAGTCCAATCATATTTCTATTGTTCCTATTTTTAAGCTTTTTTGAATACTGAAAAATAACCTGTCATGAGAAGATGGTAATCCTGTAATCCTTCTCTCATTCGTTCCTGCAACATCCTGATCACAGTTGACCTTTTGTTATCATGCCTGAGCCACTTTTCTTTCATAGCAACAGAAAGATCTAAGAAGTTGCTTTCTCATGTGTACAAATGCTCCTTAGTCCCTTAAAGTAACAATGTCTGCAGAGCTAAAGTCATTAGATTTGTATCTGAACATTTGTATTTTTTTTTTACTTCAGAAGTTTCCCATTCTACTTAAATATGTGGTCTTTGAATCACTTATCTTCTTTAATCAGAGGGCTTCGTTTTCCTCCAGCTTGTGTCTTCCTTATCCTTTCCCAGTCCTTCCCCCAGCGTTATTTTTTATGCTTCCAAGACTCATTCATTGCTTTTGTCAGCATTAGTTAACCTTAATGCTCTCACAGAGGTTATTATCTATGAGGATAAAGGCCAGCTGCCTGAGTCAGCCTGATCACTGTCCATCTGGACCTAAAAGTGTGAGAGGGGAAAAAAGAAACGGCTTTTCAGTTGGAGGGGTTGATGCATTCAAGGGCATTAATGTGCTGTTGTAACAGGCTCCAGCCTTCTGGCGTCATTATGTTCCCATTGAGACATGAGAGCATCAATGAGGGTCACCACTGATGTTGGCTGATTAGGCATAGGTCTCAATTTACATTCCAGATCATCTTAAAGGTGTAAAATAGATTCAAGCTACATCCATGCTGGAAGCAATCAGCAGCAATGTCGTAACCAGGAACTCTAAAAATTAAATGAGATTCTACAGATCCTTAGGTTCTTTTTGAACTCTATTTACCCGTACAGTGTTTCAAGTCCTTTGTCTACACACACACACTAAATCAGTCAAAACTGCAATTTCAACTGAAATAAAAATGCATCTTATCTCCATGAAAACCCAGGAGATAAGAGGCATTTTTATCTCCAACTATAGATAATGCTGGTCTGGTCCTAACCACCATAATGTCAGCATGTCTCACACACACTCTTTGGCACACCAAGGAGTCTAATGTCCAGTTGTCCAGTCTCTCAGAGCCCCAGGGGGTCAAACAGGCAACCCAAGTCCTCGCTTCAGCCTTGACCTCCATTGATCAGTTGGGTCAACAATAATCAATAACGACAGACGGGAGGGGGGCTGAATGTGCCAGTTGTCTGTGATCAGTAGAGATCACACAGAGCTAGGGCTGACCTAGGTAACATGACCTTCATTTAAACAAACCAAACACACATATATACACCACAAGTGTCCCCTGAACCCCCATGAGCCACCTCTCTGGGCAGGAAAACACACTCAGTGTTTGTATGTTTTAAATGTATTTTTACATTTTATACAAATGTCTCAGTTTTAAACTTCAGTTTTACAGCACCAGGCTTTAAATTTAATTAAATTCTATAAAAACCTCTCCTCAGTAGCTTACATTGTTTCATTGTAACAGAATCCTTACTGGAGTCAAAACAACATAGTTACATTCACTGAAAATGATACATGGATGTACTAGAAATTATACAAAGGTATTTCACACATTGCAACATTTTTATCTGCCTCTTTCTGGCCTACTAAATATGTGTAAAGGTGTAAAATGTCACACTATTCTGAGATGTTGATAGGAAAAAAAAGCAGACATAACACTTTAGGATGAATTTAGAGTATATTCCAGTTAATTTTACAAGCTCGGGTGTGAATTTAAAATGAGATTTTATTGTTAAAAGGAATCAAATAAACTGAATCAGTAAAAAACAAACAAAATGAAACAAAAAAAAATTAAAAGCAGACAAATAGACTCAGCCATAGATAACAAGACACGTTGTGTGGAGTGCAGTTAGGAGTCTGTTTGTCCATGGAAGATCAGCACTCTTCCACTGTGTCCTCCAGTCATAAACCCAACACACAGCAGTCTCGGGCACAGATGTTTTTTTTTATTTGCAGCTTCTTAGCCATGATAAAGGGCCTGTGCTGAGAGAGCTTGTCAAAATGTCTGGTCCTTCTTGAACACAGCCCATTGTCTGAACCCTGGCTAGTACAAGAAAGGAATTGGTATATACCCTGCACAGCCTCCCATGGTGTCATTTTTATAACCATCCATTTATAGAGGCCATGTGATTTTCTCCTTACTATATATTAGGCTAGCTTACACGTTACTGGCTGTTGGACTATGACTGAATGCAAATAACAATATCCTGCCAAGGCTTTACATCTCCTCAAAGTCAGCAAGCAGTTAGCTACATGCTTAAATTGATATAGATGTGCTGCTTCTCACCCAGCAGCACATCTATACTTCTGTTTAAAAGGAAAGCTGGAATGTTTCTAATGTGAAAAATGTTTGTGCATGTGCCATCCAGGGTGTCTGCTGAACTGCACAGCATATCCTAGAATGCTCAAATGCATAAATTTTCACAATACTTTGTCTGATTACCACTGGCATTGAGTAACAGCAGGTTTGAAGTGCTTCTGTAAAACATTTAGTTTAAACGTAACGTGATGCTGGAACAGGAAGAAACCACTTGCCTATGAGACTTAGATAAAGGGCCAGTGATCAGCCCTCTATCTGTAATCTTTAAATGAAAATCAAATGTGTGGTTGACACATCTACTCATCACTGAGTCTGAAACAACAAGGAAAAGTGTCAGATGTCTTAACTTAGCCTTAAACTTGGACAAATGTCCCTGCAGCAGATCCAGTGACCAAAAAGACTCTGAATGTTTCTGTCAACATAATAATAATGGATTGGATTTATATAGTGCTTTTCTAGGCACCCAAAGCACTTTACAATTCCACTATTCATTCACTCTCACATTCACACACTGGAGGCAAGTTACAGTTGTAGCCACAGCTGCCCTGACAGACTGACAGAAGCGAGGCTGCCATATCGCACCATCGGCCCCTCTGGCCATCACCAGTAGGCAGTAGGGTAAAGTGTCTTGCCCAAGGACACAATGACCAGGACAGAGAGAGCAGGGGGATCAAACTGGCAACCTTCCGGTTACAGATGAGCTTCCCAATCCCCTGAGCCACGGTCAAATACGAGTTTGCAAGGCTGTATTACAAACTCAGATTCACCATCCAAAGTAGTGGCTGGTGAACCACTGCTTAGTATGAGCACAGTTTGAGAACCTTCCAGTCATGTGACTGTGACTGGCGACCTGTCTCAGGTGTACATTGTCTCTTGACTTTTGATAGATTGAATTAATATGACCTTTACCAACCTTTATTTAAGGAGATTAGACTGGAAATGTGGGTTGTGGTCTTATTTGCAAGAGTCCTTCCTGCAAATAAAGACATGACATGCACAGGGTCAATTAATCAAATTGAATTTGTCTGCAATTATGACTTCCATACAGACTAGGTGACATTTTATCAGTAGGGCTGAGTGTAGCTAAGGCTTGTAGAGCAGAGCAGTTACTAATCAGAAGGTTGGTGGTTCAATCCCTAGCTGCTCTATTCTACATAGCAAATATATCCTTGGGCAAGGTTGCTCTCTGACTCATCCAACAGAGTGTGAATGTTAAATAGACAACATGTATGTGGGGAAAAACAGTTAAATTGTTTTCGCCTGCACTAGTTGGTGCATACTTCTTGCAGACATTTTCTTGTATTGTGCACAGGTCATGCTAGCCTTTGAATCATTCTTGGTGGGAATGCTCCAGGAAAATCCTCCTTCAACTCAGCTTTCTCCTGTTCCAGTCCTTTTTTAATTTCATACCATATATAACAAATGCATTGTATGCACTCACTGTCCACCCCTCCCTTTGTCTCATAGTCCAGGACCATTTGTGTTTTTTTGTCTTCCCTGGTGCTTAGAGCAGCATCTTTGTGTATTGTGGTGTGCAGCAGGAGATTTTTCCCTGTCTTGGAGCAATAGGAAACCAGAGTTGCTTTTTCAGTAAAGGCAAAAACTGAAAATGGTACGTTCATGTTCTTGACAGCAAGAAGTTCAGAAGGAAGCTCAGGCTTGTTCTTTCTCCCTGTCTCCAACATGGTGACCTCCCTATTGAGCAATTCCTCACCCAAGGCATAAGACATGAAAAAAAATATCACGTGTGATATTATGCCCATGCAGTCCTTTGGCCATGTCAGCCACCACTCTTTTGCCCTGAGTTTGCTTCACCAGTGGACTTGCCTGTGTAAACTTGCATATTCCAGGCAAAGCTGGACTGTGCATCACATGCTGCCCATATTTTGATGGCATTGTGGCGGGGCATGGTCTGTGGTTCCGCTGCAGGGGAGGCAGACGCACCTGAGTGGCATCCGCAATCATGCCCCGCTGGCTTTAAGGCTGAACTAGGTCCTGCAGTGTTGTGGTTGTGGAAGTGTTCAGCTGCAAGCTGAAAAGCTGCAGCTGTGTGTGTGTGAGATCAGCAACCGAATAAAGTATGCTGAAAAGCACTGAAATGTGGATAGGTCTGCTGTGTGTTCGTTACAAACATATTCTTCAGGTTTGCTTGCCATATATTGCTGAAATAGACAGCACCCACAAAATGCAACCAAGCACTCGTCAACAGTCACATGGGGACCTGGATTGTACAGCAGGGGTAAACACTGTACCCACCTTTCAGTCTCAGCATTCCAAAGGCTTGCTGTTGCTTCAACGTTTGACCTGTAAACTCTTGCCAAAATGAGCAGCCCAATGTCGGCTTTCAAGTCAGTTACACCCAAGTCTTTCCAGCTGTCCCCATACACATGTCCCCTCTAAATTTGTCATCTGAAGCACAATATTTTCAATCGATGGTGTCATGAAGAGCTCAAATGATGGCTCGATGTCCTCAACATGGCTGACTGCGTATCTGGTGGGGCCTGGAACCATTTTGATAATATTATCAGTACTAAGTCTACCCTGTTGTTGGAGTTGGGAAAGGGACCATGTTATTCAAAGGAGCTTGCAAACAAAAGCGTCTGGACTTCTTTAAGTTACTTGAAGACGTTTCACCTCTCATCCGAGAAGCTTCTTCAGTTCTAAGGTCAAATGGTGGGGAGTCCCAGATATAAACCTAGTGGGAGTATCCCCCCACAGAGGGACAAAAGGACCCCCTGATGATCCTTTAATTGCCTGAGCCAAGGTGTGAAACTGGGTGTGGGTCCCAATCAGCCAGAGTTTCGGGTGAGTTCATTGTGAAACCTGGCCCCACCTTATCATGCGAATTCCTGAGATCAGATGGCCCAGGATGTGAGTGGGCGTTAAGGCATCTGGGAAGGGATCTCAAAACTGGATTATAGATGGCAGAGAGTTGGCTGAGTTTATGCTACTGACTATGGGTCTGAGTGGGACAGCTTCCTTGTGGATTTTAGGAAGTCCGTAAATGCAGGGTATGGCATCCCCTGGGTAAAGGCGGTGATATGTAAGGCGGTCAATAATTTTGTCCTTTTCAAAGTCTTGAAGGCAAGCTATAACTTTCTTTTTGTAGCTACAAAAAGAAAGTTATAGCTTTCCTTCAAGACTTTGAAAAGGTCTTGAAGGCAAGCTGAACTCAGCCACTTATAACATTGCTAAACACCTTGCTACCATCCTTGCTCCTCTCGTGGGGAACACCCCACACCACATCAAGAACTCCACCGACTTCACCGACAAGGTCCAGAAACGTACCCTGGATCCAGATGAAACCATGGTGTCCGTTGATGTAGTCTCTCTCTTCACTTGCATACCCACCACGGAGGCCGTGGAGACTGTCAGAAAACGACTACAAGAAGACAGCTCCTTGGAGGACAGGACCAACTTCACACCCGATCAGATTTGCACACTGTTAGACCTCTGCCTCACCACTACATATTTCAAATACAACGAAGGCTTTTACAGACAAAAACATGGCTGTGCCATGGGCTCCCCCGTGTCACCTATTGTAGCCAACCTTTACATGGAGGAAGTGGAAAGGAAGGCTCTTGGCTCTTTCAAAGGAAGAGTACCCAGCCACTGGTACAGATATGTAGACGACACCTGGGTCAAAATCAAGACACAAGAAGTGGAATCCTTCACTGCGCACATTAACTCTGTGGATAAAAACATCAAGTTCACCAGAGAAGACACAAAGGACAACTGTTTGCCTTTCCTGGACTGCGCTGTGCACATTGAAGAGAATGGCAACCTCAACATCGAAGTTTACCGGAAGCCCACACACACGGACCAGTACCTCCTGTTCGACTCCCATCACCCTCTGGAACACAAACTTGGAGTAATTAGGACCCTACACCACCGGGCAGAACATGTTCCCTCTAAGCCTGAAGGAAAAAAGAAGGAACACACACATGTAAAGGAAGCACTCAAAACGTGCGGCTATCCTAAATGGGCGTTCTTAAAGTCAGCAAAGAGGCACAGAAAAGAAGATGAGACACCAGCGAGGGAGGATAAGAAAGACAGACGCAACAACATTGTCATCCCCTATGTAGCCGGTGTATCAGAAAAACTCAGGAGGGTTTTCTCCAAGCATGACATCCCGGTGCATTTCAGACCCAGCAACACGCTCAGACAAAAACTGGTTCACCCGAAAGACAAAACGCCAAAACACAGACTTAACAATGTGGTGTATGCTGTACAGTGCAGCGAGGAATGCCCAGACCTCTACATTGGAGAGACCAAACAGCCTCTTCACAAGCGCATGGCTCAACACAGAAGAGCCACCTCCACAGGACAAGACTCAGCAGTCCATCTGCATCTTAAGGATAAAGGTCACTCTTTCGAGGATGCCAATGTTCACATTTTGGACAGAGAGGACAGATGGTTTGAAAGAGGAGTGAAAGAAGCCATCTATGTCCACTGTGAGCGACCATCTTTGAACAGAGGCGGTGGTTTACGACACCAACTCTCTGCCATCTATAATCCAGTTTTGAGATCCCTTCCCAGATGCCTTAACGCCCACTCACATCCTGGGCCATCTGATCTCAGGAATTCGCATGATAAGGTGGGGCCAGGTTTCACAATGAACTCACCCGAAACTCTGGCTGATTGGGATCCACACCCAGTTTCACACCTTGGCTCAGGCGATTAGAGGATCATCAGGGGGTCCTTTTGTCCCTCTGTGGGGGGAAACTCCCATTAGGTTTATATCTGGGACTCTCCCACCATTTGACCTTAGAACTGAAGAAGCTTCTCGGATGAGAGGTGAAACGTCTTCAAGTAACTTAAAGAAGTCCAGACGCTTTTCTTTGCAAGCTCCTTTGACTACGATGACCTGGATGACTGAGAACCTTCACAGACATATGGACCATGTTATCTTTCCATTTTTGGAAGGGTTTCTGTCTGCTGGTGGTTGAGAGACAGCAGGAGGGTTAACACTCAGTCTCATCAGATGAGAATTCCTCAAAACCAAGGTCCTCCTCAACACAATATTCTGTCTCTGACACATTCTCCTCCATGGCACTTTCACTGTCAAAGAGTTGTGCCAAAAACTCATTGACAGTAACGTTTTCCCAAAGGACATTTTTAGAGAGCATACAGATTGCAGAGTACACAGTGCACCAATGATTTAGATAGAAGGCAGTCATGAAAGCTTTTGTATGTTTGCTCCTCCCTTATTTTGCATGAGCTGTCATGTCCTTGCAGGAGATTCCCCCACCACCACACAAGAAATATCAGTTGTAATTCAGCAGGTGTGAGGATAGTAGGTCACACACACAGAAAGACATGCTTTACAAAGCTAAAACAACTCGGGGTAAAACTGACCCCAGAGGAGTGTCAATGTATGCAAAATGTGTACAGCCCAAATTTCATCATAAAAATGTTATGCTTACTTAGTTGCCCCCATCACATAAGGAAAAGTCAAGAAATTGGAAGCAAAAACAAAAAAGTTAACTATTAATTTTTGAATGATGATCATTGAATGGGGTCATTGTGACCTCATGCAATGCTTTACATTTAGCTGTAAATAGCTCCAGTGCAAGCTAAAGCAGAGACAAGATTTTGAGACCACCCAAGTCGAAGTCTTCTGCCATTTGGTTACGTTATGAACAGAATCAGTGACAAAGCGCATGGTTGAATGCTGTCAAAGCTCTGCCGGAGGTGGGAGTTGAAGATCTGACGGACTAGGCCTTTGCCAGGCATTCCCAGCGCACCCTCACTAGATTTAGGCACACCAGGACAGTCCATTCAGACAATGAACATTCAGTGTCATTAACTAAATAAAAGCAGGAAAACTGAAGCAGTCGCTTTTATCTATTCTTGGTAATTATAAGGCTCAGAAGGTAGAGCTCGTTATCCACTGATCAAAAGGTTGGTGACTCCTTGAGTCATCATGTTGCAGTGTTTGGGGCAAGCCCAGAATTGCCCCAGCCAAGCTCTTTACATGAGTGTTTCAGCCCTGTAGTGTTTCTTTGACAGTTGGTGAATATGTATTGTAATATGAAACATTGTGGTCTATAAAAATAAGAATGCACTGCAGTCTATTTGCAAGAAAGGTAAGACCTGATGCTACAGTATATCTGTTATAGTTAAAATATAGTGTAAATACTATGTATTGTCTACTGCCAAAATGAACATAGGCTGAAAAAGGACATTTGATGAATCATTGTTATACCTAGTTTAATGCTCCAAAGAATTCAAGTGTTGTGTCTTTTCTTTCAGAGAGTCAGAGTGTGGAGGAGTGTGGGGATAAGCTGAAAAGGATCCTTGAGTCTCCCAGCATCCCTCAAGTCAACCACCAGCTCCTGGTCCACCTCACTGGACACCTGAATCGAATCAGCCAGCAGAGTCAAGCCTCCCCCCGGCTGCTAGGACAGGCCTTCACTGACATTATCTTCAAGCACCTTTCTCTTAGGTACAGATATAAAAACTATCAGGACCTTCAACACTTTCCTCTTGGAAATATCCATGCAAAGTTTTTGGAGGAAACACTTTATTTCATGTGAATTTTCTTTTCTTTTTTTACTGCTGTGAATTTATTTGATGATTATGATGCACTGAGCCACATATCCTTTGGTTGATTTCAAGTTATGTTTGTGGCTGTTAACTTAACTATAATATAAGAGCCCGTGAAGGACAGGAAAGTAATGCTGTTGTCTCTGCCCTATATCATCATTAATAATGACCTGTACCTTAACTCTATGTTTTTGAAGAAAACTAAAAAGCACTGTAGTAAACGGATAGATAGGCAGACAGACAAGTAGAATTTCTTTTTCATTCTCCATTAAGAAATGTTTTTGCTGTTTATTGAACAGGTAATTGAATTGACACAGAGGAAAGAGATAGTATATTAGGCTTTGGAGACTCAGACAAAAATATGAGAAACATTTATTTATTTTGGTCTTGTTCACATCAAGAAAAATACTAAATGATGCCTTACCTCATATTTTCTTTAGTATCTAGCACTTTTTGGTAAGGCTCAGACAAGAAAAGATGTGTAATTGTTTAAATGCTTACAGACTGCAGAACAATTTAGGATTAATCAGAGATTCCATACACATGAAATGAGCTATTATGGCATCTGGTGCAAATAACATGGCACAATGTGAAATACCACCCCACTCTTTTTCCACCCGTTGTTCACGTCAAAGGTAAACTTGCCTGACCATGCTACACAAACAACCCTCATTTCTGACTCACTGACTCACTGACTGCCCTCCCCAAATCCAGTACATCTCCACAGTACACAGTGCCAGGGGAAGAAATTCCTTGGTAAATTCTGGAAAAACCGTCACAGACGAACGTAAGCAGGTCACAGATGAACAAAACAATTTCGGAAGCCTTGTTAAATGCCATTCTCCTGGCTCTCTCTCTCCAGGATGTTGATTTTAAAGATGAGCCAAATATCACACTTGGTTTTCTGTTAGCAAGAGCATTTTTTTAATATAAAAGTATCAGCTGTTTTAGTTGGATGAAGGTAATCTTGTCACGTTTTTATTTGAGCTTGGCTAATACAAATAATCTTGGCCCAAACAAATCTCTTCTGTTTGTTGCTTTTCCTTAGTAGTGGTTTCTTAGCAGTTATTTGACCATAAAGGCCAGATTTGCGCAGTCCCCTCTGAACAGTTGATGTATAGGTGTGTCGTGGCACTTGATGGTTTTTGAGACTGCACTTGGGGACAAATTCAAAGTTTTAGCAATTTTCCAGACTGACTGACCTTCAGTTCTTAAAGTAATGATAGACTGTCATTTCTCTTTACTTAGCTGGTTGGTTCTTGTCATAATATGAATTCTAACAGTTGTCAAATAGGGCTGTCAGCTGTGTATCAACCTGACTTCTACACAGCACAATTGAAATTGTACCTGAAAGTACATCATAAACTATATTTACTTTTTTATGCAAAACTTAGTTCAATGGTGTCCCTTACTACAATTTGTTTTCACTTTGGTGCTTTGTTTACAGTGCAGATGTAAATCCAGAGCATCACATCAGGATTTTGGAGGCGCTCATCACAACTGCAGGTCGAATGGAGATGCAAGCAGCACCAGGTAGGAAAATAACTATGGAGATGCACAAAATATGTTTTTTTTTCTTTTGCCTGAACAATACATTCACTGCACTGATGCATTCTTTCAATATTTTATTTAATAATTTAAAAATGTTCTGACACATGTATAATTGAATTATAAATAAATTTAATTATAAAGGAGCAATAATAGCTTATCAGCAGTTTTGCTGCTCAGGGAAAAGGCTTTTTTGTTATTTTTGTTATTTACCAAGAGAAAAAAGTTTACCTGCCCATATTTGAAAAAAGTATCTTGAATTAATTGTGATTAACCACATTTTTTAAAAGCCGAGTTGAATTTCACTAGCCACACTCAAATCTGATTGATGTCAGGCCTGAATCAACAAATCTTTGTGATGAAAATTAATGCTGTACAGCTACATAAAAAGTCACAGTCAAATATTATGTCTCAATAGTGACATATTAGATGGAATTACTACAATCAAATTCTAACCTATAAAAATGCCCCATTGCTGTCACATTGATGCACTCCATTTGGAGTCCATTTATATATTGCAGTCAACATTTGAATTGTTGGCCCAAGGATAAAGAACATTAGCTTTGGGGTCTGCCATTCAATTATTCAGTTTTGCCAGTTGATAGTGTTCCTCTGCACTTTCTTTGAGGTCTTCAGTCATTTGAAGTTAAGGTGCATGTTTTGCTTTTTCATTGGCAGGGCAAGGTGATATCATATCTGACAGAGCATCTCTTTGTTTGATGTGTACAAAGAAAAAGAGAGACAGAGAGAGGTAGGCTGAAACAGGGAGCTCAAACTCATGTGTGAGCATTTTTCTCACCCATTACCTCCACTAGTAGCCTTCAAATAGCATCAGTGGAGGTCAAAGGTTAGCACTGTGCCTGTTGGCTGTGTGTTAAGACCTCTATGTAGCTGTGTGTGTAGGTGTGTGTGTGTGTGTGTGTGTGTGTGTGTGTGTGTGTGTGTGTGTGTGTGTGTGTGTGTGTGTGTGTGTGTGGCACCTGTCTCAGCAGAGCTGCACTCTAAGTCTATTTTTTAAAATGAAGTCTGAATTCACTGAATTCATGACTGTTTCTCTGCTACCTGAGTACTGTGGCTCACCATCTCTGCTCAGTGTGACTGGTATCTGTACATGTGGGTTTATCCTACAGTTGCATGTGAAACCTTAGTCTCGTCCAGCTCGTGTGTCGGTTAGCATGCTAAAATAATGTGAGGGGGGGAAAAAGGGAGAATTGTAAACACCCATATAAAGCCATACACATCTCTGTGCTTTTGTTATGAGACATTTTGCTTCTCAGGCATGCCCATAACTTGGCAAGAATGTAATATACACAAAACACACTTTAAATGCACACACATGTTCTCTGTGTGGGCTGTCTGTGGTCATTTATTTGACTGGTTATGCATCCCATCTGGGTTTGAAATTGACTCTTTGGAGAATTTATCACAGCGATAGCTGGTGTTACCATGGTGCTTCCTTTGGTCCCATTTAAAGGAAAATTCTGGTTTATTGGATGTTGGGTCTTGGCCATCATGTTTCCACCTTAAGTTGGGTGCACGTTATGTGATGCATAGGTTCAGTGTTGCCTGTTATATTAGTCTCAGATGCAAAGATAGCTGGGCCAACATTAGCGTCACTGTAATCCGATTACTTTTTTCAAGTAACGAGTAAAGTAAGGGATTACTATTGCAAAAACGGTAATTACATTACCGTTACTTTCCCGTAGGAACGCTGCGTTACTGCGTTACTAAAACCGTGAGGTTTTTGTTTTTTTTTTTACAGCATAATCCTGATGTACAGGGTCAGCTGCAGGGCACACAGACACACACATACTGCAGATACACAAACCTAAATACAAACACATGCTAGTGTGATGAATTTCTGTAGGCCATCATGGTTGTATAATGTGATTAAGGTCAAACGAATGCTCAGCTTTTAGCTGCTGTATTTATTAGTATTTTGCATGTTTCTGTTTGTGGTTCTGTGTCCAGCTCAGTAGCACACGATTACATGGCTCGACTAATGACACACACACACATAGACAGTTAGTCATCCATCCAGTCCGTCCATTTTTTTTTTTTCATTTTGCTGTCATGACAAGTTTATTTAAAATGAAGTTTGGATGATGAGGTTACGATGAGACTCAATTTGTAAAATTTTGTAACCCAGTCAGTTATTAAAGCATGCATTGAGGACTTGTTAGTGTTTCTCATAGATTATGTTTCTATTTGTGCTGATAACGCCTTATTTTTTAACTGCTTTGTGACAAATAAATAATAATCAGTGTAATCAGCTACCACTCTAATGGGTCATTTGTCCAGTGATAGACTGCAAGTCCAGTGTGTACATCACTTTGTAGGTGATAGTTGATCACTAGTTAACATTCTAGGCTCCATTTGGATAGCTAACCAGTATATTAGCTTCTATCACCGAAAGGTTAGTATAAATGTAGCTAATACACCTGGCTAATTGGGCCACAGTGTTATTAATTACATGAATGATGACATTTTTTTACAGTTTACCTCCGTAGTTAGAAATTATGTTACTCTAAACTGTGTTTATTATATGTATTTATTGCATTGTTTTATTTCAGCATGTTTGCTTTCTTCACCATTGCACCATAAATATGGTATACATGTTATTGTCTGTGTCATGCTGTCTGTGTGTTGATGTCATGTTGTCAGTATTTTATGTTGTCTACTCTGCTATGTACACTGAGAGCAAAGCAATAGCTGGAGCCCAGGTCCTTGTATGTGTACACATACTTGGTCAATAAAGTCGAATCTGATTCTAAACAAACATTCTGTAATTGTTCTTCAGTCTTCAGAGTTATTAAAAATGTACCTTTGACCCCAATATTTCATTCAGGCTTCCCTCAGAGTATAGTCAGTTATATTTAAAAGTTAATATTCAGGGATGTCCTCTTCCCGACAGCACAGCACTCTCCCTCAGCCCTGTACAGTTTTATCCTTAGGCTCTATTAGAAGATTATCTTATAATGCCCATCATCCAGCACACTGCTCCCTGATTGAGTTGTTTTATGATGTATTCTGGAAGGAAGCTCACCCATGGTTAATGTCCATATTTTGCTGTAATTCAATTCAATTCAATTTTATTTATGTAGCGCCAAATCACAACAAAAGTCGCCTCAAGGCGCTTCATAGATACAGAGAAAAACCCAACAATCATATGACCTCCTATGAGCAAGCACTTTGGCAACAGTGGGAAGGAAAAACTCCCTTTTAACAGGAAGAAACCTCCGGCAGAACCAGGCTCAGGGAGGGGCGGCCATCTGCTGCGACCGGTTGGGGTGAGAGAAGGAAGACAGGATAAAAGACATGCTGTGGAAGAGAGACAGAGGTTAATAACAGATATGATTCAATGCAGAGAGGTCTATTAATACATAGTGAGTGAGAAAGGTGACTGGAAAGGAAAAACTCAATGCATCATGGGAATCCCCCGGCAGCCTAACTAAGGGAGGATTCAGGGTCACCTGGTCCAGCCCTAACTATATGCTTTAGCAAAAAGGAAAGTTTTAAGCCTAATCTTAAAAGTAGAGATAGTGTCTGTCTCCCGAATCCAAACTGGAAGCTGGTTCCACAGAAGAGGGGCCTGAAAACTGAAGGCTCTCCCTCCCATTCTACTTTTAAATACTCTAGGAACAACAAGTAGGCCTGCAGAGCGAGAGCGAAGTGCTCTAATAGGGTGATATGGTACTACAAGGTCATTCAGATAAGATGGGGCCTGATTATTTAAGACCTTGTATGTGAGGAGCAGGATTTTGAATTCAATTCTGGATTTAACAGGAAGCCAATGAAGGGAAGCCAAAACAGGAGAAATATGCTCTCTTTCTAGTCCCTGTCAGGACTCTTGCTGCAGCATTTTGGATTAGCTGAAGGCTTTTCAGCGAGTTTTTAGGACATCCTGATAATAATAAATTACAGTCGTCCAGCCTGGAAGTAATAAATGCATGAACTAGTTTTTCAGCGTCACTCTGAGACAGGATATTTCTAATTTTAGAGATGTTGCGCAAATGGAAGAACGCAGTCTTACATATTTGTTTAATATGTGCGTTGAAGGACATGTCCTGGTCAAAAATGACTCCAAGGTTCCTCACAGCGTTACTGGAGGCCAAGGTAATGCCATCCAGAGTAAGAATCTGCTTAGATACTATATTTCTAAGCTTTTCAGGGCCGAGTACAATAACCTCAGTTTTATCTGAATTAAGAAGCAAAAAGTTAGCGGCCATCCAGGTCTTTATGTCTTTAAGACATTCCTGCAGTTTAACTAATTGGTGTGTGTTATCTGGCTTCATGGACAGATAGAGCTGGGTGTCATCTGCATAGCAGTGAAAATGTATGCTATGTCTTCTAATGATGCTGCCTAAGGGAAGCATGTATAATGTAAACAGAATTGGTCCTAGCACTGAACCCTGTGGAACTCCATAATTAACCTCAGTGTGTGAAGAGGACTCTCCATTTACATGAACAAATTGGAGTCTATTAGATAGATATGATACAAACCACTGCAGTGCAGTACCTGTAATACCTACAGCATGTTCTAATCGCTCTAATAGGATATTATGGTCGACAGTATCGAACGCTGCACTAAGGTCTAGCAGGACAAGCACAGAGATGAGTCCACTGTCAGAGGCAATAAGAAGATCATTTGTAACCTTCACTAAAGCTGTTTCTGTGCTGTGCTGAGTTCTGAAACCTGACTGAAACTCTTCAAATAAACCATTCCTCTGCAGATGATCTGTGCTCATGTAAAGCTTGAATTAACATCAAATAGCCCCTGGCTACCATGTTTATCCCTTCATATGTAATTTTAAGGATCATAAGATCATGGAAATTACAGTTCCTGTCATGTACCACACTTCACTTACTCTGTTCACTTTCTTCTCTCTTTTTCCATTGTCTTGTAATAGTATGTTTCATTCCTGGTCTTGAAAAGAAAAAAAAATCAGGTGACTTTGCACAGTTTTGTAACCACTCGTCTTTTACAGTGTTTTGCACTCGTCCTCATAAACATGTTGGCTCATAGCTCATAGTGGTTCTTCCCTAGTGTTAACTTTTCTTTCTCAAAAAGATAACTTGGTAATACTAATGAGATACTTGTAACATCTTGTAATATGATATCACACTCATTTTTTTTCATTGTGTAAATTTGTGTTTCCATGTTAAATGCAAATAAAACTGAAAAAATTAATCAATGATGTTTTGTTACACATCAGAAACAATGGTCTTTTGTGATGTTTTTTTTTAATTTACTGGATCCACTGATTTATTAAATGAAGATTTAAGACTTAACATTTAACTTAATTTTTATTTACTGTTAATGTGACAAAGTGTTAGAAAGTATCCTCATTATCTTGCCACGAGATATCTTTAGGGTTTTATTTGCATTAAGTGCTAGGTTACATACACTACAATCCTTTCTTCATTAACAAATATTTGACGGTTTAGTGAGAAACAGTTTTATACAGTACAGTTAAACATACATATTACTAATGCAATGTCTAATTTAATGGTTTCCTAACTTTACTAATTAAATCATAACTACTAATGAAACTGGATGTTGTATTTATACAGTTAGTTGTACAGTTACTGTATGCTGATTCTCATGTAAGTTCTTCTGTTATTTGGGTAAATGCTTCGATTTTTAAAGATACTTTTCAATGTATCTTATTGTTTGGTTAAAAGAACTCCGACATCAAGGTACTCTACCCAGTAGAGACTAGGGGTGGGCAACTCCAGGCCTCGAGGGCCGGTGTCCTGCAGGTTTTAGATCTCACATTGGGTCAACACACCTGAATCACATGATTAGTTCGTTACCAGCCTCTGGAGAACTTCAGGACATGCTGAGGAGCTAATTTAGCCATTTAAATCAGCTGTGTTGGTTCAAGGACACATCTAAAACCTGCAGGGACACCGGCCCTCGAGGCCTGGAGTTGCCCACCCTTGCAGTAGAGAATTAAAGAGTAATATGGAAGACCCCTAAAAATGTTCAAGAATTAGCAGTAATTGTATGACACAGTTTATGGTCAAATTATTTTATTCTTCTCGTAATCCATCAATAATGCATTGGACTTCTGACCTAAAGTTCTAATGATGCACATAACTACATGGTAAAATAAAAATGAAACATCTGATTCTCCCATGTAGCAATTAAAAAAGGCTTGTTTTTATCTCAGCTGGGGGAGACGGCATGTGATTGCACTCACTCAGAGACATGTGCATGTGATGGACTGTGCCAGCTACCCTTCAAGCACGCATGTAGATTCTACCAGCTGTGTGTGACATATTTGCTGCGCTGAAGGGCAAATGTGATGTAAAGAATATGAGACGGGGATGGATGGGTGAGCTGAAGCCAGCCGTGAATACCAATGTGCTTCTTCTCATCTATGTCTCTGTCTGCCACCACCTGTACTACCACACTGTCTTTCGAGCTCTCTTTGTTCCCCTTCTGTTCTTTCTCGCTGACATCACCTGAAGCAGCCCGAGGCAGATTGAGCAACAGTGTTATCACTTCTCTAAAATACGATTCAAGCACTGATGGATCACTCTGTGTCAAATTAAGCTGGAAAAATACTTTCTGTAAAATAGCAGCTGAATGTCTAAACATTTTAACAGTTCTGTAGGGGTGGAGTGGGGGGGGGTAACAGTGCCATACATTGGTGGCTAAAAATCCAGGCATGCCAGACATTAAAGCTGCTCATCTGGTAACAACACGCTTCCACCTCTAATGAAAAAACTAAAGGTAGAGTACACCCGTCAGCAGTCAAATGATTTTATTTAAACATAAGAAAAGAAGGAACATGAAACTCACATGACTTTACTTCTGATGGTCATACTAAAATGTTTTGCCAAATTATGTTTTTGGGAAGATCGTTCAGCTTCAGATTTGCACAGGGTACAAATAAGGTCAAGGTTGTTTTTATTGTCCTTTCTTTTAAATACTATTAAGGAAAAATAAGACTTGGATAGAAGAAACAGAAAAAACTGCATTAAGACTTGTAATTGTCCAACAAATACTCTATAGTTTTCCCACACTGATAAATCCACTAGATATCTTATATGAATATTTTCACATAACCACTCGAGTCCTCTTAATTTTAAAATGTCACAGCCACCAACAGTTATAAGTTTGGCCAAAAAACCATAAATATGGAGCCATAGAGGTAGGTTGTATGCTTCGTTAACTATTTGTTTCAGCTAACTCATTAGCTAAGGCCATTGTTTCAATACTGCATATTTAATTTTAGTGTTAGCTAAGTTTGGCTAATGTTTTCTTCAGAGGTAGTGTAGTATACTTGCTTTCTACATGTCCAGCTTGACAGCAGATTTTATTCTTGAAAGTCTAGTTGCCTGTATACATTCTTCATGTTTCTTTATGTGTTTGTTTTTTTTATCAAATGGTATTGTTGGTAGACCTGCGCAGGGTGTACCCTGCGTCTCGCCCTATGGTAGCAGGGATAGCTACCCCCACCGCCTGCGACCCTGACAAGGATATGCTGAAGAGAATGAATGGATGGATGGTATTGTTTTACAGACCCAGGTTGCTGAATAACACATTTTTTTCTAAAAGTAAGTCTATAATTCCCAAATACTGGATACAATAAAAAAAAAATCCATATTTCAATATTCTGATAATAATCTCACTTTCCCTTAAGTAACCCAATACATAAGAGACAACTATGAGCAGTATATTGATTGTACTGTATTTATTCTTATGTCTTTAACAGGATTTCAGCAAAGAAATCATCATCACCAGTAGCACTATACTCACTCGGTCTTGAAGACCTTTGTCATCTATGTAAATGCAGCCTAAGTCCTTTGTCCTTTCTATGCTTCAGTCACACTCTGAGAGCAACTTGGAGTTAGTATTTTGCCCAAGAACATTTGGCATGCATACTGGAGCAGCCAGAGATCGAATCATATAGATGAAATTATACAAGCCTAAAACAACAGCGTGAGCAAGGAGTTCACGCACCACATGATCTGGAGCCCACAGTCCTGATCTCAGCATCACAGTCAGACTGGGAACTACAGAACAGCAGTAACAAATACTCTAGGTATTTGTTAGTAGGTGCTGTTTTAATGGTGGTCTCATGGAATTCATTGATTTATACAATTTCCACAACATCCACACTTACTTTCAAAAACATGTATTAACACAACCTTGAGGTTTTTTTCTCCATTTTTTCTGTTGTTTGTTTCTTAGTATTCCACACAGGACATTTTTTGGAGGTTGCTTTTTTAGCCTCGAGCACCTAGCCTGCTGTGGTTCATGTGGTTTACAGAGTAGGCGATGGTAGTAGTTATGGTAAGAAACTTTAACACCTAATCTGTTGTAAGGCACCATCCTAGCCTGCGGTGCGCCACTTGTTCAACCACACCAAAAGTTACAGAGTCCCATTATGACGCTCTATCAAACCCCTTATATCACTTGAAGGTCAAGGGCACTTTAAATGAAATCTGTGAAACCTGCCTGATATTATAAGGCCTGGGATGGATAAAAGTGGGAGAGAATGAGAAAGATTCATTTCTCTCATTGGCTCCCTATAAAGAAACAATCTCTACTTGTCCTTTTATGCTGGGAGGTTTATGGGTAACCAGGGAGTTGTAATTGGTGGCAGACAGCGCTTTAAGGCAGCAGAACCACAGGTGACGATAATCTGATGGATCTCATGGCACACATATAAAGCCACACATGTGTACTTGAGATTCACATGTACACAGCCAGACCATATGGCTTTATGTGCTTGTGGTGCCTTAGAGGGATTAAGTGTAACGACTTTTATATTGTCAGTGGAATGCTAAAAAAATATGTCTCTAATTGTCTTTGTCTCAGACAAAGTCTTACGCATTGGTGATAAAAAAAATGGAACATCGTCTCTAGGAACTGGTTTGTGCCAACATACAACACCAGTACAGCTTCGATCAGCTGTGTTTATCAAGCATTACATATACAAGTCTGTGGCACTTTTTAAAATTCTTCATTCTGCATTTTGTGGAGATTCAAACTAAATTCTGTCACAGATACAAATTTTGGTGACTGTCAAGTTAAATATGGACGTACGTTGAGCATGACACATGAAAGAAATGCAAACAGAGAACATAACATCACATTTGCAGGGTGATGATAAACATGAAAATCACTTGGGAAATCTGTTCTTTAACAGATAGATGACATGCAGATGTTAATATTTCTGTGATGATGTGTGTGAAGTTTCATTCAGACTGACCCGTGTGTGAAAAAAACATAAAGCATTTTAATCATTATACATTGTTATAGTGAAGCAGGGACACAGCAGATGTCATTATTTCTCCTAAAATTTTATTTTCCTTCACATGTATGTATTCTTATACAACTGGGTAAATACATAATTTTAAATATGAGAATTGTTTGTAATACATGGATGAAAATGCTTTGCAATGAGTGACAGCCTGAAGCGACCACCAAATGCTGTGCTTCTTATGTTTAGATGCTTTGTTAGGGGCATTACAGCCCAGTTGCTGTTTATTTGTGGTCTTTCTGCACTTAGGGTCTGAAAAGCATGCTCTGCTGGAGTGAGCTCACTGATTGATTTAACCACTGAAGAATATCCCATTTCTTTGCCTTGAGACTCTTGGGTTGCTTTTGCAGCTTGCTTTGGGTCATTATTCATTTGCACTGTGTATAGTATATTTGTATAGTCTTGTACACTTCCAACTTCATTCTGCTTCTTCTACCAGCAGTCACATCATCAGTAATCACACGTGGCCCAGTTCCACTTGGAGCCATACATGCCCGATAACACTGACTGAATGTTTTTGGCTAGATGATGCTTCAGAACTACTGCTGCACACTCTCCTCCCATTCTGGTACAAGTAAATCTTGGTTTTATCCATCCAAAGAATTTTAAATATTTTGTGCTTTAGTCTAATCAGGCTTTCCTGTTGTTAAATAGAATTAAAAAATTCTGTATTTACATCCATGAAGGTTTAGTTTGATTGTAGACCTTGACAATGAGCACCTGCCTCCCAGCCTGTTCTTGACATGATTAGATATTTTAAGAGTTTTTGTCCTTACCAGTTTAAACAATTCTATCCTCCATTTGAGTTGTATTTTTTGGCGTTTGGGTGTTGTTGCTGATATTGTTGATAACTTCTAACTGGGTTTTTTTGGCACTCGTATTCATATTTATAGAAAAAAGCTACATAAAATACAAATTTATTACTGCAAATCAACTTCTGTCTACTTCATTTGTCATTAAATAACAAATATACAACCCTCATCTTGTCACAAAACTGCTTGTCAGTCAGTCAACTGTCCAATTAATTTCAAGTGTCTGTATTAAAATGGTAATTCATGTAATTCCTAGTTAATGGAAACATTTGGTAAAATTAATTTTAAAAAGGTTCAAATTTGCATTTCAATCACATTCTGATTAATTTAAAATCTACTGTGGTAGTGTACGGTGGCAAAACTGTAATTCGGGAGGAATTTGGCAAAGATTATGGTTTTGGACAAATGCAGGAATTGTCAGGTTAGGGCTGTGTGCAGGCAGGAGTGGTGGTATGGAGGACCCAAAGTGTAGACGCTCAGAGGCAAGAGTGTACTTCAAAACAGCTTTAATGCTAAACTCAAAAAGTAACAAAACTGAGACTCCAAAATAAACTTACACGGACAGACCGGACAGACCGCAAGATGAGGGTAAATCGCAACACGGACACAGAGAAACACAGGGCTAAAATACACAGAGGGAGCAATCAGGGAATGGGTAACAGGAGGGAAACACAGCTGGGGCAAATCAGGCCTAACGAGACAAAGGAAGCAAAACCAGACGCATTGACTTTCAAAGTAAAACAGGAAACACAGAGATGCGAACTTGACAAGGGGATACAGCTGACAGGGGAGACAGAGCAACTAGAGAACACAGAGACATAAACCATGAGACAGAACTCTAACAAAGAAACCAAAGACTAGAAATGATAAATAATATAATAAACTCAAAAACCCTGGGTCAACCACCCAGGCATCCTAACAGGAATTCTGATAATAAACAAGTATTATGTATGACTGAAAAAAAATCTTGTGCTATTGGACCTCAGAATAGAAATGTAAAGAAAGACATCAGCTTTGACACAGTACCATTGTTGAAGATGTCCTTTTTCAACAAAATACAGCCTTTTAAAGTAGCAACCCCTTTACAAATACACTGGACTTGTGCCGCATGCATTGTGCTGCATTCCTGTTTATTAAAGCATATTTGCAGATAAATAGGGTTTTTGTTTATCTCCATGTATTCATTTGAAGCAAAGTCCTCCACAATTTCGAGATCCCTCTATATTTCCCCTGCAGTGTTATTGCCGCTTTTAAAAATAATCATGCAAGAGGGTAACTAATAATGTTTTGAACAGTATGTTTATCATTTGTCTGCCTTCATTATCCTTATTGGTCTGTGATTTAGTATTGATACATATGCTGACTCACTATTTTTGTGAATGTGTAAGTTGTCTTTGAACAATTCACCTTACCAACAGCGGCATTCTTTTACTTTATCTTTATATATTCATTATGCTGCAGTTTGTGATATGTTTCAGGTAGTTGACTAAGTTAACGTCTTTGCTGTTAAGTTTTTTCAAAAAGGTCTCAAAGACTTTAGAGTCAGACCTGTTACAGATCGTCAACTTTTCTTTATTATCAGGTGTGTTTCCAGAATCACTAAAAACTGCTGTAATCAAACCTATACTAAAAAAGGACAATCTTGACAAGACACAAATGAACAACTACAGGCCGATCTCAAATCTCCCATTTTTAAGTAAGATCATTGAAAAAGCAGTTTCTCAACAGCTCAATTACTTCTTAAAACAGAATAATTGCTACGATGCCTTCCAGTCAGGTTTTAGACAGAACCACAGCACTGAAACCGCTCTGACCAAAGTGTTTAATGACATATGTCTGAATACAGACAGTGGAAAAATGTCAGTCCTAGTTTTACTGGATCTCAGTGCAGCATTTGATACAGTTGACCACAACATATTACTCAAACGACTGGAGAACTGGACAGGTCTTTCAGGAACTGTACTAAACTGGTTCAAAACATACTTAGAAAACAGGAAATACTTTGTATCAATAGGTAACTTCACATCTGAGCAGACAAGTATCACATGTGGAGTTCCCCAAGGTTCCATCTTGGGACCCCTTCTGTTTAACATCTACATGCTCCCACTGGCACAGATTATAAAGAACAACAAAATAAACTATCACAGCTATGCAGATGACACACAAATATATATCACAATGTCACCAGGAGACCAAGGCCCTGTACAGGCTCTTGGTAAATGCACTGAGGAAATCAATGACTGGTTGTGCCACAATTTTCTCCAGCTAAACAAAAACAAAACTGAGGTAATAGTCTTTGGCGCCAAAGAAAAACGATTACAGGTCACCAGAGAACTTCAATCTATACATCTAAAAACCACAAACCAGGCGAGAAATTTGGGTGTAGTGATGGATGCAGACCTAAACTTAGAAAAACACATTAAGACAATAACAAAGTCAGCTTACTATCACCTCAAGAATATTTCAAGGATAAAAGATCTGATGTCTCAACAGGACCTGGAAAAACTAGTCCATGCATTCATCTTTAGTAGGCTTGATTACTGTAACAGCATCTTTACAGGTCTACCTAAAAAATCAGTCAGACAACTACAGCTCATTCAGAACTCTGCTGCTCGAGTCCTCACTAAGACCAAAAAAGTGGACCACATCAGTCCAGCTCTGAGGTCTTTACACTGGCTGCCTGTCCGTCAGAGGATAGACTTTAAAGTTCTGATGCTGGTCTATAAAGCTCTGAATGGTTTAGGACCAAAATACTTCAATGACCTCCTGACCCAGTATGAACCTTCCAGATCCCTCGGGTCATCTTTTATCAGTTCCCAGAGTCAGAACCAGACACGGAGAAGCTGCATTCAGCTTTTATGCTCCTTATATCTGGAACAAACTCCCAGAAAGCCTCAGATCAGCTGAAACACTCAGTTTATTTAAATCCAGGTTGAAGACTCACCTGTTCTCAGCTGCATTTGAATAAAGCACCAAATCCACACTTTTAAGCTTAAATTTCAAAACTTACATTTAACTACTGATTTTATCTACTGTTCTGATTTTATCTGTTTTGATTTTATATACTGTTTTGTTTTGTTTGTTTGTTTGTTAATTAGTTAGTTAGTTTATTTGCTTGTTTTAATCAATTTTAAATCAGGCTTTTTATTTGTTCTTGTTTCTAATGTCTCTGTAAAGCACTTTGAATCACCTTGTTGTTGAATTGTGCTATACAAATAAACTTGCCTTGCCTTGCCTTGCCTTGTACTTTGAGAGATAAGTGTTTCACCTTCTGCTGTGCCGTTTGATTTTTGTTTTGACAGTCTTATCTGTGGTATATCGCTGCTGTCAAGTGCAATGAAACTTCACACTGCATGGTGCAGAGAACAGCTGTTATTGGCATACGCAGGTATGTCGTTAGGTGCTCATTTACGGATCACTTGATTTGCTTTGCGCTACTAATATTAATTGAAAATGGTCTCAGTTATCACTTAAATGAAAGTGAATTAATTGTACTGACCTAAAATCAATGTCATTTAAAGGACATCTTAAAGAGACACATTTCTAGATCTAGAAAATCCACATGTTGTTCCCTTATTGATCACTTATTCACAGCATCATCGTGGTATGGAAGCTCTGTCAGTGAATAGTTTGAATTATTTAAAAAAGCAAAGGCTCTGTATCCCTTTAGCAAGATATACTAAGGAATAACGATTCCTTTTCTTACACCAGTTTGACTTCTTCCACAAAACACACCATTGCCATTTACACTACAAATACAAAAGGCTCTGATAACATTCAGGTTACCGTGCGTGCAGGGTATAGCAGTGTACAGTGGTCAGTTTGCAGATTGTGTCCAACTTATTACCCCTATACTCCTCCAGTGCCCTTGGAAAAATAGTCTCTAATGTCACATTCCAGAGCCAGGGTTTGTCAGTTCTGAGCTGAAAGAGGATCTGATCCCACTACAGATACAAAGTTCTAAAATAAGGAAAATGGAATCTTACTTTCACGTGATTATTCAGAACTGTGTTTTTGTTGCTGAAGAAATTCATCAAGAATCGTCAAGAATTGACTCCTGGCATTTACAACAAACAAAGGTAAAAGAAGTTTTGTTGTGAATCTGCACGGCAGCCTCAACTTTTTAGTGGAACTTCGGTTCTTGCAAGTGAGATAAAAAGTGGGTAGCTTAAAAGTCACAGCTAAGATGGAGGAAATGCAGCATGTAATGCATGTAATGCATCATTAACTCAAGTCATAATACCAGGATTTGTGTACATGTGTGCATGTGATAGAGAAAGGTTCTGTCAAGTACTGTATGATGGGTGCGATGGAGTGTTTTTCTGTGATAATGCTGTGAATTTGTTTTCAGTTGCAGAGCTGAGAGTCTGTAAATCTTCACTGTTTTCTGTTTATGTCTTCAGTTTTTCTGCGGCACAATTTTTTTTTACATCATTTGTTAGAAACAAAAGCTATATGGGAACTAGGACAAATTTCTATTTCAATTCCATTCTGAATGCGTCTCTGTTAAAATGTTTAAATCTGCTGAAATGCATCGTCCTGCTGTAACATGGTCAGTGTTTGTATCCAGCAGGCTGCTCTGACCTCATTGTTGGCATTGACTCAGACCCTGCAGCTAATGACAGATGTCCTCTATTTCGCCTCTTTTTGTCTTTCTGTTTCTGTTTCTTTTCTTTCTTCATCCAACTTGCTTTCTTTTATTTTCTATCGCTCTCTTTGTCCTCCTACCTGATTTTTTGCACACTTCAGCATCTTCAGTCAAATGTAAATGCAAATCTTCTATCCATTCCTCCTGTCACTCTCATTCCTTCTTGTCATGTGAGGATGAATGATGGCTCAAATGAGACTCAATCAGGCATTCAATGAAAGGCTCACCTTTAATGAAAGGCAGTCAAAAAAAATCCAGAAAAGAAAAAAACAAACTACAACAACATATAAAACAACAGAATCTAACTCCCAGCAAAAACACAAAGAATAGAAGACGGCACTACAAAGAAATAAGGCAAACTGAGGCTTTCAATACATAGACACACTGAAGGCTCATGGGAAATGATACGGCTGGGGGAACTAAACACACCTGAACTAAAGGTAGGTAGCGAGACAAGGGAAGTAAAATAAATGACCCAGAACCATGAAACATCGTTTCATCTTTTCTGTAGCACTGTCAATTGTCAACTAAAACTAAAATTCTCAGAAGACCTGGATAAATGTGGCTATCCCAGCTGGACAAAGCTGAAAATCTGGAAAGGTGCCAGAAGACTGCTCCAGGTGATCCGGGAGAGAAGGACAAGCGCTGCCAGTGCAAAAACCTGTGATGATCTCTTATGTGTCAGGATTATCAGATCACCTGAGATGCATTTTTTTCAAAACACCGTATCTCTGGCTTTCAAACCCCAAAACAACACCTACTACACCACAAATTGGTCCATCCCAATGATTGGGTCTCCTGGCACAATCATAGTAATATAGTGTATGTGGTTAAGTGCCAAGAGAATCCTTGTGAATTATACATCATGGAAACCAAACAATGTTGTTAGGTCAGGATTCCACAGTCTAGTCATACCTGCAGGCCATTGTCCATTCATTCAGTGATGCGGATGTGTACATCCTGGACAGGGAGGAACATTAATGTGAACAGGGAGTCAAGGAGGATATTTATGAGAAAAGGAAACGACCATCTGTGAGCTGAGGAGGGGGCCTTAGAATATATATTTCACCAAATTACAATGCTGCAATTGCAACTGTCTGTGAATGGTACTCATGGCCAATAAAACCAACAAGATAAGCTCAAAACACAAAGCATATACATATAGTAGTGTGCTTAAAAACAAAACTACAGGAATTATCTATACAATTATACTCTGATCATCTTTGTGGAATTAAGAGGATGCAAATATGGTTTTCCTTGTCTGGAAGGTTGTTAATCAGTATTTACTTAGGTGAATAAAAACTAAGTAATATGCAAAAAAGGCAATGGCAAGAATCAGGCTGGTAATGGTTCCAATCCTGCCTGCTGGATAGCTTTGGAAAATATGAAAGAGGGTAAAAATCATTAGACTTAACTGTATTTTTACAGGTTTTACAGGTTTTACTGATAAAGACTTCCCCCATAGCCGTTCATACTACACTATATAATATGTTAAGTAATAAATCAACAATTAAATGAGAGAAACAATTAAAGACCAAAGTATTGAGCTGGTAAAGGCTTTAATAGAAATTGTTTTGCTTTTCTGACATGTGATCAGCACGTGTCATTACCTGGCATTCAGTCAGTTGTACTGCAACTTCTTTATTAAGCACCTGAGACAGGCTGATTTATCCAGGGCTCAACATTGCTTCCAAGGACCTCTGATTAAATTAGCTTCCCAATGAGCTCAGTGAGCACACTTTAATTCCAGACTAATTTCATTAGCTTCATTCTAGCTACCCGCTTCCCGACCTAAAGAAATTCCCACTGATGTCCACACAAACACACAGACATGCTTTTTAATAAAAGTTGCCCTTGCACGCTTTTATTAAAATAGTCAAAAAGTAGGAGAGGTTCCTGTCAACAGTATTGATTCTGTAGTGTTCTTCCTTGTATATATCCTTGAGGGTATAGCATTCTTGCTCTGACTGCTGACTTCAGGCTGTAGTTTGGGTCAACACTGAGCCCACTGTATTGAGAATTCAGGTGTAGGTGCAATATGTGAATCCTTCTATGCACAGAACAATGTGGGTAAAAAGGATATTAAATAAGTTGATTCTGCAAAACAAGAGTGAGTCAGTGATAGTATTTTTAAACTGATTTTATACAATGGATGTTCAGCTAAAAAAAAAAAAATAGATACAAATAATTACATGTTATGGTCCACATTTTTCAGCTAGCTAATGTTTTCGATATATTTGTATGGTATTATTAATATTTTGGCAAACTTCAAACTAAATCTAACATAAAAGACAAACACCTTCTGAATTTTGTTCAGATGGATGATATTTTGAATATATGCAGTGTTTCTTTTTGAACTAGAATGCTTTCTTCACACCAAAACTGCTGGATGTTGTTATATATCTTTTTTTCAGAAAGAAAAAAACTAATGCAAAGGTACCCTTCATTACCAAAGAGATCATTGTTCAAAGCAATAATAGGCAAAAAAGCATAATGTCGTTATGCTAAAAGGTTTTCATAGTTTTGGAGGTTTACACACAACAAGCAATTAATCTGTGGAAATAAATACTGCATGTAAAGTAGCTCAAGGCTGTTTACAGGCAGAGGGCTGCAGAATCGATTCTGCAGAAGACTTACTGACAAAATGAGAGATATAAGAACTGGTTTCTTCCAGTGAAATTGCAATGATGTTTGTTGCCAATGTTTGATACACACCACAAAGACAGAGCAACATTATTTTATTCCCTCTGACATTGTTTAAAATTAACATAACACAGTATTTATTTATGTATTTTGTGGCCTATTATAGTAGGGACTAAAGAAAAGAACATTTCAATTTTGACTTCCTGTCTTAAGGTACAACAAGGATTAGATAGAGGCCATTTGTAATGTTAATAAATTCTTGACCAGCCTATTCAAAAAAAAGTTTACACACCTGATAAGGATACTTTAAATGGGAAGCAACCAAATACAAGTAAAAGTAAGAATTTTAGACGTAGGTGAAAAGCATGAAAACTGGGGTACGTCCACTGTCCCCTCTATCCTATGCTTGACCCAAGCAACAACCAACCAAGCAACAACCTTCAGGGCTTAGAAATAACATAAGACTCAGTCCTTACAGAAGTTCATGTTTACAACCTGGTACAAAAATGGTACAGTTGTCTATGGATAGTTTCCCCCTTTATAAGAAGTATATGATGTTAGAATTAACTGGATAGTTTTGAGGCTTAAAGTTAACGGTGTTGGTGTCCTGACTGATAACACACTGTAGCCATTAGCTGACCTTTGCTAATGTGAGTTACTGAAATAGATCTCTCCATTGTTTTTGGTGCCTTTTGGAGTAAGTTAATGTCAAATGCAATCAATAATAATATGACTTACTGTGCAGTACAGGTTGTTCCAAATGTTTGGGCTACAGTTTTGATGAGTTAAATTCTAGCATTTAGAATATACACACTCATTGACGTGTCATATGGCAAATGGTCTCTCTCTCTCGTGAAGGATGGGTTTTTTGGTTTTGGGTTTTTTTTTTTGCTCTTCCAAATCTTAAATGCTCTTTTGTGGTTCAAAAAAAAAAAAAAGAATGCTAAATGCCAGAATGCTAAAGTTGAGGCTCCATAATGTGCCATCGAGAAACCAATGGAATTCTTAATGTGGCTTAAACTTTTTATTTATTTATTTATTTTATATATACAGTGTAAAGTTTAAATTCACCTTTCCTTTGGTATAAAACTACATACACACCTGTTTTATGTTTTATGGCTACATCTAGGGTCATACATACATTTAGATAGACACCTACCAAAGTACTCCAAACTGTGGTCATTTGTGCCAAAGTAAATGTCATAAGGACTACATCGTGTAACAGAAAAATACACAAATGGCAGTGACCCAAGGTCATATCTTTTGCAGAAAAGGGGTTTCTTTTTGGCTGACAACAGAACCTGTAGTAAATCTGTCAAAAACTCTGAGTGTATGACACGTCTCCAGGTCATCTGATAATACAATTAAATGTGTGCCTATTGGTTTAAAAGTAACAAAAGGACAACTGCCAAAGAGGCTTTTGAATATCAGGAAAAGGTCTAAAGTTTTTAGCCAAGCCACAACTTTTGCATGTCAATAACAGTGAGGTTGATGAGGTCACTACTCAAAGAAAGCTAAGTTTCTTTCTTCCACTCTTTCAGACGAGCTGTAAAGATTCACAGGGTCATCGTTCTAGTTTCAGTGTTCAGACAGCATTTCTGTATTATTTAAACCTGGTACCCAAACTGTATCTGTATTCATTATTCAGAAAGAGGAGTGAAGGCATAAAAAGATGAGTGTGAATGTGAAGCAGGTCTCACTTTAGGACATGAGCACCAGGGCTCCTCCCAGGCCAAAACTTTGCTCTCTTGTCTTGGCATTTGCTTTGTTGACTCTTTCAGCATCAATATCCGCTATTGAATTGTACTTGAGTCAAAAGTTGAAGAACTTTTCTATTGATTCAAGATGAGCAGTGAATGAGCCAGCTGCAGCTGAGTCTCTGAGGTTGTCTGCTTTCATCTCAGAGATCAGCAGTGAAACTGTTTAATAAGTGATGAAGCAGCTGCTGGCTGTGGCTAGGTCTCCTTATAGAAATAAGCATCTTCATTTGTAGATGCACAGCAAGGTGTTCATTAGGGCAGAACTTTTTGAATACATGTGTACATCTCAGCAAGTTTTTGTTAAATCTTGAGATCAGCAGAAGTGGCCTTTACTTTAGGGACCAAAAATATGTAACAATGTGGTGAATGCATTAAGTGAAATGGAATGCCAGAGGCTTAAAATAAGATGAGACGACATGCAATTTTTCACCATATGATTAAAATGGCAGGTTTTGTGTTGGTAATGAAGCAGAAATGCTAGCTGTCTTACTGAGGCATTGACTCTCAGGAGACAGTGAATCTGTCAATGAGGATACTCGCTGTTGATCGCAGACTGGCTCACATGACTATTTATTAGGATTCGGGACTTTGAAAACAAAAGTCAAACTATGTATCCTGACTTTTTCTTTTTAACCAAATGGAGCAAAGCCTGAAATCTTCTTTGGGCGGGAAGCTCATACCTCTCCTCACATCCTGTTTCATGCACATCCTCTGAATTAGTTTAAGTTGCAGAATTCTCCATCTCTCCCTCATCAGTGCAGTTGCTCTTTTATCTCCATTCACAACCTCAGCATCCACCTGTAGGCTTAGGGTGGATGTTTATGCATCCCTCTTCAATGCATATGTTTAAGATATCCGCAGGGAGCGATTCAATATTCTGCTTCCACCATAAATGTTTTCAAATGTGAGCTGTCTGAGTCATCCAGTGTACAAAAACCTTCTTACACAGAGATATTATGACTAACAACCAAGTAAAACCTGTTACATCATATGTTGTGGAATGTTTAATGTTTGGATAGTATGTATATTTATGTTTACCAGCAGTCTTCACTGCATTTATTAGCACATGCAGCATATTTTGGGACGTCATCAACACTTGTAAATCAGTGGAACATTTTGAAACCCCCTGGCAGGAATATGCGTCATGTAATTTATGTACACCTGGACCATTCATGAAAAAACTCAGAAGTACTGTTACAGTCCATGAATTTTACAATCTTTGATAGCATATTGGATCGGAACACTTGTACTGTATCTTACTTGAAAAGGTAATCCTATACTGACATTGTTACCTGCTATTCTGGTGCAGGGTGATAGTGCTGGAAAATAGCAGAGATGAGGACCAAATTAAAAATGTTGACAATAATAATAATGTGACAAAACAATAAATTAGAAACCAAGATTAACTGTGAAGATGACAGTGATAATGTTACATTGAAGATGATAATACAGTATGGTAATTGTGATGATGATGATGATGATGATGATGATGATTTAGTGGCTGTGGTGACACTGTTTATGATTTTGTTGTTCAAGGTGACAATGTTTATGAAGCTGACAATGCTGATAATAAAAGCTGTCATAATGACAATGATGACTATAATTACAACCATGCTGAAGGTGATGATTTTGAAAAAAACCAAAGATGATGGAGATGTGATAATGATTCCTCTAAATCTGATGGCAAAAGTGGTGCTTATGCCAGTTTAGAAAATGTTAATGATGATAATAACGAGGAAGGTACTCATGAGGAGCTTAGTGGTTGGCTATGTTTTTTCAGTTCTAAATGAATTATCATTTCTTGTCATAACTTACAGCAGTCCTGTGTTCAAATATGATTAATTACTCATAATGAGGACCAGGAGAGTGCAATTATGGAGTGATAAAATAAGAGCTTAGTTTTGATTAAAAAGGTTAATTATCATGACCTGCCTATGCCATGCTGTTTGTATGTGTGGGCTATTAAGTGCATATTTTCTTATTAGAGGTCTGCCACCACCTTTTCCTTAATGTCAATTATGTGACTGACTTTTTAAATGTCACTTAGAAATGTCATATCTAAGATCCAAACGGGACACAAAAAAAAAAGAAGAAAAAAAAAAGAAAAAAAAGAAATGTCATATCTTAAAATAATCAAATGAAGGCTCACCTGGCTCTGCTCTGTCCTTTATAATTAAAAAAAGCTGTGAAAAACAATCAAAAGCAGCAGTGTGTACTTCTCACTATAGCAAATTAGTTTTTTATTATTGTTATTTTATTATTTATTATATTACCTCAGTTTTAATGAAAAGCTAAAAACTAAAGACACATTATACCCGAAATGAGATACAACATCCAATATGCAATATGTACAAGGCAAAAATTCCAACTGCCACAACATCAGTAAGTAAGAATGTAATTCCAACAAAGATCAGAATCATCATGGATTCAAGTCTGGGATGTGACCTTCACCCAGGAAACTAAGGGTTGTGTACTGTGTGGGACTGGTTATTCTTTGATTACATTTAGAAAATTAATCTTCTTAGTTACTTTAGGTAAAGGCCATGTTTAGGGTTAAGCTACAGCCTTTCGCAACTTTACTTCCAACATTGTAGAAAGCTAAAATCCATCTATCCATCAATTTTCTTCTGCTTATCCAAAGTAGGGTCGTTGGCTGGAGCCTGACCTATCTGTCGGGGCAAGAGGTAGAGTACAATCTAGAAAGGTCACTAATAGATTGCAGGACTAACGCTGAGACAGAAAACCATTTCTGCACACATTCACATCTTCTGCCAATTATAAAAATAACCTTATTTATGTTTTACTATGTATTACTATGTTTTGGGGCAGTGGAAGTTAGAGTACCCAGAGAGTGAGAGTACCTGGTACCCAGGGAAAAAGTCCACATTGTACAGTGCACCCTATATGAAAAACTAAATGCACTAAATGCAATGTATACATGACTGTATACATATCTGCACAGTACATATAATTTTCTCTTTATGCTCTAAATGGAAAATACTCCGTATGTCTCTTTCCATCTATCTCTTCTTACCCCCGTCCTGTATGTTCCACCACTATACTAGTGATAAATAGTGACTACAGTGGCTAACCAGTGCTGCAAAAATCAAGTGCAAAATTTCAAAAATGTGGAATCACAACAATATCACAACAGATATTATGTTTAGTCTTCCTGGGAAAAGAATAAACTCTAATGATACACAGTGAAAAATTGGCCTGGATCTTAAAATATTAGGGTTTCTGTGAATCTGTTGAAAGTAAAGTCTTCGCAGACTGTTTACTGAAATCATGTGATTTCTACAAACAGGTATTTGCTCAAAGGAAAGTGGACTGCTTGCAGTTTAACAACATCATAAATGGCATCTGGCATCTCATATCTATTATTCTAAATGGATGCCCATTAATAGATATACACAGTAACTAAGAGAACACACAACAGATTCTAATGTGTGTGTACTGTATTGAGCCTAATGAATAAGCGATTTGCCATTTTGTATAATGCAGCATAATCTAATAACAAAAGCTTCTCTTATAACATTATTACGGCATTCAAGTGTTATGCTTTGTTGAACGTCATGAGGCAGGATTACTGTATCTGTCTGAAGTAGGAGGCGGCAGAAGAACCCACACGGGGTGACTGTAGCTCAGGAGGTAGAGCAGGTCATCTACTAATTGGAAGGCAGGTGGTTCAATCACTGGCTGTTCTAGTTGTCAGTCTGCAGGCCCAAGTATCCTTCGGCAAGATACTAAACCTCACATTGCTCTATGATGCTTCTATTGGAGTATAAATTTGTGTGACTGTTGGAAACCACTTAGTCATGAGGGAGGGAAAGTGTTTGAATGAGTGAATGAGGCATGTTGTATAAAGTGCTTTGAGTGCTCAATTACAGTCTCCATGTTTCTGAAAGTTTGTGTTTTTGTACTAATTAGCTGATTCGTTTGGCACTAATGAGCTTAAAGGAAAACATTTTGCACTCCTAAAGAATTTTTTAATGCAATTTGCATTTTTCTGCTGAGATCTAGGTGTGTGACAGCAAGTACCTCATAAAGTACTTAGAACCTACATAAGAGATATATAATAATTGTTGGATTTAGTAAAAGGCAAATGTTCTAGTAAGGTAAAATAACTCTGGACAAAGACTATGCATATGGATAAGCTATTCCATTAACCTTTTAACATTTACCAGCTCTCTACACACTGTATCTGGGTTATAATTAATAATTGACTAAAATTAATAATTAAACTAAAATTTGTATTTTATATCTTTCAGGTTAAGTTTCATATCTTAGGGTTTTAAAATTAGGCTTTTCTGTTAATAAACTTACTGGACGACTTCTGGTTTAGTGAACGTGGGGTGAAAACGGGTTTTCTCAGTCCCCTTGTTGATCTCACAGACACCTGCTTTACGCACTTCCTCTCTCAGCTCCTGATTTTTGGTGCAGTTTATTATTTATTTAGTTGATTATTTAAGAAAAATGGAAAATACCCCCTTAATACCAGACTTGGGGTGATTTCTCTGTGTCACCATCAACGTTGGTCAAGTTACTTGAAAAGAGTAATTAATTACTAATTACCGGTTACCTCACCAAAAAAAGTTACAGTTACTTTACTGATTACTTATTTTCAAAAGTAATTAGTTACCTTAATACTTAGTTACTTTGTTACTTTTTAAAAGCATGATACACAACCTGAATACGTAATAAAGCAATAGACCTTTTCAGCCCAATTCTATTTTTTCATTGCATCAAGCAAAAATTTAATTATATGCACCAGTCCTTGACGTGAAGAAAAGGGGGGTAAACTACATCGCAGACGGGATTTGTTCACAGCTGCATTTTGCAGTGTGTTTCTCTAAATATCCTCAACTGTAATAATCAAGAACACTTGATCAGATTTCAGCTCTGTGTTCAGGCTTGCTCAGCAACTAAATGTGTATGAACATTAAAGCTGATTTTTCATTTCACTTTTTTTTTTCTGAATGTGCTTGCACTGGGCCTTGGTAGTCTGTGCTGCTTATATCAATGAGCGAGAAGTACAGCTGCTTGACATGCAGAAGACAGTGCCATGCTCTGTGCAGCAGCTACAACTCAGATTATCGGTAATTGCAACCAGAAGAGCCAGAATGATTTTAAATTTTCATTTGCATGCAGTCCACATCTAAATGTTTCACCCCAATCACAGTGCTTTAATGTGTGGTCTGAAGCTGGAGGAATTTGATTTTAATAACTAAACAGCCTCATTGCACAAACAAACAAAATGAGTCTCAAATCAGTGTGGATCGTGAAATTAGGTGATGATCTTAACTATGTGCTGCAATCACTTAAACATAACCACATATTTCAAATTGGCTTATAAACCATCCCCATAAAAATAAATGCATATATTTTTGTTTTGAACATACAGTTGTTTAAAAAAAAGTTTCATGAACACTGATTTTAACTCATGCAATTGAGTCCTGCAGCTCTTTAGATGTTGTTCTGGGATCTTTTGTGAGCTCTTGGATGAGTCGTTGCTGCACTCTTGGGGTAATTTTGGTTGTCCGGCCACTCCTGGGATGGTTCACCACTGTTCTATGTTTTCACCATTTGTGGATGATAGCTCTCGCCTTGGTTCGCAGGTTTCCCACATCTTTAGGAAAGCCTTTAGAACCTTTTCCATACTGAGAGAAACTTTGTTTCTCATTTGTTCCTGAATTTTCTTTGAATCGTGGAATAATGTCTGGCTTTTGAGGATCTTTTGGTCTGCTTCATTTTGTTAAGTGATTCCTCGACTGAGAACAGGTGTAGCAGTAATCAGGCCTGGTTGTGACTAGAGGAATTGAACTTAGCTTTCAAAAAAATGTGATACACCACAGTTAATTTATGTTATCACCGGGGGGGCAATCACTTTTTCACATGGAGCCATGTAGGTTTGCATTTTTTCCCCCCTTAATAATAAACACCGGGTACTAGGGCTGCTCGATTATGGCAAAAATGATAATCACGATTATTTTCACTGAAATTGAGATCTCGATTATTTGACGATATTTATTTAACAATAACAATGTATTGAATAATGACTTTAAAGATTGTCAAAAATAATATAAAATAGTCTGCAAATACTGATAACAGTGCAAATGTTTGCAATATAAAAAATAAATGAAAAATGTAAACATCTATGTTTAGTGAACTTTGCAGTGTTGCTCTGTGGTGCAGCTACGACACTGTAGCAAAGTTTACACACTATGTCTACTTGATCCACGTCTGACTCTGCGAACCCATAATGTTTCCACACCACTGAAGTTTTTTTTACCTCTGTTTTCAACCAACGGCAGTCACTCTCCTCTCCAAATAACTTCTGCTTAGCTTTCCGAGCTTCCCTCGGGTCCTCTTAATTGTTGTGACACGTGTTCGAAATGCAGAGAGGTGCGCTCGATTTGCCACACGGAGCAGCACGAGGGAGGGGCTAATAATCGGCTCAGTCATTTTTAATGATCGTTGAAAGCCCAGATCGTAATCGAGATTCAAATTTGATTAATTGAGCAGCCCTACCGGGTACTTTCTTACAGTTAGTGCGGTTAGGTTATTGATTATTCTAAATTATGTGTGAGTGTAGGTTTGAATGATTACCCATTGACTCAGAATTGGATGGATGGATGGATAAATATTATAAAAGGAAAAAGTTTAAGTTCCAACACATTTGAAACCTATTCTCCTCCATAGAAGTTTGGCAGCTAAGTAACTCTGCAAGGCTTGCATAATTAACTGAACCATATCAGTCTTTTTAAATGAGTTGTATGGGAAAGTAGGATATTTTTTTGGTGGATAACTACCTGGAAAAGATTATATAAAATTAGGGTAAACTAGTAAACTGTCTGTCTTATTCTAAGATGTCTAACCAAAACCACATGAGTCATACATGACTGTCAAACTTTGGTCTTTGTTAATTCAGTATTCTGGTTTTCTGAGGGAACAGTTACAATCCGAATGTTTGCCTTACTTTATTTGTGTCATGATGTCAGGTTTTGGACCCAGCATTTTCAGTTTGGAACTTTCACTTCTGTTATTCTCTGTTTGACTCGATTTGTTGTAGTTTCAGTTTCAGTTTTGAGTTTATCTGATATTATACTTTTGCTTAGATTGTGTTTCCATTAGTATTTGATATATCTAGTTTTTCCATAGATTACCAATGTGTGTTTTCTCTCTGTTCTTAATATCATGATTATCTAGTTGATGTGCTTGACTTTTGTTGATTTGTATTAATTCCTTTATGTCACCATTCCGTGTTTTGCTGCTTCCTGATTTATTTTGTTAGTCTTTTCCCTGTGTTTGTTGTTTAGTTTTGTTTCCATCTCTCCCGGTGTGTTCCATCTCCCTGATTACCTCATGTGTGTATTTTTAAGCAATCAGTTTTCTTTTATTCTATGCCAGTGTGATCACGCTGTATAATCCTGGTTGGTTTGTTTAATTCAGTTTTCTCTGTCATCTCGAACACGATCATTTATCAGAATAACCATTTTGTTTAACTTCAATATGTAGTTAACATCGTTTAAACAAATAACAACCAAAACAATAAAATTAAATTCATAAAATTAACTATAGTAACTTGCTATGCTGTAGTCAAAGTTTTAAAACATTTTCATTATACAGTATTGGTCCAACTGTGTGTGAATGTTGCCTTTGTGAGCACTGGCGGCACTATGGGTCACAACCAATGGAAGTACCAGTTCTGTAACACATGTCCAACCCCTCTTCACTCAGGCCAGCAGGCAAAAAAGATCCTTTCAAAGAAGCAGCATTGTTGATGTCAGACTCTTTCAGGCTGCCCTCTGGCTGACACCCACACACCAGCATGTCCCCTTTCATCCTGTAACCATGAATATGCAAGATTTGTATTATTTATTGAGTGGAATTGTTCATGAACCTGATTCTTTTCCTTCCCTGCTTTATGTCTTTCTTTGTCTCTTTTGTAAAAAGGAAATCTGCCAGTACAGTTTTTCCCACACGCAAACGCATTACTGCATTGGGAAACCCGGCTTTTTTTCCCATCAGGATCATGAGGTCCGATGCTGATCTATGATTATCCCCAAAGATTGTCTTCTTCTTCTGTGAATCCATTTCCCCTGGAATTTTCACCTGTAAAAAAATGTGGATTAATTGTCATTTTCTGTCAGGTAGTCACACTGTCATGATGTTCTGATGGCAAAGGCAAAAAAAAACATTCCCTTTTTGAGTGTGGTCGGGTTGTTGAACTGCATAAGCAGGGTCTCTCGCAGTGTTGAGGTGAGATGCAGTAAGACAGTTCTGCTGCCCTCAGTTGAATGTATGGCTATTCAACCTATGCAGCGAGCTAAAGATAAGAGGAGATGGTTCCAGGAACGACAGGACGCATCGCTTTGCCTTTGTGTCTTTTTGTCTTTTAATTTGTAAGACTGTGAACATACAGTAAATGAATACGTAAGCATCAGTATCGACATATTTTGTAAACAAAAACAGAAGTTAGCAACATAGCTTTCCTTGTGCTTTACATTCACCATAAACATCTTTCCTTATACGTTCAAATACCCTTTTAAGTAACAGGAAAGTAACAAATCTTACAGAAAATAAAGCTACACCTTGATTACTTACAGATTATGGCTGAACAAACTCCCCAACAATGTAAACTGGACTTAAAATTGTGCAGCTTGTTTTCTGCTCCAGGCATTTTCTCACACTGCCTGCGTGATCTTTTCCTGCTACTTACAACACATCACCAAAGGGGGCAGTTAGTGCACACAAAATAACTAAAGAAGAAGCCACAAACTGAATCAGAATCAGAATACTTTATTAATCCCGAAGGAAATTAGGGTTACAGCAGGCAGCACGCTAATGGCGCATGCGCACTTAAAAAGGAACCTTCTGACCAAACTAAACACAAACAACACATTGGGAAGACATGTCAGAAAGGTAGGCTGATAGGAAAAAAAACCAACGAAAATACATAACATAAGATGAGAGGAGGAGAAAAAACCTCCACCCAGACTGAGCTCCTAGTGGGAGAACAGTTTGATAACAGAAAAAAACACCTCAGCACAAAAAGCACATGACTATCAATAAACCATGAAACACAAGACAAGCAACAGGGGCAGGGTAAAGGGTAAGAGAAAGCCGGTGTAGACAGCGCATCCGGTCCTGCAGCATGTCTGCGCTGGACCAGTCGACCGCCATCTTCCCTGGGAGGGGACAAGCATCGAAGGCATTTGGAAAGGGAGGGCGGGATGAGTGTGTATCAGTGTATGTGTGTGTGTGTGTCCAGAGTCCAGCTGAGACAGTGTCCTTTGCCCTGCCAGGCTAAGTAAACAGTCTACCAGCCAACCCAGGTGGCCTTGAGTGGGAAGGAACAGTCTAAACACAGTCGGTATCAGGGAGTTTTTGTTCAGCTCCAGCCTTGAGCCCACAGCTGGCGCCGAAGGGGTAGCCGCAATAAATGATGATTTTTGTTTTATGCGAGCAACTCATGAGAATTTCAGAGCTGTTCTTTAACACTCCGACACTGGCCTCTCAATCTCCCGTTGGAGAGCCGCGAGCTTTTCCATGATGTTATCAAACTTGCGATCTGTGGTCTTGTCATTCTTGTGCTCAGAGAGGCGATTCTGAGAACTCACGACTGCAGTGAGCTGTTCCACAATGTAATCCAATATATGCTCAGAGGTGTTATCCTGAGCATTCACGGCAGCCGTTAGCTTCTCCAAGGTCTTAACCATGCTACACTCAATGAGCCCATTCGGAGAAGTTGCGCCTCGTCCCATCGATTCAATTCCAGCGGGCAGCCTTGGGGGGGATTTGAACAGCCGGTTCTGCTTTCTTAATTCTCCGATAAGCCAGGGCCAAGCCAGCTCCGATCAGCATGAACCCTGTTATCATGGTTCCGAATAGGTAGATATCTTCAGCGTCCTCAATCGACAGTCCCGCCAGGCACACAACCCTCCATGTCTGCCACCCGTCCATCGTGTATCCGGCAGGGAAAGTACCTCCAGGGCACTCGGGCTCTCCTGAGCCCAGGCTTCACGTTGAGAAAAGGGTGTCAATCGCATTCAGAGACCAGTTGATCAAATCCATAATTCTCTTTTAGGTTTAGAAACAGACTGCGAGAGAGTGTTCCAGGGAAAGTAATACACACAAGACAAGACAAGGACACAAGAGGCTAAGCAGGGAAGATAAGGGGAAGGACGAGAGGAGAAAAGTGCGACTGCCTTCACCGAGAGCTAAAGAAAGAAGGGGTAATATTGCCCACTATTGGGAAACCTGAGAAATGCGCCAGCCTAAGAAACCCAATAAAGCAGTAACAGAGGGGCAGAATAACAGTTCTTTAGAATTTCTTACATGATCCTGAGGATTATGGAACAAAAAAGTCAAGTGGAAGACCCCCAAAAATTTCACCAGCACTGATCCAGAGGATCCATTTGGCTGTCTGTCAAGACACTGGACTATCCTCCACCCAAATTAAGGCAGTTACTGGTGCCGACTGCAGCCCCATAACTATCAGACGGCATCTGAGACTGAAGGGCTTCAAAAACAAACAAACATCTTCAAAGGCTTCATCTCCTTGAACGTCACAGAACTGACCGTTTGGACTTTGCAAGAGAGCACCAAACATGGGACATTGAAAGGTGGAAGAAAGTTTTATTCTCCGATGAGAAAAAAATTCACCTTGATGGTCCTGATGGTTTCCAACGTTACTGGCATGACAAGCAGATCCCACCTCAGATGTTTTCTACGCGCCACAGTGGAGGGGGCGCCATAATGGTCTGGGGGGCTTTTTCCTTCAATGGAACAATGAAGCTTCAGGAGATGCAGGGGCATCAAACGGCCACTGGCCATGTCCAGATGTTGCAGAGAGGGATCACTCATGACTGAGGGCCCTCATCTGTGTGGTAATGTCTGGGTTTTTCAACAGGACAACGCTACAGTACACAATGCTCGCCGGACAAGGGACTTCTTCCAGGAGAATAACATCACTATTTTGGACCAAAAGGGGTCTGGAGGTGTAGTCCAAAACTTTTGATCAGCTGTAAAACAGCCTGTTTGAGTTTAAGCTTAGTTTTCAATAATACATTCTCCAAAAAATGTTTTGTCTCACTACCATTTCTTCGTCTTTCATTTTTTGAAGCTCTACTTGGAACCTTGTAAAAACCCAACCATGCAAAATATGATTTTTTTGCCATTTTTCAAGTAGTCTTTTGATTGGGACTTTACCATCCTCCACCTCTCCAGAGTCTCTTCCACCTGCTCCCTACTTTTACTATGGCTCACAATATTGTATGCAAAACTCATATTCCACAAAGACTCCTGCCTGACCTCATCTGTCAACCTGTCTATCACTATTGCAAGCAATGGTGTAATCCCTCCCCTACCATGAACCCATCTGCCACTCCTATCACAAACCTCGCCACTGTTTCACTGTCCTTGTATATGTTCTGTGCAATCCTCACATACTTCTCTGCAACTCCTGACTTCTTCGTGCAGTACCACAGTATCTCTCTTGGCACCTTATTATATGGTTTCTCTAGATCCACATCCACAAAGACACAGTTCAGCTCTATCTGGTCTTTATATTTCTCCATCAACACTCTCAAAGGAAACATTGCATTGATAGTGCATGCAATGTGCATGAATCCATAATGCTGCTCACCGATCATCACCTCTCTTCTTTATTTAGCTTCCACAACCTTTCTCATACAGTGGCTTTATGGCTTATCCCTCTGTACTTACTACAGTTTTGCAAATGACCCTTGTTCTTGAAAGTCTCTACACTTGTCCATTCCTCGGGCATCCTGTCACACTCCACTATTGTGTTAAAGAGTCTTATCAAAAAGTCTCCTTCTCTTTCCTAGACATGTCCATACCTTCAGAGGTATGGTACATAAAGGTACCAACTGCCTTTCCATTCTTCATCCTGTCCTCACTTCCTCCTAACTAATCCTCCGGATTTCCTTATCTACTAATTGTCCTCCATCCCTCTCTCTCATTTTCTTCATCCATCAGCTCCTCAGAGTAGGGTAGACTGGGGTTGTTTGTATACTCCTGGATTGCAAGGGGTACAATCTTTGTGAGATATGGAAGCCATACTTCATTGGTCTGGTTATTAGTGTGTGGCTCAATACAAACCATGCTGCCAACAAAGAAACAAAAAATATCTCTGTCTTTACATACCCAGCTGCATAAATATTTTGTCTTTTGCACAAACTACCTTCACTTGCTAGTGCATTTTCATCTTGATCCTTAATTATCCCAACTTACTGCACATCATTTCCAGCTTGATCTCTCTTGATCAGCTTGCCTACTCAATCAATACACATCCTCTTCTCTGTCCACCCTCATACACAATTCACTATCAGCCCTTTTCTTCAGTTTTTCCACCTCTTTGCTACACACCTAGCTTTTCTGTCTACTTTCTTCTTTATCTTTCACCATTTAATGTTTGCACATGCCTTCACTTCCTCCTGTTGATGTCCAAAGCATCCCAAAGACTACCATCTAGTGCTGCTTTGCTACATTCTCTAGAGCCACCTTGCAAGCACCTATCTTTCAGATTGCCTCTTTTGTATAAGATGTCCACATATGTGCTCATTCCTCCATTCTCACCCTATGTTCTTTCACCTTCTTGAAGTGTGTTTACCACAGCCATTTTCATCCTTTTTTCAAAATGCACTACCATCTGCTCTTGTCCTTAATGCCATACCTGTCTAACTACTATCACGTGATCACCTTTGTTCAATTCAATTCAATTCAATTTTATTTATCCATCCATCCATCCATCCATCCATCCATTTTCTTCCGCTTATCCGAGGCCGGGATGCGGGGGCAGCAGCCCAAGCAGAGAATCCCAGACCTCCACCTCCCCAGCCACCTCCTCCAGCTTATCTGGAGGAACACCAAGGCGTTCCCAGGCCAGCAGAGAGATATAATCTCTCCAGTGTGTCCTGGGTCTGCCCCGGAGCCTCCTCCCGGTGGGACATGCCCGGAAAACCTCGCCTAGGAGACGCCCAGGAGGCATCCTTGTCAGATACCCGAACCACCTCAACTGGCTCCTTTTGATGTGGAGGAGCAGCGGCTCTACTCTGAGCCCCTCCCGAATTGGCCAACTTCTCACCCTATCTCTAAGGGAGAGGCCATCCACCCTTCGGAGGAAGCCCATTTCCACCGCTTGTATTCGCGATCTCGTTCTTTCGGTCACTACCCACAGCTCGTGACCATAGGTGAGGGTAGGGGTGTAGATCAATTTTATTTATTTAATGCCAAATCACAGCAGAAATTGCCTCAAGGCACTTCCCTCTCTTCATTATATCAGCCAACTCTTTTCGTTTACTAGTCATAGTCCCTGTTTTAAAATCTTTACTCTGTTACAGTTTTAACTTCTCTGCTGACAGTTTTACTGCAACTGACAGCTCATTAAATTATATATACAATTATATATACAATAGCAAACATCATTCTGTAACTCCTACTGTTAATGCGTTAGCTGGACTAATATTTAGCACATGTAATGTGTTAGAAGCTCTTTGTTAGCTTGTTAGCAACTCTACTAACCAATTGCTTCAATAGTCATCGATAGATCTGATAACTAGTTAGAACGCCACCAAACTCTTGTTTTAGGTAATGTTAGTACTCAGATAAAGCACAGAGGCTCTGAACTTATGTTATATTCAGCCCTATAGAAAGTTCTATATCTAATATATATACACATATATATACATATACACATATATATTTATTTATATATATACATACATATATATATTACTGGTGGATCTAAATGTATCTAAATTACTTTACCTGTTGTGGCCCTTTATCTAAACATGCAAATTAAGACTTTTTAAATTATATCATGCTTTTTTCTACTTTTTTTCTACTTTCCACTTATCTTATTCAATAACAAAGAGAGAAGAGTCATCAGCCTATCCTGAACCAAAACCTAAATATGAAGTTTATCCTTCGATCCTGAAGTAAACAAAGTGCAAATACATCAATGAAAAGTTGATTACAAATGATGATGCATAACTGTTCATCATAAGACAATATCAATTATTTTGTCAATGAAAAAAACAATCACTGGTAAAACTTTTGGTATTTTACCTTACTGACATATATATATATATATATATATATATATATATATATATATATATATATATATATATATATATATAAAGTATAAAACAGCTTTGGAGTTCTAGCTAATCTTAGAGCTTTGACCTGATTCTAAACGAAACTGGTCAATTCCTGATTATTCTCCAATGTTGAAGTAGTTCTTCAAAAACATTCCACATAATTTACTGAGATGAAATAGGTCATGAATATGAGATAAAGATGGTGACATATGGTTGTATGTAAAGTATGCAGTATGTAAACTAGTGCAGTATCACACATTTAACACAATAACTACCACACCAGCTCGAGGCAACAGGGTCTCCTTCGAGCGATAAACTAAGGCACGCAATCCATCATAGACATGTCATTTTCCATCCTAGCAAAGTGTTGGGTCATGTCACACAGTCCCCCGACCCACCACCATCCACACAAACACACACACACGCACGCATACAGTAATCCCCTGTATTGCAGCCCTGTTGCGTGATAGAACCTGACAAGTTCCAACTCTCTTGCTACAGTAGTTCACTTATTCCAGGAAAAGCAAGTATGTGTTTGTGAATAAAACACTGAATAAAAGAGCACTTTGGTGTTGCTTATGCATCATGGATCTGATGCTCCATAGACTGGCTCTCTCGCGCACTTTCCACTTCCATCCTCGATGCCTCATGCAGCATCTCTTGTAGCTTTTCTTACACATTTTTCTTACTTCCTTCATCTGGGCCAATGGATGCTCCGAAATCTCCCTCAGAGCTCCCAGGGGGCTAGGAAGGAAAAATCTTTAAGAACTCCAACAGAGAAAAAGTGAGGTTGATTTAGCGTTCATGTGTATGTCAGTTTGTGTGAAAAACAGAACACAAACACACAGACACACAAAGGGTGGACTGGGATTGCGTGCCCTCTCCATCTCCCAGTCACGCTAACTGTCCCTCTCGTCCTCTTCTCAACATGTCAGGTGGAGGAATCAGCGAATGCAGCAATGGCTCTTGACATCACTCTTTGCATGCCACAGGATGTAAATTGATAGCCTCTGCCTGGGTGCACAGCAGCATAAACCGCTAGTAAACAAAAAACCAAGAAGACAGGTCAACAAATCCAAGCTCAGCTTTCTGCTAAAGGCATCATCTTTCTATGCTTTCTTTAATGAAAAAATACCAGGCCAGACACAAGAAAGAAGCTCAGTCACTGACCCTGAAATTTTACTGTAAGTACAAACTGAGGAAAAGGTATGATTGTTGCCTCAAAACATTGGCCTCTAGATTCATGTTTTTCTCTGTCAGGACATCTTGTGTATTTGTAATCAGATATTTTACTCATTACTCATATTTCACTTTCATAAAATAAACATTTAAAGCTTTTTCTAATATATTGCATTATGTTGCTTGATTAAAATGATTTGAGTTTATTTGACTACCTTGTGGCCCCAAATGCTCCTTAAGAAGTATTACCAAATAAGCGAATATTCTGGGCATTTTCCATTTTCTTGTACCCACACAGATGCTTCCTAGAGCTTTAATCCAATAATACACGCTCTCACACACACACACAGACAATTACTTGAATTAATATACCTGCTTCTCTCTTTGTGGACTTATGTTTCCTCTGAATTGCTTTGATCTAATACACTTTAACCTAAGCTCAGTTTCATAATGTCGCCTAAGCTCCCACAGTGCTGCATGTACTCCCGCTTTTATTTGAACTCTTATGCACTTTAAATTACTAAAAGCATCAGCTAAATGGGATGGCAATGGCATGTCTGGTATGTTTTCTGGCCCTATAAGTTTTGCAGGCTTTCAGCTGTGTCAGCTGTCTGCACGCGTGTAATTGTGTGTGTATGTGTTTGCTTCTGTTTAGATTTATTGCATACAGTATGTTTTAAAGTTCATCATTGCGGGTGAGTGTAAACAGCTGGAGTGCAAGAAGAGATCAGAGAGATGAGTGTGGCCTTATAGTTACTATGTATGGGTGTGCCATGATAAGCCAATTAAAGATTCACACTAAGGGTTGAATCGAACAGTCCATCACAGTCCCCATATGCCAGCACTTAAAAGATTTCTGTGATTGAAGTGGCAGCCAGTGAGTGTAGAAATTATTAATGTTTAACTATATGTTCACCTCAATTTCCTCACCCATATTAGACATTCTCATTGTTCTTATACACACTGCTATTCTTTGTGATCTTTCTACTACACTACCAATTAAAATACCAAGTATTTAGTGTGTATCAAGTATTTCAAGTATGTTTCAAGTATTTGTTTCAAGTAAACCAGAGGTTTGCATACTTTAAGTCTGCAAACTTAAACTGCTCATCAAGCACATCCCAAGGATGCTCCACCAAACTGAGATCTGGTGACTGTGGAGGCCACTGAAGTACAGAGTTTGGCTAACAGGTGTGAATCCCAGTGTGGTCTTCTGTTGCTGTAACCCATATGCTTCAAGGTCAGATGTGTTGTGTTTCAAAGATGCTCTACTGCATCGCTTGTTTGTAATGACTCGTTATTTGGTTCCCTGTTGCCTTCATATCAGGTCGAAGTAATCTTGCTATTCTTCTCTGACATTAGCAAGGTATTTTCATCCACAGAACTGCTGCTCCCTTGATATTTTCTCATTCCAGACAATGTAAACCCTAGAGATGGTTGAGTATGTCTGTGCAGGTTCTCAGTCATTTAGGTCATCATAGTCTAAAGAGCTCGGAAAGAAAGTGACTGGACTTATTTAAGTTTCTTGAAGATGTTTCACCTCTCATCGAAGAAGCTTTTTCAGTTCGAATACCAAATGGAGCAGACTCCCTTAAACTCTACTGGGGTTGTCCCTTAAGAGGGTTGCTGACCCACTATTAATCATGTGACTCATCACATGAGCCAAGGTGTGAAAAAAAAAGGCATGTGTCATTATCACCAGAGGTTTTGGGTGAAACAATTGTGAGACCTTGCCTCACCCTATCATGTAACCTATTAAGATTACATGATGTTTATGCTCCTTTTTGAGCATAAACATTGTGTAGACATAGAGATATTCATGAAAACTTGATGTTTTGAAGTTTTTCTTTTTGCCTGTTGTTTTAGTTATATTCACATGTTCGAAATAAAAACTATTTAAAAACAGAAGGATTTTGTCAAAGCTATTAAGAAAAACTGTTAATGTGTATCTACAGTTGAAATTAATGAAAATGATGGTGGAGTGTTGGCAAAACCAAAGTAAAAAAGTTTATCCACAATGTGAATATGCAAACTATCAGAAAAAAGGTCCTGGCCCAATATTTCATATTTTCAAGCCTGGATAAGATGAAATGCTTTTTGTTTCCTTCCTGCCTTCTGTGCCTCTCGTCCATTGTGACTCAAGGTTTTTATCTTCTTCTTCTCTTGTTTTTTTTCCTCCTCGACTTTTTAAATGTTTTTCTTTCTTTCTTTCTAAGTGTTTCCTTACTGGCGTGCTTTTTCTTCCTTTATACCTTCTTTTTTTAACCTTAGTTTTTTCTTTGCGTTCACATGAGCCATCCGCTGCAGACCTTTGGTTTGGTTTGGCTGCAGATCACAATCTCAGTTTAGGTTGGATTTTTTTTTTTTCTTTTGGTCTTTTTATAGATAATTTGGTCTGTCTTTGAGGCAGACAGGGTAATGACTCTCTCTAACAGGGCTTAGTTCAGCTGCCCACATATTGCCATCTGGCCTTTGTCTAATCTGTGCACCACTGCCAGGCTAGATCCCCTGGCTTCGATCAGCAAGGGGTTAACCTACAAAGAGAAAGGTCTGGGGAGTTGAGGGGTAAATACGAGAGAATAAGATGAAGAAGAAATATCAGGAAAAAAGAGAGAGACAAGCAAAGGGTTGGGGCTGTCATCTAGTCAGACAGATCCACATCACTGTGGAAGTAAGTCATCTGGATGAAGAGGCTACAGTTAATAACCATTCAGCATTGACCCCGAGCAGAGGTAATGATGCACCAATACACGCAAAGCAAATTAGCTGTAGAGGACAAGAAGGACAAAAGGGTATGAAGAGGTATAAAAAGAAAAGAGAAAAGAAGAAACAGTATTGTTGTTCAACTTTAATGCTACAGAGGTAATGATACATTTAGTTGGGCCTCAGCTAACAATTTAGAAGCGAGAATTAAAGAACAGCTAATGGAAGAAAAAGTGGATGTAAAATAAGGAAATAAATAATAAAAGGAAAAGAATAAACAAAAACAATGGAATAACAAATAAAAGCAAGGGGGTAAAGGAAATAATGGAGCAAAGAAAAATTAAAAAAAAGTTTGTCTTCTCCTTTTTAGAGAGCATCTTTGGGTGATGGCCTTGACCTTTTGCTGCAATGCTAAATGAAGACTATCCCACATAAAGAAGGAAAGAAAGGACAGTTGTGTTGATGAAATGCAAGGAAAGAAGTGTAGCAATGAGCAAGTGTTTTCACTGTAATGATGGGGTTGAACTTCCCTGAACTAACCTCTGCAAAAGTAATGATACGACTCTGTCTTAGCTACCTTATTAGCCACTGTACTAGCTAGCAAAATATAAGCCAGTAGGTAGTCATCTGGTCTGGAAACATGAATCTTATACATGTGTGGAGGGAAAGGACAAAGTAGGAGTGAGGGTCGTTGGATTGAATGCCCATTATTTTTGTCATGGTGGCCCTAGGTCTTCATACTACAAGGTCAAGCTCTCATTCTAATGATATGTGTGCATGTGTGTGTACGCTCCATATCTTGAAAACACTGTTAGCAGGTCAGGGATGTGATTTTCTATGCAGAAATTAATGTCACATTTACAACTACAACTACATTCCAAATCGCCAATAATCTTGTGTGCATAACGATAACTTAAGATGAATTTATTGTTATTAATGGCCTATATACCAGAGACTTATGGTGGCAGTAATTAGCCACTACTCAAAATGCCCTTACAGATCCAGCCAATCAAAATTGTCACTTTTAGCCAGAGGTCAGCCAGGTGTTAGCGTGCAAAGTCAGAATCACGTTTTTGATCTCTCATTTTAACACCAGTGAGCCTGCAGTGTTGAGGAAGAATGGTTGTCATCTAAGTGGAGGTCATTAGTTGTTTCAGCTTTCTAAGAAAGAAACCAAGCTTAAGTCTTCTCATTTTTTAACAGTCTGCTAATTTTTTAGTTATTAATACACTACAATGAGGTAGAACAGTGGTGTGGTGATCAGCACTGTTGAGGATCAAGAGGATCCTTGGTTTGACTGCACCAGCTGGCAGTACGCTTCCGAGTAGAGCCTGCAGGCTCTCCCTATACATGTGTGAGTTCCCCCCAATACCACCTTTTTTTCTCTGCACATTGATGCTTTGTTATTTGTAGTAGATGTCATACCTTTCTATAGCCCTGATTCCTAAAATATGAATTTTATGTCTGTATTTTCATGTGTTGAGTTTTAACACCAAGAAGTAGAACTAATTGAAGCAATTAGATGCAAAGAGTTATCTTTATATCCTCCATTAACTGGGTAATCTTCTGCAATCAATACTTCTCCTATTGACGTTTCTGGCTTCTCCTTTGGCAATGAGTCCTGTGCATTTGATTAAGATCCAGCTGAAACACACAACAACACAAACTGAAAATCCAAGGTTCCCACAGGTATTTCATGAGAACAGGTAATAGGCTTTGGTCCCCCTCACGTCTTCCCCTATAAGTGAATATAAATATCTACGATTCTGATGACAAATTACGTGCTTGGGGTTCATAGTTAAACAGACAGGACATTTATTGACAACTTAGCTCAAACTTATCCGTAATCGTAATCAAGCTTGGGTTTTTTTGTTTTTGTTGTTTGTTTTAAACATCTTATTTCTTTCAGTTTGGCGTGTATATTTATCCACTTATGGAGCACCAACAAGGATGGACTGGGCATACAGTCATGTGGTATAAGGTCACGTGATCAGAGTCAAACCTGAGCTATTTTTGTTACTAAAAAGGAACAGTATAAAATCTGGGGTGGTGTTTTAAATTTCTCCTCATTCAGTGTTACAAACAACCACTATGAAGGACATATTTATTTATATAATTTAGGCAGTTTATTGTCATGGTTCAATTACAGTATTATGTTACATTAATGACCACATGACCTCGCTTTGCTCCATTGGTGGGTAAACATGCTGGATGCATGTTAGCGAATATATATTAACTGTCACCTGCAATAGAATTCGTCACCCTATAATGCCCTTTGTATCATATTTGACACATGAGTTTCTGAGACCTCTATCTCATCAACATGATCAATACTTGCCATATTTTTTTTGTCTAAAATTAACATTGTTGTTAACAAAAAGTTACCAAAAACCCCCAATGTATCGAATGTGACACAAAAATATATAATAAAATTATATCATACACAACATGATATAGCAAAAAAACAACAAAACAAAATATGGATTTTGTTATAAGGGTTAATAAACATCTCAGTTCCAAAAAATCATAATTTTCGGGCTATTTTTCAGATGGGGTGAGTCTTACAGGGTTCATGACCCTCATGAAGGGCACATGCTGAAACATGCTGGGAGATTTTTCTTACCAAAGAAAGTACATATATCCAGGTTCTCCAAAGCTTTGAAATGTAAAATTGAATTCACACTAGCATCCTCTGTACTGAGAATATGTATGTGGCACTTTTGACCCTTTCAGTTTGTATTGACCAGTTTCTCTGGAGACAATAGAAAACTCCTCTACCTCAGAGTCAATTTGTCCTTACCACCATCTTTGTCTTTCTCTAATAGGATTTCCATCCGATAGATCTTTTCTCATTGACCTCCATGCATGGTAAGAAGGAAGAGATGAGCTGAGGTGTATTGGTGTGGGGAGGTGATAGGGAATCAATAGACTTGTAAAATGGACAATCAGGTAGTGATGCAGTTGGTTATAGGCTCGATTGCAAGCTGGAAGACCTAAAGGTGGGAATATTAGCATTGTCTGTCTGTATGTGTGTCTGTCTATCTTAGCTAAGTGTCTCTAATTAAAATATCTTCTTCTACGTATCCTGATAATATGTATGCCTGTCTTTGTGTCTAAGTAATTAGATATTTTGCACTGAGTAGCAGGATTGTCAGAGAATCCTAAAAGGAAAATTTCACCAACAAAGAAAAGAGAGATAAATGTCTAAGCAGAAAAGCTAACTGATAAACGATCTTATTTTAGACATTAATTTTACTCTGCTACGTGGGATAATTAGGCCAAAATTTTAAAGAAAATACGAAAAGAAATGAGTAAAACAGACATTTTAAATTCTATCTATCTAAAACACCTTCTTCACCCAGTATGTAATTTCATCTTCATTGTTGCTGTTGTTTTAGTCATTAGTCAGTCGTGCTTTTCTGAATTTATCTTCACACAGAAACTGTCATCATCAGTAAGACTTTGTGTTCTTTGATGTTGTGGTTGGTTTCTTCAGGTGACTTTAACCTTGTCAGTTTGCTTATACTGTAAAGGAGAAAGATGAAATTCACAGCATTAATTTTGTTAATTGTTTTTGGTGATTTTTTTTTAGCTATTATTATAACTGAAAATCAGAATAATTGACATTATCATCTCTGACATGTACTTGAGGTATCAGTTCTATTCTAATGCTGTTTTCCAACCTGTGTAAGGCAATTAACCACTTAACATCCACCAGGTCACCAGTGACCCACCATGCAGCTCCCACCACGATGTCCATCATCCATCTTTATAGAATTTCCATCATTTCAGCAAGCACCTGTGGAAAAGCTTAACGTCAGTGCACAATAGCACCACTGAAAGGGAACACTTTCTACTTTTTGACCTCCAACCGATCAGAATATATCATTTCATTTTGTTTTAATTGTTCTCCCAAGACTCTCCCAAGGCAATCAGAGACCCCAAAAAAGGTTAATGTGGTCACAAGGTAAAAGGATAAGGTTACGGTCAAGAAAAGGGAAAGTAGCAACAAAAAACAACATTGAAATCTTGATAAAAGGTGAAAAGCCATCTTCTCAGTTTGTTGAAAAACATTCAGAAAAAAAGATATCATTTTTGTTGGTATGGCTGGAAGTGAAAATACACTTGGGTTTAAGAGTTCCTCTGAAGCTCCCCCCAAGTGAATTGAATCCCAAAACCTTTCTGTGAGGTAGTACAGTAGGGTTTATTTTGACCGTGCAGAGGCCAATACAAATAAACTCACCATGCGTCAGACAATGAGACAATAATCCTATTAAAACTCTTATTAAAGATGTAGTGTGGCTGGCTGATCAAAACTATTTTACAGACAAATAAAATATCAATCAGATGTTAAATATATTAAATATTTTAAAACAAATGAAAGACACATGCTTGAATTTTATTTGAGTTTGCTTTATGATTGGATTTGACCCTTTGTTTTTTGAATGCATTTCCACTTCTTGATCTCTGCAGGGTCTCTTGTTACACAGCATTCCCACTCACATTCCTCCTTTGGCCCACCAAAATCAAACCTGCCTTTGTTTTTTCTAGGCAGGATTGCAAAGACTAATCTTGGTAATCGAATTGCAGCCCACCGAGCTCTGAATGTGTTTGTGCCCTTGTAGAGTGGAGTGTTCAGATTTACATTATTGACCTCCACAATGTCTCCCTGGGAGAGTGCAGAAGGATGCACTGATGGAAATTACAGAGGCTGTTATACTGACAGTAGACAAGTGTGCATATCAGTCTACACAGATATGCAGACAGAAACCAAAACACATTGCACAGAAACACAGAAAAGACACGACAGACCTTCAAACAACTACATTTTTGGAATTTATACTCCTTTAGATTCACAGGCTACCACTGCCAATGCTGCTATTTAACTGAAGTCAATACATTTTCAGCTTGCCACTGGTAATGCCAAAATGTACATATATAACATGCATAAATCCTTTTCAACACTGATATTAATTATAGCATCTGTTACAACAGGTAAAAAAAAAAAAACCCCACACTGAATAGTTTACAAGGATATTATGAATTTGTCTCTGATGAAAAACAAAAGTCAGTATAAAAGAGCATTTAAAAATAATGTAAGGATCAATCTTATTTATTGCACAAAGACATTCAGGAATTACAGAATTAAAGCATCAGTTGTTCGCCTCATGTTTACAACATGCTGTTAAGTAGTAAAAACCTGAGGTGTTTGTGTTATTGCGTGCAATACAACATTCACAATGACTAATATTTGACTGTTTTGTGATAGTTTTACCTTTTTATCTTCACATCTTAATAAATGCATATATTTAACTAGTATTACTTGCTTTATCAGTCACAGTTTCTACATTTAAAGTCCTTGCTCTCACCTCCGCCAAGAGTAGCATCATTTCTACTGGCACCCTGTTAGCCAACAGGTGATCATTATTAACCTGGGCCTCAAGTGATCAAGTAATGGAAATGTAATTCTTTACAGCACGCATTTTGCTTGAATTGGCTAACATAACATGCTCCCATCCAGGTGACATCTTTTTCAGAACAATCTTTTATTTATTTCAGCAGCACAATACTAAGTACTAATACTGCATCTATTGCAAAAACATGGCTTAGCAACAAAAGAGTCTAGGTCCTTAACTAGCCTGCCTGCATCCAGTCCTTTCCTGCTGCTAGTAGGTTTCCCTGACTGTCCTCCAGTCATTCCTGGATGCCACTGCAGTTCACAGTCACAGTAATCAATGGTTCATTGCTGTTTGTGGCTTGTCCTGAGATCCTTAATTTCTCCACTTCAGATCATTTCTTCTGGGTCACAGCCAGAAGCGCCCTTTCTTGAGTGATCCTTGAGTGTCTTTTTTTGCTCGGACCCAGGGACTCTGAGAGGTTTCGGTAGCTGTGGCGTGGATTCTCTAACAAAGTCCATCCATCTGACTTCAACAGGATAGATTTGTGCCTTCCACCCTGCTTCAGCAGATGTTACAGTGGCCTCTCTGTACTTCTTTCTCTCTCAAAGACTGCCGTTGTTTTTTTTCCATGGAATTGCTATAATCATTCCATTGGCTGAGGTGGACCACAGGACAATATCTGGCCTTAGAGAAGTTGTAGTTATTTCTATTTTCACATCTCAATCAACACATCAGAGGCATTACAAAAGGCCATTTCAAAATTAAACCCTAATATGCATGTCCTCTAAATAATATTCTGCTTTATGTATATTTTTACTTCACTTGGACTAAGAAATACAAAAAAACAACTTAAGAAGTTAGACTGAGATGTGCTTGACAGCTATGAGACTCACAGCAAACCATTTAACAGCCTATTTTAGCCTCATGCAGGAAGAGTTATGTGACAACACTTACTGCACTGAAAGGCAAATTATCCCAATGCTCTATCATTGAAATTTTTCTTTCCAAGTCAACTCCACAATCTGAAAGATTTACTAACTATATAAAAAAAACTATTTGTGAAGAATGTCTATTATCAACTAAATTGACAAGTTATTTAATATAAGAAACATGAAAAACGTCTTTTAAATGTAAGTTTTATTACAATGCTTTAAAACCAAGGTGCCTTTCCAATTATGGAGTGAAACTTTGGAAGGCTTTACACTGCACCATGAACATTAGACAATTTAAATCAATGTACATAAAGAAAATCCTTTCACAATATGAGTCAGATAAGCTGCATTTTTAATCATTTGTAAATAAAATTGCCATTTCAGCAGCTCCATTCGAGTCATCATCTAAATCTACTTAGTATTAAAAAAGGCCCTTTTACAATATTAAGCACTTGTTCGGAAAATACATTTTCTATGGTCTGCTTGGGTTCTTATATTTAAGAGGTCACATCCTTAATTAAAAATGCTAAGTACCAATCCTTCATTTTCTTTGTACATCCCAGCCTGCCCCACAGCCAACCTTAAAAACCTCACCTCACTCTCCAGTAAAGCTTCAGTGTGGATCTTCGGACCACTCTCTGTCACCAGCCTATTGTTAGTAGTGGTGCTCACCCCTATACACCCCCAATCCCTCCACACAGAGACTTTAGGAGGCTTCCCATGGACAAAGAGGGCACAAGGTCAAGACACAGACAGACATAAATCTGTGGCCTCACCATCCATCCCTAATCCCCCTAACGCCATTGTCACCTCACTCCCCCATGCTGCCTCCAACACACACACTTACACACCCAGTAGACCCTCTCCATCTGGATGTAAATAATGATGATATTGTGGTGGTGAATGGTGCTCTGTGTCCAGGCGATAAGCCCAATATAGTCAGAGCAGCACGGGGGTGTGTGGGATGTGTGGGTGATAGTTGGTAAGCAATGACACAGATAAAGAATAATACCCTGTGTATGTGCTTGTGTGTTTGAGTCAATCTCTTAATTATTAATGCCTGAGCCCTTACCATTTTCCTCATCCATCTCTTCTTAGTCAGTTCCCCCTCCCTCAGACCCCCAACTCCCCCTTAGCTAACGCTTTGCCTCATTCTCTATATTTCTTTTGTTCTGTTTCCTCTGTCACCTGATGTTGCATATGCTCAGGGGTTCCCATTGTTCTTTATTACCCCTCCTCCTCTTTGTCATTAATTATCCTCACACCACCACAATTGGTTATTTAGCTTCATTTGTATATTGTTTTTCATGATGTCCACAATTAAGTTATTGATAATAACACTGGTAATGGTAAACGGACTGCTATTTATATAGTGCCTATTTAATCAGTTTAAGCTCTCAAAGCTTTCTTACTGTTACCTTTACCTAATCACAGTGACCTCACCCCTGGTGATGCCCAGATCGTCCCCCTCATCTACAGATTCTGCTTCCTCTACAGAAGACACTCTGTAAAATTATGGAGGTATTCCAATTTTTCTTTCCATCACTTGATAATATCCTCAGTTGAAGTCAGCAGCCTCCCACCCAGACTATACACCTTATACACCATGTGGGTAGAACACCACTTTGTCCTCTGACGGTTTGTCAGAATCGCTAACCAGTTATTAGGTTTACAGGACAATTACTTTTCCACACAGGGCCAGACAGGTTTCAGTAACTTTTTTCATATAGTAAAATCAATTCTGTATTTAAAAACAAAGAAATCCGGAAATGGGCAAAAAAAAATTTTTCTAGGCAGAGCTGACAGCTGATAACATGAGGAAATGGCAGTTGGCTCCACTGGCAGGTTAATGCCTATGGAATCATGATCAGATCACTTCAATAAATTCCAACCCTCAACTACAGTCACAAAGTCTTTTGGTGACTTAAAGAACTAGGCTGCATATAGAAGCAAATAAGTTTTCTTCATGGGTGACTGGGCTGAGATGTGTTGAGGAGTTTAGACAGCTAGATGGATTCAGACTTTTAATTACATTAAAAAAAACCTTTGGCTACAAAAAATGTCCAGTTGCATAGGATTCACTGGGAAAATAGCCCTCAGTTTCTTTGATCTGATCATTCACTAGTTTCAGGTTTTACTAAATATAAATAAAGACCGTATAAAAGATGGATGTACCTTTAAGAGCTAAAAAGTGAAGCAATAGCACCAGTCCATTTAACCTGTATGCTTCTATAGGAAGTGTTGGGAAGGTTACTTTTAAAATGTATTCCATTACAGATTACAGAATACATGCCCCAAAATGTATTCTGTAACGTATTCCCTTACGTTACTCGATGAGAGTAACGTATTCTGAATACTTTGGATTACTTAATATATGCTGTTTACAACTACGTGAATGTACTATTGCTGTGATTTCTTACTGTTACTCACGGTCCGCGGCTCTGAACCGTAGTAAAGGGACATCTGGCTAATACGGTGGGTTCCGTGTCGGGCTCGTAGCCGAAAACTAGCTTTACTTTGTTATCTGGGTCAACTTTGTTAGCCAGAGACAGAGAGAGGTGTTGAAAGGCTGCTCCAACGGAACGTATTGTTTCGGAGAAAAACACGAACACAGTCGAGTCTTAATAGCTTACTTACAACTGGGCTCGTCAGGCACTCTTCTTGGCTGCAGTGGTTATTATTATATTTACATGCTTCCAGCTCCCGTTTTTGCTCGATGACAACTCGTACTTTTCCTTTTTCTCCCTCCCTCGCTCACAGACACATAAAGGGTATGGCAGTCCATTCTCCCTGCAGCACGGACTACACTGCCTGTGATGCTACATTCTTTGTAGCATTCTGCCTATTAGCTTAGCGCAACAACAACAACAAAAAGGCGCTCTCTCACCCAGGAAACACGAAGCGAGAGAGTGTCACCCTGTAACCATGGCAACTGTAACGCTGCCGCCAGGAACAACAGAACATAGCTGTCAAACAAAACCCAAACAGTCCTGACCTGCGACAATATGAAACAGGAAAGTACCGCCGTGTAATCCATTTATTTCAACAAAGTAACTGTATTCTAAATACCACCTTTTTAAACGGTAACTGTAACGGAATACAGTTACTCATATTTTGTATTTTAAATACCTAACGGCGGTACATGTATTCCGTTACTCCCCAACACTGTCTATAGGCCACCAGGGAGCAATACCTATGGTTGCAAAAAGACTTCCAATCATGTGAAACAGTTTCCTGCTCAGTCCATGGTCTGAGTCATTCTTTTCATGTTATTCTCAGGGGTTGAAGTGGGATTTAGTAGATGGGAGAACTCTAACATCAAGTATAGCGTGGGAAAAATAATTACTTAACAGTAACTCCCATAACAATTTGTATTGTGAGTTGTTGCTAGGTAGGGATGGGTACCGGTATCCGGTGCGGTTCTGACATAAACGGTAGTAACCAGACCGAAAAGCAGCGCACATTTCGGTGCTTTATTTCGGTGCTTTTTTTTTCCTGAGCTGTGATACACTTTAGATTCTAGCCAATCATTTTACGTTTCCGAGGATGGTAGGCGGGGCCAGGTACGTACGTTCTTTTAGAGCAGAGCTACAGATTAAAAATGCCCAAGGCGAAGCGGTCAAAGTCTGGCTGTACTTCACAGCAAAATATGCAAACTCAGCAGCCTGCAACAAGTGCTTTAAGCTGATACTGTGATACTGTCAAAGGAGGTAACACCTCAAATCCGATGAAACACCTGGCGACGCATAGCGTTTTTTTTAAAAGCCGAGAAATGCGCCGTATTTGATAGCTTGCTGTGAGACCTCACACCGAGCACATCTACTGCGGGTGTGGTGCCTGTTATCGACCCGGAGTTAGCATCATCCCCCAAAAACACGAAGAGGAGAGTCCTGGCCCCTAGCCCTGCCAGTGTAGCAGAAATGATGACGGATGATGATGGCAGCAGCAGCCATTCTTCTCTGCGTGAGTAGCTTAATGTTGTTCGTGTGTAATTTACGTTGAGTAGGCTAACCACGTTATTAAATTAATGCATGTAAGGTGAACTAGCAAACATCATCATAGCTACATGCGGCTGTCTTCTTGTTTGATGGCAGATACTCCCTTCACCCTGGCCAAAAGGGCTAAAATGGCCAAAGAAAAAGTGGAAAACGGTTAAACATGAGAGGTTTTTGGACAAAGTTTGTGGGGGGTTTTTTTTCCATTGTTTAAGCACTGCTTCCAGCCAAGAGTGATGCCATAAATCCCCTATAGCTGCAGAAAAGGCTAACATTGTTATCTTTTTACAAAAAAACAGCTGAACATGAGAGGTTTTTGGACCAATTTTGTGTTCTCCATTCTTTAAGCACCGGTTTGAGCACCGTTTAAGCACCCGCACCGTTTCAAAAGTACCGGTTTGGCACCGGTATCAGATAAAACCTAAACAATACCCATCCCTATTGCTAGGTTTCAAAACTGGTGGTTTTGATTTTTGTGAAGGAGATGCTCTCATGCCAAGTGACACCACTGACTAGCCAGTCGCTTGAATGCAGTCTGATGATGTCACGGTTTTGGATCGCCTCAGATCATCTGGAACGCCAGTTGAGTACTAAAAATGTACCTGGTATCAGTTTCCATCCATCCATCCATCTTCATCCGCTTTATCCGAGGCCGGGTCGCGGGGGCAGCAGCCTAAGCAAAGAGGCCCAGACCTCCCTCTCCCCAGCCACCTCCTCCAGCTTATCCGGGGGAATACCAAGGCGTTCCCAGGCCAGCCGAGAGATATAATCTCTCCAGCGTGTCCTGGGTCTGCCCCAGGGCCTCCTCCCGATGGGACATGCCTGGAACACCTCACCCAGGAGGCGCCCAGGGGGCATCCTTGTCAGATGCCTGAACCACCTCAGCTGGCTCCTTTCGATGTGGAGCAGCAGCTGCTCTACTCTGAGCCCCTCCCGGATGGCCGAACTTCTCACCCTATCTCTAAGGGAGAGGCCAGCCACCCTTCGGAGGAAGCTCATTTCTGCCGCTTGTACCCGCGATCTCGTTCTTTCGGTCACTACCCACAGCTCGTGGCCATAGGTGAGGGTAGGGACGTAGATCGACCGGTAAATTGAGAGCTTCGCTTTTACACTCAGCTCCCTCTTCACCACGACGGACCGGTGCAGCGTCCGCATTACTGCAGCTGCAGCCACAATCCGTCTGTCGATCTCCAGCTCCCTTCTCCCATCACTCGCGAACAAGACCCCGAGATACTTGAACTCCTCCACTTGGGGCAGGAACTCATCCCCGACCCGGAGTGGGCACTCCACCCTTTTCCGGCTGAGAACCATGGCCTCAGATTTGGAGGTGCTGATCCTCATTCCCGCTGCTTCACACTCGGCTGCGAACCGTTCCAGTGCGAGCTGGAGGCCCTCACCCGATGAAGCCAACAGAACCACATCATCTGCAAAAATCAGAGATGAGATTCTGAGGCCACCAAAGCGAAAGCCCTCCGCCACTTGGCTGCGCCTAGAAATCCTGTCCATAAAAATTATGAACAGAACCGGAGACAAAGGGCAGCCCTGGCGGAGCCCATCACCCACCGGGAACGAGTCCGACTTATTGCCGGCAATGCGAACCAAGCTCTTGCAACGGTTGTATAGGGATCGAATGGCCCGTAGCAATGGGCCAGACACCCCATACTCCCGCAACACCTCCCACAGGACACCCCGAGGGACACGGTCGAATGCCTTCTCCAAGTCCACAAAACACATGTAGACTGGTTGGGCAAACTCCCATGCACCCTCAAGTATCCTCGAGAGGATAAAGAGCTGGTCCAGTGTTCCGCGACCAGGACAAAAACCGCATTGTTCCTCCTGTATCTGAGGTTCGACTAGCGGACGAACTCTCCTTTCCAGCACCCTGGCATAGACTTTCCCAAGGAGGCTGAGGAGTGTGATCCTCCTGTAGTTGGAACACACCCTCCGGTCCCCCTTCTTAAAAATGGGGACCACCACCCCGGTCTGCCAGTCCACAGGTACTGCCCCTGATCTCCACGCAACATTGTAGAGGCGTGTCAACCAGGACAGCCCTATAACGTCCAGAGCCTTCAGGAACTCGGGGCGGACCTCATCAACACCAGGGGCTCTGCCACCAAGGAGTTGTTTAACTGCCTCAGTGACCTCGCCCCCGGAAATTGGCGGGTCATTCCCCTCATCCCCAGACTCTGCTTCCTCCTCGGAAGACGTGTCAGTGGGATTAAGGAGGTCCTCGAAGTATTCCTTCCACCGCCTGACAATTTTCTCAGTCGACGTCAGCAGCGCTCCGCCAGCACTATACACAGTGCAGGTAGAGCACCGCTTTCCCCTCCTGAGACGCCTGACGGTTTGCCAGAATCTCTTCGAGGCAGTCCGAAAGTCTTTTTCCATGGCCTCTCCGAACTCCTCCCACACCCGAGTTTTTGCTTCAGCCACTGCCCGAGCCGCATTCCGCTTGGCCTGTCGATACCTGTCGGCTGCCTCCGGAGTCCCACAGGCTAACCAAGCCCGATAGGACTCCTTCTTCAGCCTGGTGGCTCCCTTCACCTCTGGTGTCCACCATTTGGTTCGGGGATTACCACCACGGCAGGCACCAACCACCTTGCGGCCGCAGCTCAATGCAGCAGCTTCGGCGATGGAGACGCTGAACATGGTCCATTCGGACTCAATGTCCCCAGTCTCCCTCGGAATGCTGTTGAAGCTCTGCCGGAGGTGTGCGTTGAAGATCTCGCGGACTGGGGCCTCTACTAGACGTTCCCAGCACACCCTCACTATGCGTTTAGGTGCACCAGGTCTGTCCAGCGTCCTCCCCCTCCACCTGATCCAACTCACCACCAGGTGGTGATCAGTTGACAGCTCAGCCCCTCTCTTTACCCGAGTGTCCAGAACATATGGTCGCAGGTCTGGTGATACGATTACAAAATCGATCATCGACCTACGACCTAGAGCGTCCTGGTGCCACGTGCACTTATGGGCACTCTTATGTTCGAACAGGGTGTTCGTTATGGCCAAACTGTGATTAGCACAGAAGTCCAATAACAAAGCACCGCTTGGGTTCAGATCAGGGAGGCCGTTCCTCCCAATCACGCCCCTCCAGGTCTCGCTGTCGTTACCCACGTGAGCATTGAAGTCTCCCAGCAGGACAACAGAGTCTCCAGGTGGAGCACCTTCCAGCACCCCCTCCAGGGACTCTAAGAAGGCTGGGTACTCTGAACTGCCACTCGGCGCATAAGCACAGATGACAGTCAGGACCTGTTCCCCGACCCTAAGGCGCAGGGAACAAACCCTCTCGTCCACCGGGAAAAACCCCAACGTACCGGCAGCAAGCCGAGGGGATATTAGAATACCCACCCCAGCCCGCCGCCTCTCACCAGGGGCAACTCCAGACTGAGACAGAGTCCAGCCCCTCTCCAGGAGACTGGTTCCAGAGCCCAAGCCATGCGTAGAGGTGAGCCCGACTATATCTAGCCGGTACCTCTCAACCTCACGCACTAACTCAGGCTCCTTCCCCACCAGAGAGGTGACATTCCATGTCCCTATTGCCAGTCTTGGCAGCCGGGGGTCAGTCCGCCAGGGCCTCTGCTCCTGGCCGCCACCCGACACACAATGCACCCGACCCCTATGGCACCTCCTGCGGGTGGTGGGCCTGCGGGAGGATGGGCCCATGTCTCCTCTTCGGGCTGTGCCCGGCCGGGCCCCATAGACTAAGGCCCGGCCACCAGACGCTCGCCCTCGGGCACCCTCCCCGGGCCTGGCTCCAGGGCGGGGCCCCGGTAACCCTATCCCGGGCAGGGTAAACTGTTCCCTCGATATCCTTTTCATAAGGGTCTTCTGAATCGCTCTTTGTCTGGTCCCTCACCCAGGACCAATTTGCCATGGGAGACCCTACCAGGGGACAAAAGCCCCCAGACAACATAGCCCCTGGGATCCCTGGGACACACAAACCCCTCCACCACGATATGGTAGCGATTCAAGGAAGGGTGGGGTGGTATCAGTTTCTACTACCTAATGGAAAACCCTAAAAACTTGAGTCAAGCCAAGCCAAGTAGGCACTAGTGGAAAAGGGCTATTAGATGGTTCTGGTAACATCTAATCTGGCATTCACATTCTTCAGTGCAACCAGTTGTTTGCATCTTCTAAATTATTTGCATATACATTCACAAAGGTGTAAGTTTATTATAGACTTTTGCCTACTTGAAAGTGTCCTTGACTTGGTTAGAAGTTGTGAACAGGTTTTTGTGGACCAAGGAAAGATTTCTGCGACCAGGTTTCATGGCCAGGTCAGTCCTGTTCAATCATTACTTTTGAACCTCTGAAAATGAGTGACTGTGTATATAAAAGTTGTTGTAATTGACCTGTTACAAACCTTGAATTAAAGCCTGTACTAACCACTTTTTGATTATTTCATATAAAATCCACTGTGCTACTGTACAGAGGTCAAATTACAACAATTTTATCATTGTGCAAATACAAACAAGGTTGATTTTAAGTATGTTTGAGAGCTTCCATGATTTTTCAAAATTATTTTATACTAAAGGGACAGTTCTTCTGAATACACAGATGCCTCAATAAGCCATATACATGTCACCATGGCACCATGCATGTCCCACCAATTGACAGTTGCATCGCTGCCCGAGGGCAGAGCTTTAATGCTACATTTCCATCAGTGCTCCAAATCTCCGCTACTAATCCATCATTTTGGGCATATCTGTACTCTGTATAAATGCTCACACCTACCTATACATTCACTTACATTCAAGGCTTTCAATCTTTTAAACACAAAAGCTGAAATTTGCTTCTTCAAACAAACAGTGTTGAATCCGGCCTGTGGCCAGTCAGTGGTCCAGTGGTGCTGGACACCTGCTCAACCTAATATGACACACACACATGTAAAGAGTTGTCCACCATGTGAGTCAGCATTTACACATTTGGAGCTTTAAGGCAAGTCTTTGGTGGGATGAATGCATATCACGCTTTGTAACAGGTTAAGGCAAAGAGCAAAAATCCTGCACAAGTGCCAACTCATTTAGCTGGAACCTATGAAAGCAGAGAAGAAACTGCTTTGGAATTTATAACCTATCTCATTATGATATGACCTAAGACCAATTTAGAAATCACTGGTAGGCAAACTAACCACCTGAACTAGAAATTACTGTAACAAATTAAAGGCTAAACTACAGTTATGGGGGGAAGAATTGCAAATACGTAATAAAGAAAAAGAAAATCCCATGGAGGAAATTATAATCTGAATATTTGTGTCCCAACCACCACAATTACCTCCCATCCAGTCTACACACAGACACACAGAGTGGCAAAGCCTGATTATTACATGTTACAGCTGACCTCTTTTTTTGCACAATCTGCTCACAGAGAGCACTAAAGCACCACTTTAATCATCAGCACACAAACACTAAAAATGACCAAGCGAATGAACAACACGTTTTGTTAATTTTGTGCAGGAATGAATGAGAATAAAAGAGAAGTTTACCTCCGACTGCAACACAAGCCGCGCCTCACCACCTTGAAGACTTTTATTTGACTTCAAAAGTTTTCTGTTTTTTCTGGGTATTTTCCCATTGTTCCCATTGTTGCACTTGCAGAAGTGCAACAATGGGAGGTTGCTACAGTTTGAAATAACATATATGCTAACATGTATGCCATTTTCATCTTAGTTTGCCATTGAAGAAGTCCAGTTGTGAATATTGGGAAGCTAGTGACACATCATGCAACAACTACAGTTTGTTTTTAATAGTCTTAATGGTTTGCTGTCATCTTACTCAACTGAAATTTAAAACAACCTACTTTTTTACATAAAGGTTGCCCAGTCTCTCAGTCATTAGATTGTTAAAAACACCGTCGTTTTCTCACTTGCTTTCAGTTTTAGTTCGTGGTCTGGCTTTTGTTATGCAAATAGAGTTATTACTTTGTTTCATTTTATGATTCTTAGTGTATATTTATTGTTGTTTTGATGACTGTTATATAGAGTGTGTATATTGTATAACCACCATAGCACTTTAGTGTACAGGTGACTTGACTACCAAGTTTGGCACTGCTTTTTTGTTGTGTTTTTTTTAACCTTTCTAACGAGAGGGTAGTTGAAGAGAAAGCTGAGAGGGATCTCAGGGAAAGGACAGACAGCAAATGGGCCAGAGTAGATTTGATCCCAGGCCCTCTGCAATAACCTTAGAGCAGATAGCCTGTTGAATTTCTTGAGATAAAACAGCCTAACATACATACCAACACATACATGCATACTTTGTTGACATTCGTGATAAGTTGGCTCAATTTTTAAGCTACTGTTAGTTGGAGGTACCCAATTTGCTTTTGTCATAAAATAGTTATAGTTATTTTATTTTTTTTAATATTTTGAATTTTTTTAACGAAATATTTAACATATTTTTGCAGTTATAATATACATCTTAAACTATATTAATTTATACTTTTATTAATACATTTATACATTTTTCTGTGTCTACTTTGTCTCTTTATTGATATTTAGACTTGTTTTGGGGGTCACAATAAATAATGAGACTCAGGTAACAGCTAGGCCGTAGTGTAGAAAGATAAAATGTGTCTTCCTTGTATGTGCGAGATACACACTTACAGAAACTGTCTTCTAGGTCACTGAATTTCATCTACAAACACGGGTTTATCTGCAAAGTTGTGCAATTTGTGTTTTCATTCAACTTATAATTTAAAAAGTGGCCCTTAAGAGAGATGTATATTTCATAGTAAACAAATTTAAAGTTGATCAAAAGTTATATTATGTTAGCATTTTTTAATACAGGTTCAAGGCTTTATGCTGTCTAACATCATATTAAACAAGGTGCTTTTCAAGGTGCGTTCTTGTGGTTATTAGATTTCTCTGTTGGAGTTAAACTGATTTCAAATCCATGATAAGGTTCTAATGCAAAACAATGAAATTAGACCACCTGGTGTTTACTCCATACATAAATAAAATTTGTTTTCCAGCTAAGCTGCAGTATGCAATGTTCCACTGAAAACCAGGTCTCCTTGTGCACAGTTGGAGCATCATTATTAATTGAAGATTGGCTGTAAACTTTTGAAAGCAAAAGCTGTTTTATTTCCAAGAGCATAAACCTTTACCTTAGACTGATTTTTAGGGGTAAGAAAATCCTTCATCCATTCTCTTCTGTCAGGGTCGCGGGGGGCTGGGGCATATCCCAGCTACCATAGGGCAAGAGGCAGGGTACACCATGGACAGGTGGCCAGTCAGGCAGACTAATCACTGTAGAAAGAAGCTGGAATGCCTGGAGAGAACCCACACAAACACATGGAGAACATCCAAACTCCACCACCAGGGCCCTATTTCAGGAAGCCGGTTTAGAAAACTTAGAGTGAAAAACGATACTCAGGGTTGAGTAACCCCGAACTGTCCAACTCGGAATATTCGGTTTCAGAAAGGCTGATAACAAGTAGTTCAATCAACGCGGAGTTGCTTTAACCCCAAGTGAAGCGCGCGGACGAGGATACATAAAGCCCTGATAAGCGGAGCACAGAGTAAGCGAGTCACCATGGAGACGGAGGGAAAGAAGACGCAGTCAATGTATTTTACAGCGCTTGAGGCCGAAATTCTGATGGCAGCATATGCCGATAACATGCAAATTTTGCGGAAAAAAAGTAACACAGCCTCAGCTGCAAAAGAAAGGGAGCATGCATGGCAAAACCTAGCCGACAGAGTCAATGCGTGAGTGTTAATATAAACATTGATCTAGGGATTTCCACCCATTTAACACGTTATTTTATCATATGTTATTTTATTTGTCATTCTATACATTTTATGTTGTGATGTGATGTGAGCGCAGGTGCAACCCAACAGGCCCCAAACATTCCTGGCAGCAAGTAAAAATGAAATATAAAATTATAGTCCAAACAGGTAAGGTGTAATTGTATTATGAGCCATAGTGCTTGGTCTGTTTGTCCCATGTAAATCAATTGCAGTTAGAGGCTACATTAATTTTCTTTCTGTAAGCACTTATTGAAATTAGCTGAGCACATTACAAGTACATATTTGCTTACTCTGTATGCTCAAATGTGACCCCGTTATAGCAAACAGAAAAAAAGCGGAGGCCCGAAAAACAGGTGGGGGTCCTCCACCACCACCACTCACAGAGGCTGAGCAGTTGGCCCTCAGCCAAAACAGTGGGCGCCCTGTGGCCGAAGGCATCTCTGCGGGGACATCCTCTGAGTCAATAACCCCGCAAGACACAAGTGCCTACATAGGGGGTAAATTCAAAATAATACATGATGTGCATACATCCTGTCTTCACAGTCACCTTTGCAGTGCTACTCATTCATTTGATAAACTCTTTACCATAATGGATTATTTTGTAGTGAAGTTATTTTCCTACTGATTTTGCCTTCCCTCAGTCTTGGTTGTCCTTGAGAGCATAATGACAATGAAGTGTAAGGTGATTGGTATGTTTGTTAATTGCCATTTGGTCCCTTGTAAGTTATAAGTCACCTGTATAAACCTCATATTCTATCAGTTGATGGTGATGGTGTACTGCATCTGGTGCAGCCTCCTGTTGAGCCAGACCAACATGCAGTTGTGAGTAATACTCCACAGATTACATGAGTTTACAGTAGAACAGCAATGTTGTTTATTTCTTTACTACAGGAAAATAATGAAGAAACATTGACAGCTGTTACAGAGGAGGAAGCAACAGAGACACTTTATGAGGTTTACATCTTTTAATACTTTGTGTACAGGAAATACAGGCGACCAATAAAGCCAGTTGGACAGAAAATCTGTTAATTCGTCTTTCAACATGTTGAGGTGATGGGTCAAAAGAAATGATTGTGACATATGGTGTCTCTGACTGCGCTTCCATCTTGTATGTCCGTGGGAGGGTCAGGATGTTCATGGTTTGGATCACTGCTGATGTTTGGTTCAGAAGGACAGTGTTCTCCTCTAATTGTGGCAATGTTGTGAAGAATCACACATGCCACAATAATGTCACATGCCCTTTCTGGGGTGACCCTGAGTCTTTGCAGGCACTGGAACCGGGCCTTAAGCATTCCGATAGTCATTTCAATTCTGGCTCTTGTCCTGCAATTAGCCAGATTATATCGCTGCTGTGGGCCCGGTTCAGGGTCAGGGTAAGGGGTAAGCAAATAGGGTAAACATGGATACCCCCTATCACCAAGCAAGTAGCCAGTGAACTCTCCTAAGACAGAAGGATACACTTCAGTTCAAATGTCCCTGAAGCAATTGGTCTTTATATGTTTTAAGGTATTCTCAACTCACCATGTCCAAATTTTGTGCTCAGTGTACATTCACGGAATATTTGTGAGTCATGGACAGAGCCTGGCCACTTGGCTTCCACATTTGTGATAATGTTGGCAGCATCATATATGATCTTCACAGTGCAGAGAACACAAATTAGCATCCATTACTATAATGAAATAATTTGTTAGTTTGAAATGCTACAGGGAACTATGTACCTGTACATTAATGCTGTGGAAAGACTTCCTGTTCACATAGTCTCCTCCATTTACTGAAGGAGCAATGATTGGAATGTGAGTGCCATCTATACAGCCAACCACGCCTGGGAACCGTGGAAATAAATGTAAAATTTAAGTAGTAGTTCAAGTATCACCACATCATGAATTAAGTTTTGGTCATCCTGCTACCTGCAATTTTGTGGCATCCCTCTTTGATAAATCTTGTGGGTCTATGACCGGGGAACACCACAGACGAGTACAGGAGACGTTTCAGTGCAACTGTAACATTCCTGACTGCCCGACAGACGGTAGCCTTGGAAACATGCTCAGCATCACCAATATTATACAGAAAGCTCCCGTTTGCAAAAAACCGAAGTGCAATACAAATAATATGTACAGAACTGAGAGAATGTCCGCGATGTGTCACATGAGCAATATTAGGCCTGAGGATGTTATTCAAATAAATTATAGATTGTGCTGAAAAACGGTAACGTTCACACAGAAAATCATCAGGAAATGATAAAATGTCCAAACGCGCTCTAATCACTCTCTCCCGGCGGAGAGCTCTGCGGAGAATTTGGGCTTCAACATCTACTGGCTCTTCAAGGAAGGAGCACGCCATGTCTGACACTTCCTACAGTCAGGTTTCCGACAAAGAGGCGGAGAAAGTCAGGGTTAGTTGAAGTAAACCTGCTAGGGGCAGGTTAGCTTCACGGAGTGTGTCGTCATAGTAACTCACTCAGAATTAATCTAAACTCGCTTTGTGAAACCGAAAACCCAGAGTTTTCGTTAACTCAGGGTATACTTACTCAAAGTTTGCACTAAACCGGCTTCCTGAAATAGGGCCCAGGCCTTGGATAGGTGGTGGAATCAAACTCACCTTCTTGCTGCTGCCGTAACAAAAATCCTGATTATTATTAAATGGGGCAATCAGGAGGTTTTTACCTTTACAGTAACGTATATGATAAAAGTAGTAACTAAGTTAAAGTCAAGACAAGGCATTACCCTTTACCACTCCATGCTGAGTTTAATATGTAAATGAGAACTGTCCTGCTGATCAGACTATGTGATGACACAGCCTGTCATTCTCAGTGTGTCCTTTGGGACCTGTGCATCATGCACTGTTTAGAGATGGGACCAATTGTCAAATATGTGCACACAACGACACTCTTTGGTGTCACATTTAAACACACTGGGGTATACTTCATTTTTCAATTTACAAAAATAATGCTGCAGGTGACTAATAGTTTAATCCAGACTATAAAAGTATTTTATGTTTTGATGTCTAAACATAAGCAGCAAGAAAATGAAACTGTTTATTTTGCATTGGCTTTGCAAATATCACAAATGGGAAATGAAACCTCCTTCTCCTGGCTGAGAAACTTGCCTTGTCTTATCCCTTCAACATCCTAATATGGACAAAATAAAGAAGAAAAAGATCATGATACTGATGCTAAATGTGTGGCTGTTGTCAGTGTCCTTTAACCAATACATATGTTATTGTATTCATTTACAAACCCATCACCATTTTTGAGGTGTATTACCAATTGTATTTTGTTTTTGTTTTTTTATTTAAATTTTATGCCAATAATGTTTTACTGAGTTAAAATAAATTCAACGGCGCAGAAGACCCTGCAGAAAAAAAGAGATCTTTACCAAAAGGTCTTAATCAGACAGAGTGAGAAGACACTTAAAATCCAATTAGACTTAAATGCTCACTGAAGGAGCTCTCATTACTCCAACTCACTGTGTTTGTGAATTTGTTTGTGTTTGGTGTTCACATTCATTGCTTAATGGACGAGATAGCCTATTAAATGTCCATTAAACCGAAGCTTGATTACCTCTGCTGTCGTCCCATGATGAACTCTTATCTGTCTCTGTTGTCTGGACTGAATCAGGGTGAAAATCAGGTAAGCTGAGGTACAAATTACCTTCCTTCATGCACCACCCAGGATACAATTTCCTTACCTGGCTTCACTTAACCTAACATCAGCAATGAACCTAAGCAGTCACGCAAAAGTAAAGTTTTTAAGTCAACCTGGGGATGATGTTTCTGAATCTACACTATATTGCCAAAAGTATTCACTCACCCATCCAAATCACCAAATTCAGACATTCCAATCACTTTCATGACCACTGGTGTATAAAATGAAGCACCTAGGGATGCAAACTGCTTCTACAAACACTTGTCTAAAACTGAGTCTCTCAGGAACTCAGTGAATTTCACCCGTACTGTAATAGGATGTACACCGCCGGTATAAAAAGTCCAGTCATGAAATTTCCTTGCTACTTAATATTCCACAATCAACTAGTCTGGGTATGGCGGTTGCCAGAATGGTACTTGTGTGACTGCATTGTTCGAAGTGTAAAGTCTGGTGGAGGGGGATTGTGGTGTGGGGTTGTTTTTCATGAGTTGGGCACACCACCTAGTTTTAATGAAAGGAAGTCTTAATGCTTCAGCATACCAAGACATTTTGGAAAAAATAATGCTCCCAACTTTGTGGAAACAGTCGGTAGATGGCTCCTTTCTATTCCAGCATGACTGCACACCAGTGCACAAAGAAAGGTCCATAAAGACATGGATGAGCAAGTATGATGTGGAAGAACTTGACTAGACTGCACAGAGTCCTGACCTCAACCCAATGGAACACCTATTCTGGTGTGTGTGAAGGCAGAATACTTTTGGTAATATAGTGTATGTACATGTAAAGGCATGGAGGTCTCAAAATAAAGCATTTTGCTAATGATAAATGACTAGGAAAGGAAAATGACTATTGTGGTCCAGTGTGTCTGACTATTTTACTGGCATTGTGTAATATCTTGCAACCCTCTGTAACTTAAGAGGAGTATTTTAACTTAATGTTGTTAAAATATTTTCTCTCAATTTCATTTGAGGTATTTTTTACTCAAATCCATATTTTATGTGTTAAAAACGCCTCAGATGAAGCTCAGAAAACTACTAAGTGAGCATAGATTATTTTTGACACCATTACAGTTGAAAACATACATCCTAATTTATTGTCACAAGGAATCTCAGTTCTCTATGACTCAGTTCAATTCAGTTTTATTCATATAGCACCAAATCTACAGTCGCTTCAAGGCGTGTTTTATATAACAAGTAAATACAGTAATGAAGAGAAAATCACAACAATCAGATTAGAAGGCATCATCAGTTATTCAGTATCAAGAGCCAAAAACACACACTCACACATCTGCTGACAGTGCACAAGTTGTCAGAAATAACCCTCATGTTGTGTTCCAGTCAAATTTCACTGATTTAAAGGTTTTATCTCTGAAAAATGTAATTAATGTGACCAGACTGACCTAAGATTACATGACTTTGTCTACAAAAAGGATTTCAACACACAAAAAAATGTAAATGTTGTGGGTTTTATTGAATATTTGTACACTCCGAATGTTTCCGGTCAACAATGACGGATCGTTAGAAATTAATGGAGGAAATCACAATTAGTGTAAATAACTGAATTCAGGTACATCCCCACTGGTCAGATGGACATATGCGCACACGCAAGAATGGATGCATGTGCACCCACATATGTGCATTTACACACATATAGACACCTTGGGTTCCCTGGCAACCACTGCAGAAGTCTATGCCCACTAGATGCTGTCTTCTATTAGAACAACTCCTGTATTGGCAGTTCTCATATACAGTTGCAACATTGTTTCAATAGCATTGAACTTAGTGTATCGTAAGCCTTAGTGTATAATGCTTTTTTGAGGCCTTGCTCACTTGTACTGTGCGGCTGCATCATGGCAGAACAATATACCCTAAATGAGGCTCTTGAATCCACATTTGATCACCACATTAGTGACGAGCAGAGAAGCCAGGAAACTGACAGTGAGGATGAATTAGAAGAGAAAGAATCAGTAGCTGAAGACTGCGAGGAATATAATCCAGGCCACGAAATGAATGATGAGGATGGATCCAGAGATGAAGAGGATGGCCACGCTAAGCCTGCTGTCACATTCAAGTCAAAGAATGGGAACTTATCCCCACCTGAGACTCAAAGTTTTCAGCTGAAAATGTCATAAGGATGACCACAAAATCGAAAACTATTGGCCAATATTCTTGAAAAAAAACCAAGCAAACTTTGTGGTTCTGAAATCATCATCTTCTATCCGTTAAGACGGACAGAAGATGATGTTCAAGTTCAAAGACTGTAATATTCTAACATAACAAGTAGTGATAATATAGCTATAAGTATAGTTTTTATGGTGAGTCTTAATGGAACAATCTTTTTTCTGGGAACACAAAATTCGTTAATACAAGCTTAATACAACATGAATGTTGTTTTACATTATGCCCTGTACAAATTTGTTATCACTAGCTGCTGTTGCCTGTAACGAACTCCTGCTAACGCTTAAGTGGCTACTGGACAGGCAGGTATGCTGCTCCATGAAGTCTCAAATTGTGATTAAGTAAAAATAGCTTAGCTTTTTTATGGTGCTCAAATTTTAATTGGAATTTCTTTCTTTCCAAGCTTTTCAAGCTTCTTCGAACCACAGTGCATTTACCACTGTCACTGTGATATTTAGAGGCTCTGTTACCCATTGTTACCCATTAGTTACATTTTTCCCAGGTAGAGTATTATAGATGAATCATGAATTATTAGCCTGTTGCTACCTGTTGTTTTATATTCAATGCAAACAACTACAAACTGTTTATATAGATTGTAAAGCAGAGAACTTGTGAGCATTTGACAATTTAATGACAGCCTTTTATGGTTCGCTTTTTAAATCGCTGGGCAAGCAGGATTAATTGGGACTATGTCATCTCTCTCAGTGAGAATGATGAAAGTTCAAATACGAACTTCTATTAAAAGGTAACAGCAGGAACTGCAAGCAGTGCATTTCAAAAGAAATGAATGTATGATCTTAGAAATATAGATTTCAATTACTCTAAATACAAGAAGCTGCCACCTAAAGTAAAACAAAAAGAATTGCATATCAGTGTCCTCAAAAACTCTGAATGATATTCTGGACTGTCTCAACATCAACCTGGCCAGTAAGACAGCACAACATGAGACTTGAGATGGCAAAGGCCTTGGTTATTTGGTAACGATGACTGTGGAGAGAAAAACAATTCTAGCACTTGACATCATTCATTCAGAATGATTAAAATGTTAAAAGTGAGTGAAATCCATATGTAGAAAATGCTGCAATGGACTGAACGATTCCCTACATTCAACTATGCAGACAAAACACACCTTCTGCTGTTTGGCTGACTTACACTCAACTTAAAGAGCAAAACTACTGACTTTAAATGAACTAGAAGGAGGTGAAGATTGGTAACAACACAGGGCAGTGCTTCTCACAGCAAAGGTGGGGAAAATGTTTGCACTCCCTGGTGCATGTCTCCACGTGAAGTGTTTACGCATACACTAGTGCAAAATCACTAAAGTATGAAACGTATAATAGAACTGGGACACAGTACAAATGTTTCCTGCTTTTCTTAGAGTATCAGCACTGTTGATATTCACAATCATAATGCCTGTTAATGATCTTCAACACCCACTGTTCAGCACTTCCAGCTCTGAGCTTGTTGGCATTGTCACTGAATCCACTGCAGGGCCTTGATGTTTGCCCCCACATGCTCCTCTTCAAGTCTTCCTCTTATTCCTTTCCCCGTTTACAGCAAATCCTTCATTTCTGACCAGTGGGTGTTGGAATTCTTCTCATGTCAGGCAGCGTGGGTCAGCTTGGCTCGCTCTAACGTGTTTCATTTAGTATAATGTAATCTGTGGGTGTCAGGGAAATGCTGTAAATGTGCATGTGTGCTTTATGATCCTCCACCTTTGTCTCCAGCAGCAGGCAGAGTGTGGCAAACAAAGAAGCTGCCTGTTCCTTTCGGCTGTCTGGGTGAATCTGTTTGTACACCTGACACAGATTTCCCCTCATTACCCCAGCGTACACACAAACATCTTTTCAGTGCTCCAGGGGGTCACTGCTGGTGATTCTCTCACTGTCAGTTCAAATGACCTGCTATTTTGCTTTTACACCTCCAGTTTATGAGACCTCGGCAGCAACAGTATTTAACTGTGCCACTTCTGTCATACACTGGTTTTTAAAGGGTCTCTGCACTTTATGTTTTGGGAAAGGACATGTCTTATCTGTTCTGCATGCAAAGCAAGTGCTATAACAAGAGCCATACACAAATGAGGCAGAGACAGATGAGAGTGAGAGTCACAGAAGAGGTCTGGGTGTAGCACCCAAAGATGGGAGGTTGTCCTTGTGACTGTTTTAGAACTCAGATAAGGAGTATTTGCTCTCTGCTGTAATCTCGTCGAGGACTGCTCTATTGGTTTGAGTTCTGGTGACTGTGAAGGCTATTTGACTACAGTGAACTCAGACGTGTTTAACAAACCACTTTGAGGTCGTTTGAGCTTTGTGACACTTCATGTTGCTACAGAAGCAGAAGTAGCCATCACAAGATTGGTACAAAGTGGTAATTAAAGGATAGTCACTGTCAACAACATTTAGGTAGTGTGTGGCATTTATTTGAATGAGTCTTACCTTGGAATTAAGGACCCTAAGTAAATATCCTATAAGTAAATATATAAGATAAGTAAATATCTATAACGATGAACTTGTCTATTAAAATTTGATGGGATGTGTGTGAGGTCCAAATGACTTAGACTCAGGTGGAGCGCAGGATCTATCCAGAGGAGAACTTTGTTATTACAAACTATTCTACCATGTAAACCTGAAATCATTGTCTAACAGCTCATCTTTGTGATGTGTAGAAGAGCTCCAAACATTACTTCACAGAAGATACTGAGCCATTGGTGTGTTAAAGAAGATACTGTTGTGTCAAATGTGTAATCGCTGTTGTTTTTTTTCTGCTGTGTGTGGCCACAGGTACATACTAAAGTCTAAGACAATACATTCACTTAAGTAGCTGCAGTTTTATGGGTATTGCAAAATGGAATGTATGGAACTACATGAAAATTACTCTCTGTGCACTGCTGAGAAAAGACCCTGACAGATGTTGTAATTATGATACAGTCTTCATATAGAATTGAAACTGGCATGCAACTTGATGTCATCCATGTTTTGGCGGTGGCTGATGGTCATTCCATTCCTGAATGTAAATTCATGTCTGCTCTTTGTGATGACCTGGCTAAGGGGGTTGAGTTTTTGAGACCTACATCATGAGTGCATTTTTCCTCCCCAGTAACATAAAAAAAAATTGCACAATGCATTTTAAGCAATAAACTGAAAAAAAATGTTGAAAATATGATACAAATTAAAATTCATATATGTAAATTAATATTTAATTTTTTTTTTAATTGCCAAAAGGTTCAACAGGCATTCCATTTGCATAACTTTGAATTTTCTGCAAATTAATTCATGGTTGAGGCTTTAAAAGGTTAAGAAAATTGATGAATGGATAAAGTGGAAAAATATATTTTAGCAGCTGAGGTTAATTTCTATGTTGGGAGTGTATTTAAGTAACTTTAGTCATGATTTGGTTATGATACTTTTCTAAATCATCTGACTGGTGCTTCTTGAACTGACTGGTATCTTTATAGCGAGGTCTGCCTGCCTCTGCTGGACCACTTGATGGTCAGGCAGCCTGCCTGCTTGACTCTCTGCTTAGCTGTTTACCTGCCTGTCCTGCTGTAAGTCTGTCTGTCGGCAGAGCTGTCTGACTACGGCATGAATAATGCTGAGCCATGGTGCCCTGCTGCCTTGACAACCAATGGAGAGTGGGGAGAGGACAAGAAGAAGGGGGTCTGTGTGGGTAGAGAGCAAATATAGAAGGGAGAGGGGGGGGTGACGGTGTGTGTGGGCACGAGACGGGGGCCGGGCATATGCTGGAGGGATCTGATCAAGGAAAGAGAAAGCAATAGAAAGATTTGAAGAAAAGCCAGAAAATGAGCTGCAAAGCAAAAACTAACAAAATGTTGAAAAAGGAGAATAAGACTGAGAAACAAGTAAGAAAGGTAGCTCAGCAGTTTTGGATGCAGCCTACAGGAGCAGATGCAGCCTGTTTCATACTGTCACCAGAGTGTTGCATCATGGGATCAGGACCATGGGGACATTTACACTGTGGGATGACATCACCCGTTGCCGAGTCAGACCTCGTCTGCTTGGCTCTGTCTGACTACCCTAAAAGATGCTGCTTCTTTCAGTTTTTGCTCTCCTCTATCAGACAGTCTGCTTTTCTGTCTGACCGCCCATCGCAAAGGAAGTGAAAAGACAAAGAGCCAGATCGACAGATGAACAGAGCGCCATACAGGGAGAGAGGGAAAAAGACGCAGATGCTAGTGGAGAGTTTCGGCCTTGTCTGCCAGCATGATATAGCAATCTGAAAAAGGAACAAGGGAGGAGGAAGGGTGGAAAGATTTGGGTTTAGTTCAGTCAAAAAGTGTGTATTAGTGTGTGTGTGTCTGCCATCTATGTCCTACCTTCTCTTTTCTGATCTGCTGTTTCTCTTGGCACACTGACTGGCTGGTTACACAAAAAATAGATACCAAGCAAGAAGAGTATTGTACCGTCATCTCCATTTTTACTAAAATAGCATCCGTCATGTATTCTTTAAACATGCAAAATCGACACCAGAGGGTGACAATCGTCCTTTTTAACTTGGTTATTTCTATGTATGTGGTTACATTCTTATGGCTTTTGTCTTTTCTAATCTTGCCTTCACCTGATCCTGTTACTGATACACTCAGTGCTATAATCACTCATTGCATTATATTATGTAGAGCCTCTGTCCAAAGCAGCTCTACCTCTCAGTTCTGTGCTATAAATGTGTTTTATTTATTGAATTTAAGCCAAGCAAATCAACATGATGTTCAGTCAGAAAGGCTCCTTAAATTTCCAAATCAACTGCTCCCCCATGATATTATGAACCTGTAATTATTCAACACCGCTTTTAAAATCCCTGGATAGGTGTTAATATAATTTTAGCCACTTAAATTGAGAAAATAATCAGGTATCATCATCTGTGCTCATATGGCATTTATCATTTCCAGTCTTTTGTTTACGCAATCCACTAGTTTTGCTTCCCACCCTTAATTTCCCATGTGAATATTCCAGAAATTCTATCAGTGCACCATGCTTATTAAATACATCACACAACTTTATGCTAAACTGATTTCATCGTTTTTTATTTAGCTTACACACAGCCCTATTTCTGCTGAATATGTAATGACTGCACAAATACAATTTCAAATGAACAAATATTAATATCAATATAAATCTGGCCTGTGCTGGAATTGGCAATTATTCATTTCTGTTGTTTCTATAGTCCTGTTACCTTCACTCTATTGTGTCTATCCTAATATTCTGAATATTCTAATATTCATTCTCCTGATCAGCTCCAGTTTAACTACTATGGAGGATTTATCCACTGATTTGTTATGATTTGTAGCCAGAACCTGTTACTCAACCCTACTTGGATAACAAGCTAAAGATTTCAACGGTTTGGAACTAACGACATAATTTCAAGGTTACCAAGGGTTTAAGACTTAAGCCACCTTAGACGTGTTAAAAACAGCCATTCCTCTAATGGCCACAAACAATAAAATAAACTTTCATCATTCATACAAAAATCGATAGGTGTGTTGAGTCAGGCTGCCAGGTTTCATCTCAGCTAATAATGGTACTGAACTATGTTAAAGTGGGGTTAGCGGCTCAGCAAAGTGCACACTTTTTTAAAAACTGCACTGAAACAAACTTGTTCCCCCCATATTATAGTCATAATCCTTCAGACTTCTCTGACATCATTTGGCACCTGAATACTTTTTTCAGTGTTGTTTGCTTTAAATGATGGACACATGGTCTCAGTAGGGTGTTGTCAATAACTGATGAAAATCGGGCTAATTGCTACTGCTACTTCTGCTTGACTGATGCAGTGTGCAACAAACTGAGTTCACACAGGTGGAGCAATGCTTTGATTTTGCGATACAGGCTCAGTTGATGCCGGCAAAGGGAGTCAATCCTCTCCAAATAGTAATGACTTCACTGGTTCATTGGTGAATCAGACAGGAAATAACTGAGCTGGAAAGTCTGGAACAGGGAAACCAAGCTTGAGTTGGAGTTCACATGACTCACAGCACACAGCACTAAGACCAAGACAGTCGATGTAAATCCAATGTGCAAGATCCTTCAAAGCCCTGATCAAACCAGTATCTGTGATGTTAACTACAGCACGGTGTCTAGTCAATGGTGTTTAAGCTTGGTCTTACCCCTGGAGATGCTTGTTCACTTAGAAGAAATGTACTTAGCAGGGGTCTCCTGAACTTCTTTTGTTCTAGATACATAACTTATCTGGGAATCTGCTTTTCTCAACTGGGAACTGCATAAATGTTTCTAAAATGAGTTCTCGTGTGTTAACTGGTAATGCATTCTAGACTTTACAGGACTTTTTATAAAAGTTTTTTTCTTCTGGTTGACCTGATTTGATGAAAAAGAATGTTTCTCAAAATGGGGCCTGAATTTAAACATTACAAGATTATATAAATGTATAGAACTGGACTTTTTGCCATTAAAAAGCAGCTGAATTATTTTGGCCGAAAATTCATATAGATATTAAAGTTTTAGAAAGTGATTTTTTTTTTTTATAATAAGGTAGATTCTTTAATGTCTTAGGACCTGGCATCCACATATGTGGACATCACATTTTGGGTTGTCTAGACCAAAATACTCAATTTTGCTCTACAAGGGCCTGATATCCACTTATGAGGACATTATACAGGGATATTATACTACCACTGTTCTATCGAAGTTTAAAACGAACGTCCTCATATGTGGATCTCATTTTAGTCAAAAGCAAAAATCAGGTAAAAAATAAAAATCAGGTAATTCTTTGTTTTTACATTCATGAGGTCCAAATCAGCCCAAATAGCAAAGAGAAATTAAGAATGCATGCCATGAAAGAGTTCAGGTCTTAGGAGGTTAAATCTATAAAGGCAGCTTATGTAGAGGATTTAAAAGAATCGTCTTCAGTTTGCAAATTCTGAACACATTTTAATGACCTTTTTTTTTTTTTAAATTTGGTACAAATGTTTGTTGAAGCCAAAGGTAAACAACATTGTGATCTTACAGCCTTTCCATTTTTGTAAATGTGATGTCTTAGGAACATCTAGAGGGAATTTCATCACATCTGGTGCAAATTTGCACATGAAAGTAAAGATGATGAGAAGACGACAACATTTTGGCAGATGGTGGTCAAAGGTTTAGGTCATTGGCGTCACAGACAACACTTTTTTGAGCCATAAGTCAAGAATTCATTATATACTTGAGCCAAGACACTATATTCAAAAGAAGAATGCTATTTACATCTGCAGACATTTATATTTGGTGGCATAGATTTGTTCTTCTTCTGACATCTTCAGCCTTCCATATTCATACATGGAAAATGGAAGATAACAGAACAGAAACAGTTGCCACTACCAATGGCAACTACAGAGAACATCTGTAAGACCCAGTACATAACACCAGGCATCGATGACAGAAGATATGAAACAAAAAAGCTGGACACAAAAGGATCTTTCCTTTTGGGACCTGTGATGGAGATGGGTTACAAATCAGTTTTCAGATGCACAGCAAGAAAAAAAAACTGTATGAGCATCTTACATAATTTGCCAAATGTATACAGAGGATATCAGCTGAGCCGTCAGCTTATGTGGACTGCCAATGAGATCAGTTGATCTACCAGGATTAGAGCTGGACTTGACTCGATTAATGTCAGAATTTTACTTAAATTACTAATAGAATGACACTTTACAGCTGTATTGTAAATGTTGCCATATTTTCAGAAAACCCAGTGTTGAAAAAGTAAGGGAACAAAAGGATTACTGCTTGGTTACATTGTGCATTCTAATGATAGTTGTTGCAGTGATGTGGGGGATGACACACTGTGTGCGTCTTCCCTGCGCCCTCAGAAAAGGCTTATGCATAATATATACAAAAGTGTCGTGCCATATTACGCAACCACCGTGTGTGTGTGTGTGTGTTTGTGTAAAAGTGTGTGTGCTCTCACAGACCCCACTCAGCCAACATCTATGTTTAGCAATCTATTCATGTCTACAGTTAAATTGTGCTTTCCACTCTAGTTATTACAGTGTCAGACAAAATGTGAAAGCACCAATAGCCATGGATGATAAGCACAGAAATAGAGCAAGTAGTCAGCAAATTGTCAGACACACACACACACACATTAATAAACTACATATGACAATGCCTAAATCCCAACAAAATATTTTAGGCACATGGACCAACGCCCCAATCTTTCTCTCCTGTCTTGTCTCTTAATTTCTTTATTTGTTGCTTCAGTTGCTTTGCACTGAAACCTGGCAGATTAGATCTCATCCATCTTTGTCTCAGGTTGCTGCTACAGTTTCTATCTTGACAGCAAATGTGCACGTTGCTACCTTTTCCTTTAAAAGAAAAAAAGTCTAACCATGTGCTCAGTCTGTGATAGATTGTACAGTAGTGACACTCTGACACCAGGAAACGTGTCAGGGAGATATACAATACTCTTCTGTCTCTTTCTAAATCGGTACACACACAATCTCACACAGAAGACCAATTAAATCTGTAAAACACAAGATTGAACACTGCACATTTACAGCACAAGCAAGCAGAAGAAAACACAGTTCGAATCCACCACCATCCTCCACCGTCTGGAGAGCACAGCTGGACATAATCACAGACAGACGAGACAGGAGAAGCAAAACTGAATATGATGAGACTGAAACTAAGACACATAAAGCCAAAGAGCGTGGAAAGAAAAGCGTCTGGACTTCTTTAAGTTTCTTGAAGATGTTTCACCTTCAAGAAAAGCTCCTTAGACTACAGCGACCTGGATGACTGAGAACCTTCACAGACACAAGACACATGAACTTAACAGGCAAAAGTAAACCACAAAGACAGAACTGACTAAACACAGGAGGTAACACAGAAACACAGGCTAGGCATGGAAATATAGGAGGACAGGAAAAACTAAAAACCTAACAAGATCAAAATCAAAAGACCAAAATGAGAACATAACCTAAGTAACAGTATATCCAAACTGAAAACTACAACAATGTCGAACTGAAAATTATCGAATTGAAAACTGAGCAGAATGGTGGGTGCAAACCAAGGATCATGAGTACTATCCCATTGGTAGTGGCAACTGTTTCTCACTCTCACAGCTAGGGAGAACAAGAGACAGCTCAACTAAATCAGAGGGAAAAGAGACAAGGGAAGTCCACGGATTCAATAACACAGGATCAAACAAATCAGGACTGTTGCAGATGCAGATCATTTGCTCTGTGCTTTTTTGTGTGTGTGCTGGACACAGAGTGATTTAAGAGTAAACCATTGCAGCTTTCTATTCATGTTAACACTTACGAATGAAGATATGATATTGTCTGACATATCAGTCCTTCCTTCATTTTTATTTTTTGTCTTTTTAACAAGATAATAGTGAAAGGCAGAGGAAAATACTGCAAAACTATAGGTTAAAGTAAGCTTTTTCAAAATCAGCAATTCTTTCAATCATCAGCCATTAATGGGTTTTTACATTGTCTGCCAAGCTTAAAAATGTTTTGTGTTACTTTGGGAATTTGTTTTCATTTTTGCATCTGATTGCACATGTGCTTGAACAAGTGCCTGAAAACATAACTGTATGTTTTATGTATATGGGGTATGCTATGCAAATAGGCCACTTGGTGCCCCTGCGATCGGTGGTTGGGAAATTAAATGGGGAGCTGCGTGCTGATGGTTGGGGACAGTGCAACCATCAGCGCACATCTCCCATCATCGTCCTCCCTTCCTGTGCTGTCTGCCCATCCTTCGTCCCTCTTCGTTTCTCCTTTGTTTGGCGAGAGGCAGTTTTAGTTCCTGTATCATTAATAGTGATCCATCTGCCAGGCTGTAAACACACACACAGTACAGAGAAGAACATTGTGCTGTGTGTATCCAGCATAAGTCATCTGTAACACAACCACCCACCCATACACACACACACAAACACACATTAATGATATATATGTGTACGTACTGCATTACGGAGAATCCATTCACTTCCCTCAATTCACACAAGGTCCCTTCATCCTCCTTCATTTCTACCTCGCTTGTGATGGACAGATGAGACAGACAAGTTTATGGAAAGATAGATGACTGGGTCAGTGATAGTAGATGGGAGTTGCTTGCCTCGTCAAATAGGACACTGGGCCAGACAAAGCAGCTGTCATTCCTGGCAGAGATTACTGTGGGGATGATGGGGGTCTGGATCATAATAATGGTCACCCATCATGGTGTTAATAAAATTATAAACAAAAAAATGGAAACAAAGTTCTAAGAAAAATATGTGATTTTTTCAGTGAAAGGACTTTGGGCAGTAGGTCAGCATCAGATGGTACTAGTCGAGGAATATGTCCATTTAGGTTCTGCTATAAAGCTCTATTACGTGATAGCCTAATGGTGTGATTAGACCGAAAGAAAATGTTGTTTTCTCACAACACATAGCTAAGTAAGTCATACAAAATCTGTGCAGACCCTGTCTGACATAAAAAAGGAAGTCTTCTGTCCTGTTTTCTGCATATGGTCTCTCTATTCTTCTCTTTTGTGTCTTCTTTCCCTCCTCTTTTGGGATTTCTGTGGTTCTCCCTGATATCACATTTGCTTTATATTGAGACAGAAAAAAAAGAGAGAGTGTGAATATTTGAATGAATCAAAACTTTTACAAGAAGACATTTTTATTTAGAAAAGCATTTGATTAATTTCTTCTTATGCTGTTTTTATAGTTTTATTGTTTTACATTGTTTTATTTACTGTTATATTGTTTTTATATTTCCATTTTCTGTGTTGTAAAGCACTTTGTGATTTTTATCTGTGAAAAGCGCTATATAAATAAATTTTACTTACTTACTTACTTACTTTACTTAACTCCAGCTATTGGAACTATACTGGAATGAAGCAGTTCTCCATTTCTATGTTGGGTGATATTTTTGAGCTGCAAGTGTTCCAGAAACACTGTATCACCTGTACATGCACATATAATGAGGGGTAAAACTTCACTAATGTTTGGTCTAAACACAACATTAATACTCTGTTTCGCTTTCAGAGACCCCTTTCCCACAACATATTGCCATTCATTGTTAATATAAAAATACCAAGCACTTTTAGAATCTTAAAATATGAACAAAAGGATCCCTAGAAATTGTGCTTGAACTCATAATCATGGAAACCCATACTATCCTTCTTGGTGGGTGTGTGTTTTGGTGTGTGTGTGTGTGTGTGTTAATGTAATTATTACAGGCCTTATGTATGTTTGCATATCTCTAGCATTCTCTAATTCATGGTTAAGCTTCCATATTATTATCTGTAACTGTACTTACCTCACCATAGGAGGTTTGCTTCACATTGCAAATAGCAGTTAAACAGGCTAGTTAAACAAGCCCAGTGATCAAATAAACTAAAGCTCTGTTAGTATTAGGTAACAGTTAGGAAAATATGTAATAGCGTATATTTAATATTTACTGGATTACTAATATGACATTTGTTTTTAAAAATCCTAATCTTCCTGTTTCTCGTTAATTTGCAGAAATTAATAAAGCAAGCACTGGCTCTCAGTCCTGGTTTGACTGGTAGTTATCATGCAGCATGTTATGTCATACCAAACAGCTGTCGGTGCTGAATGTGTTTTAGCGGCAACAGAAGCTGGTAACATGTAGTCACACAGACTCAGGCGAAGGTTAGAAACTTAGTGGAAAACCACCGTATTTGTAACTTGCTCTTCATAGGCTGAGGTAATTTTCCTACTGGCTTTGAAATTCGGCTTCTGAGCTTGCGCAGAGCGCTTTGCCAGCGGCGTATAGAGGACAGAAACGGGCTAACCACTCTTCGAGTAATAAAGGGACGATGAATTATTCGTCAAATCGGCAGGGACGATAGAAAAATTGGATTTCCTACATGGATTAGATAATGGCAATGAATAAATGAGGGATATTATTATATGTAACATTAAAGAGCAGTTTATTTACACTAAGTTTTATGTGAATATTTGGTGATATTTTTGTCCTCCCCTGCATGTCGTGTAGGAGTGGGTTTTCCCAGCCGTTGTCCGGCTCTGCCTCCGCCAGCCTCCTCCTGTCAGTGCGTTTCTTAAAATGAAACTAGCGAGACGGTGGCACCTGCGGAGGAGAGGCAGAGGGGGTTGTATGTAGAGCTGGCATCTACTTACCCACCGTTTAAAGGAAGTCTTTATGTGCATATATATGTAGACAGATAGATGCACACACATACATACAGGAGCCTTCATGAAGTTCCCCGAGTTGTTAACAATATTAACATGTCCGAGGGAGCAGTCGCAGCCCGGTGCTTGCTGTATACGTTTCGTCTATTCATTTAATCCTGAAGCAGGAATTCAGATAGAAGACTTAGAAGTAAACAGATAGATTAACATAGAGGCATATGACAGGAGCACACGATGATTGTTTCTTTTTTTCTTTTTTAAGTACGCCGGTCATTTTTACTTTGTTTAATAGCGTTTTTCTAATACAAAGACTGCCTGGTTAAGCTACAAGAAAGCAATGTATAACACAGTCTGGACGACCAAAAAAGCCGGCGAGGAAGGAGACTGGAGGGACGTGATGATGCCCTACTCCACAGAGCTGATATTTTATCTGGAAATGGACCAACCACCAGGTAAGCTTCAGGCCGGTGATAGCGGGGAAATGGCTAGTTGGACTGGAGTTAATTAGCTGGAGTGATGTGTGTTGAGGAGCTGTGTGCTTTGGTGTCTGGTGAAATTTGCAGAGAAGCTTTCAGATTTCACGTTTTGCTCCTGTTCGTACCGGTCACGCAGTTATGGCTTTGTTTTATTAGGACTTCGCGGGCTTCTGGGCAGCGGTGATGTTTTAGGCACACTCGCTACATTTGTGACAGCGTACATAAACGTAGCGCTGTCTGTAGCTGAGAAGCAGGTAATTCGGGGACGAAGGAAATAAAATGGCAGTTTACAGCAGCAGTGACAGCGCTTTAAACGCCTTGGACTCTTTGTTTCTCGCTGTCCGGTGCACTCGCCACAGCTGTTCTTTTGTACATTAAGATACAGATTTGCGTGATGACACAGTAGCTGCAGTCTCACTGTGGAGACAATAAGTCCCGTGTAGTCCGTACACTGAAGCATCCCCACTTCTTCTCTGCGTCTGATGGCTTTGCAAGAGGCCTATGAGATGATAAAATAGGAGCCAAGGTGACTGTATCTGCTGCTTAACCCATTTTAATTTAACTGTTGGAGAATTTGGCTTATGAGACCACCGGGTAAATGTTGTACCATCCCGAGATTTGGTATTATTCCGCACTTGAAGTGTGCATAAAACCATTCCGACTGAATCGTTCCAAAATCAGCTATGCCGTGAGCGGGGAAGGGGGAGAGGGGGGATGGGACAAGCAAGAAACCAAGAAAATTAATAAAACCTGGAATAAAACCGTCCTGAATATCTCCGAATAATAACGCTCTTCACTTGGACACATATAGAAGTCTTTGTGCCCATTTCTAGCCAACTGTCACCCACAATTGAATAAGTTTCATTCATTCATTCCTCGGCAATTGTGCCAGTGTCATTCGACTCGCTCCTCTTCCTCCCTGCTTTTCTTCCCTCCTCAATGGATCATGGCGCAGATGTGGGACGTTGTGTTGTTTCCAGGAGGCGCTGTTGAATTGCCTTGTAGCTCTTTCGTTTTTGTTTTGTTTTTTCGTCTCCTTTCTTTTCCCTCCATGTATCTATTAAGATGCACTATACTCCGCAGCAACCTCACAGTGCCGTGTTGTGTCTATCTGTAGCATGCTGCAGAGTATTTGGGCTTAGAGCTCACTAGCATTTTACCACGGGATGCTTGAATATGTAACATATTTTAAGCTTGTGCTGGGTAAAAGTATTGTTTCAGCTACGTTTTCTCTTTAGACCTTGTATTTTGAAGTGCAGTCGGTAATCCTTTGTTGCTGCTGCTCAGTGCATTAGGGATGCAGATGCAAAATTCTGGCCATTTAATGGTGATTCACACATTTAACTGGCCACTGGACCTTGGCGTTTATCGTGCCTAGTGCCATTTCTTTAGGGGTTTGTCATGGCACAAAAAAAATAACAGATTTTTGCTTTGCTCAGCAGACTGTTTCTATCTGACAAAATGTAGTGAACAAGAATGTTTTGGGCCATAACAAACATTGTGTTGGCAATGTGAAACCTTCAGAACAGCATTTGTATATATGAGTGTTTTTGTAGACTGATTTGGTGTTTATAGAGGACAAATAATCCTCTGTTCCTATGCGAGTAGCTTCACTGTTTCTGTTGGTTTTAGGTTGTACAGTACTCAGATTCTTACAGCTCTTTTGTCCAAATGAGCACATCCTGTCATTAGCTAAACCTCTAAGTCCACAGATGTTCATTACATGTGTATGTTTATTACACTGGAATTGAAATGTGAACACCTCACTGATATCTACAGTGTGTGAATTCCTGTGTGTGTACAGTGGTACTTGTGGTGTGATTAGCACAGGTGGAGTGTCACTGCCACCCCCAGGGGAGGGCAAGGCCTCCGTATCCACTGGCAACTTGGTGTGTGTGAAGCGACACTCTGTGGATGTGGGGTGAATGATGAGTCTCGTGTTTCAATGGAAAATCACCGGGACATTGTTGCCAAAGGACCATACCAGAGTGCTTTTTGCATGTCTAGGTTCATTTGCAGTACAATGCAGTGTTATACATTCCAGCTCCTCTTTCTTCTCCGTAGTTTTTATTCATGTGTACACAGAATAAAAGAAAAAGACCCCTTTGCCAAGATGACAAATCATTTTTTTCATTCATATTGTTCCTTTTCTTTATTTGTGCAGTCTGGATGCTTCCTTGCACGTGTTAAAAACAAGTTCTTCCTCCCCACTTTTACCAAGTGCTGCACATAGGGGGATTGTCTGATTGTTGTTCTCACTCTGATATCGTGGCCTCTTTACTTCATATAAAGCATAATTAGATTTCTGTCAGCTGGTGCTGTATAAATAAAATTAATTTGTTTTGTGTTGAAATGTGAGTCAGCGGAAAGATGCAAAATTGTTTTTCAAGTAAATAAATTGCAGCGTTGTCATGAAACTAAACGTCAGTATGAGGACCTGTTCTGTAATAGGACAGAGATGTCTTCTGCTAATTTTCCACCAGTGTAACTTTCCAGGCATAGCCCAGTAGAATGTGTAGAGATGTAGAATGTCCAGCACCTATGGTTTTGTCTGCATTTTAAGCCTTTTTTGAAACTAATTCTGGTTGGAGAAGCTGGAAGCTCATTCTGGTTCCAGCTTTTCCCTGTAGGAGAAGCTGGAACAAGAATCAGTTTTCAACAAGGCTTGAATTTACTGGAAGGTTGGGTAAGTTTTGTTTTTATTCTTAGTTTAGGGTTAGTGAATGAATATACAAATTCAGTTGGCAGTCACAGTAGAAACTTGTTGATTTAGAGGTGCTGCATTGTTGTGTGTGTGATTGCGTGGTGTGATGGACTTGATCTACCACAAGCCTACTCAACCTTCCTCCCTGCCTCCCTCATTTCTTTCTTTCTTTGAGCTTTACACGCCTTCCCTCCGGGCTGTCCTCTGATTGGATGAGGGGGCGTGCCTCCGTGCAGGGATTAGCTGGGGCATCTTCTGTCTTTTAGAATGAGCTGTGCTCCCTCTTTTCTTCAGTCTGACGGAGAGGAGAGGAGGAGGAGGAGGAGGAGGAGGTGGTGGTAGAGGAGGGAGTGTGTGCAAGTAAGACGAGGAGAGTGAGTGACAGAAAAAAGGGAGGAGGGAAACAGCTGAGAGAAAACTGGAAACATGCATCTAACAGAGAGTGTGATGGAGAACGGTAAGAGAGGGAATGAGATTTCTTGTTTTCATGTATTTCACTTTTTAGTCTCTTCAGCCTTCTTAGTTTTGCTTTTTTAAATGTAACCGTAGCTTTCTTTGTATCCATGTCTACTGATTTGCATTTTTATGCTGCCCTTTCTTTAGTGTTTTTCAGCTTTTCCCCTACACACAGAGCTCCTCCTTCTCTTTTATTGCTCCTGCAGCACCCATAACTTGCAGAGGATGTGAGCGAGCACTGGCATTCATTCATTATTTTGCTCTGTGTGCATTTGTATTTTAAAACTGGGTCACAATCAGTCGTCCAAATGAAATTCCAACAACAGAATGTCACTTAAAGCAGATTTTTTTTTCTGTGGTTCTTTAAAAAGTTATAATATTTTAATATTTAGAAACAGCTTTATCAAATTTAAATTTCTGTCAATCTGTCAACTTAAATGTTAATCAGCTTTACTACATCAGAAATCTGGATCCTCTTTAGATAGTCTGAAAGACTCCATTCATCTAACAGATGCGTACACTCACACTTACCTCATCCAGATGTAGAGCTGTGAAAATAAAGCAGATTGCTTCAGAACAACACATTCATGCTTCCTGCTTTGAGTTTTTAACTGTAGGCTGTGCATTAATTCCATTGTCGTGTATGAATTCCTGTGTCGGTACACATCTGTCAAACCTCAATTTTGCTGCCCTGTTTCCCTGATCAGCTGGCGTGTGCACTCCTGAACATGCCCCAAGACCCATGTTCTCTGAGTTCTCTTTGTCTCAAGTGAGTTTATCATGTGTCTGTCCACTCTGACAGTTATTGTTTAGGAGAGCTGCAGGCTTCTGTCAGCATGTACAATGACAACTGATATGGAAGTGTCTGTGCATATGTGAATGTGTGAGCACTGGTCCTTTGTTTGGTGAGGGGGAGGCTGCACCTACGGTCCCCTTTGTTCACCGTCCCTCTGGCTTCCTCTCAGGGACCTATGTAGTAGTTGTGACTAAGGGCTCAGCAGTTTCTGTTATATTGGTCATATTTTTTTAAGTTGTGTTTTTTGCAGTTTTGAACGTTTTCCAAATATGTCCATGTGGTTAAGACTGTTCTCCGATTAGTATAATTCTTGTTTATTTAGGACATAAGATCACATTTCCCACAAATTCTGATCATTGTCAGAAGGTTTGGATTTTCTACAGGTCTCTGGTCTTAATTTTTCTTATAGAACTTTGCAATCTGGAGCTTGTGTACTGCTTATTTTCTGTTGTGTCCATTGTCATAAGAAACTACCAGATACAGTATTGGAGTAATGAGAGACTTAAAGGTGCAGAAATTGTTTTAGTCATTAATTTGGTAGAAATGCATTTTGTAGTTGGTGTAAGACAGAAATTCGATTATCTCATTGTAACTTCAGTGTTTGAGGTGTTCAAGTAACATATGCAAAGTGGACACACGTAATGAAGTCAAGAAAAGACTCATTTTATTGGTAATGAGATTGCCTAACTGCAGCTGTGGTGATCCTTCTGTGCTTTTTACACGCTACCCTCTGTGTGGTCCACAACTGCAAGCACACATAGACTCTGATTTTCATGCTTTTTAAAATCAGTTACTTTTTTCTGTTTTTGCAATCTATTTCACTTGTGCATGTGTTTTTCAATGTAAACATAACATGAATTTCCACCCCATCTATCCTTGGAAGTGCACACGTGTAGCATTAGTCTGTAAAGTGCTGACTGAGGGGAACAGTGCAGCTGCAGGATGACAGTTTTGGCAACACTAACCGACTGCCATGGTGACATGAGAGAGAGGAGGGAGAAGAGTTGAATAGTCAGTGAGAAGGGAACAAAGAACAGGAGAGGAAGAGAGGCTACCAGTCTCTGTTTAAGTGGTCTTACAATAAAGAGTGAAGAAAAAGTTTGTAGGATGTAAACTGTTCCTACTTTTTTTTTGTTCTTTGAAATGTAGTGTGTTAGTTTATTGGCATCCAAGCATTTGCATAGATGAGCACAAGCTGTCACTTCCCCTCTTTTGCCCCCCCACACACACACACTTTGTAGTGAATTCTCACTACTATCATGTGACAATTAAAATATAACTCCAAAGTATTGTTTTCATTGTTTCATTGGTGGCTGTGGCTTTTTTTTTTTGTACTTGTCAGTTAGATATACTAGCATGTCTGTAATTAGCATCAAATCAATTATTGTGCATTTTGCTTGCTCTGCTCCCCCCCAGTGGGCAAATGTTGTAGGTTTAAGTCCTCATAGCACTGGGAAAAATGTCTTCTGTTTTTCCATAGAAGATATGAATTAAACACATTAGTCACCCTCAACCTAGTGGTGAGTGATATACCCTCAAAATGATATCACAATATTTCAAGAAAATTTGTGATGAACAATAGTTCTAATAATATTGAAAAAATGCTGAACAACGATTGTTGCAGCATTTATAAGCCCAAGTAAATTCAGAACATACCCAATGGTTCTTTTCCAGTGAGCTACTGTCATTGATGTAATACCTAATTTGAAGTGTGATTGTAGTCCTGCAATGTTCCAGCAGCAACCTTATTGTGGAATAGTAGTGACACAGCACCAGTCGAACCTAAGGACAAAAGTTACCTATGTAGTATTTAGCATAAACATTTTAACTATAGATTGCTTAAAAATAACAGAAATAACTTAACAATGTGACTATTTGCTGCTGTGAGTGTTAGCATTCAACAGACAGTGAGTGGTGATGTGCACGTGCACACAGAAGTCCAGGTTTTATTCAGCCCTTCCTCACATTCAAGCGTCTGTTTCTGCTGTCTGTGCGTGCGTGTCTTGTGGTAATTTGTGAGGCCACAGTGTTCCCAAATGCTGCTGACTCTGGCACGTGAGCACTCTGCAGGAGGAGCCCACTCCATTTCAGTACATTCATCAGGTTACTTTCTGTTTTTAAATGACACCTCCCACATCAGTACTCTGTTGAGAGCGAGAGAGAGATATTACAATGGTAAATGGTAAATGGCCTGCATTTGTATAGCGCTTTACTCAGTCCCTAAGGACCCCAAAGCGCTTTACACTACATTCAGTCATTCACCCATTCACACACACATTCACACACTGGTGATTGCAAGCTACATTGTAGCCACAGCTGCCCTGGGGCGCACTGACAGAGGCGAGGCTGCCGGACACTGGCGCCACCGGGCCCTCTGACCACCACCAGTAGGCAAACATGGGGTTAGTATCTTGCCCAAGGATATTTGGCATGCAGCCAGGAGGCAGCCTGGGATCGAACCACCGACCTTCTGATTAGTGGCTGACCTGCTCTGCCACCTGAGCTACAGCCACCCACTGCTGGTCCTTAAATTGTGTCCAGATGTGCTTGGATACTTGAAAACTTTTGCATGTGTTTGTTTGTTTTTCGTATTATGTGTCATAGTCAGGTTAACTCTGTTTAGCATGCAGCATGGCACCAAACAGGTCTTTACAATATGCGCTGGTTTATAACATCAGTGTTCAAAAACCAAAAGCTCTGAAACTACCATCAATCCCGTTTGACTGACTGGTCAGTGTGTGAGCAGACTGTCATACTGTTTTACTTGACTTGACATGCAAGGTGAAATGTTTTCTCTATAATACATTTTTTTCACACTTAGCAATCAAATATAGATTTGAATCCCAGTCTTGCATAGAAGTTGCATGTTAGCGCCACAAGTTGCAACACAGAAGTTGAAACAGACTCAGTAATGTTAACCTTTATTTCATGCATTCAGTCTTTGTTTATTTTTTTGTTAGACTGCATAGTATTTCACAAAATCAGTTAAATATATTGACTTTTCTTCAGTTTGTATTTCCATTTGATACTTAAATTTGTTTAATGACTAAACCTTGTGAAACATTATAGATTGATCCCGTTGACCAAAGGCACTCCTGTTATGTTAGTTTTACTCAAACTGAACTAAGCTCTTTAAGTGACGTAAAAGTGAACATTTATGGGGGTGGCTGTAGCTCCTGAGGTAGAGCAGGCCATCTACTGATCGAAAGGTTGGTGATTCGATCCCTGGCTCCCCCAGTCTGCATATGTTGGGCAAGACACTAACCCCAAGTTGGTCTCCAATGCATCCATCAGAGTATGAATGTGTGTGAATGGGTGATTGTGACATGTTGTATAAAAGGCTTTGAGAGCTCTGGGAAAGTAGAAAAGTAAAAAATGTATAAGAATCGGTCCATTTATAAAGAAGCACTTAATAACAAGACAACAACCTATTTTTATAGCAAAACCTTTAAGTTATGGGTTTATACAGCTTGATCTTCATAACCGTTGAAAACCAAAACACAATGGGAAGAATGCAAGTCAGAGTTTCTGTTAGAGTTCTCAGTCAAATTTAACACTCTGATGATGCAATGACAATGGCTACAAACAAACGAGCAGAAGGACCAGAGTTCCCCATTACAAACCTAACAGGAGAATGAATTTAATGACAGGAGAAGATATGAAAACATGAGGATTTCCACATTTAACAAACCTCAGCATTCCTGCTGAGCCCTGGGAACACTCACGTGAAAGTTGACCTGCGTGTGTGGTTTCTGACATAAGGCATAATTACTATGATATATGGGTGCTTCACTTGTGATTAATAACCATACAGTCACCAGCTGCACTGCTACAGTGTTTATGTGGTGTGGTTATGAGTACAGTTCCTGTGCATCATCTGCATAAAAAGAATGTGTACATATTAAGGATTTAATCAAAAATTCAATGCGAATCTGGTGACTTTTGAATGTGGCGATGCAGGAATTTCAAATTGATACCATTGGTGGATCTTCTACAAATATCAGCTGAGTTTGAATCTCACAGGTCAAGTTTTTGGAAAATCTTATGAATGCAATAACTCGAACACAGTGATGTCAGATTTTGAAATTGATACAATAGGTGTGTCTACTAGGGCTACGTTCACACTGCAGGTCTTAATGCTCAATTCCGATTTTTGGATCAAATCCGATTTTTCTGTCTGCTTGTTCACACTACAAATAAAATGTGACAGCAAACGCGCTCTAGTGTGAACGCTCAAACGGCCCGCATGCGCAAAAGAAGACGTCACACACAACGCGCTCTGTTTAGACCCAGAGCAAACAGTATTGTTTGACTGATGGTTTCCCAATTTTGCTTTAAGTTATAAAGTTATTTTGTTATTTACTTATGGCCTAATAATTATCCTTATTGCTGTTTTAGAGAGGAGCGGTGCTTCAAAGGATAGTTGGAAATGTCTGTCAGAATCTGCAGATTATACAGTACAAATAAAATGTTCACGTTTCTCCAACGTTACACTAACATCTACACTGGATGGCCAGGAAGGGTTCATGATGTCTTCTCCGGCGCTGATAATTGGCATCTGTCTTGTGTCAGTGACATAGAAGACGGATTTAATGCAACATGATCGTTCAAACAGCAGTCGCTTTCTAAAATATCAGATATGTATCAGATTCAGTACCACATACGAAAGTGACCCAGATCGGATTTGTGCCGTTCACACTGTCATACCATGATCGGATATGGGTCGCATAGGGTCAAAAAAAGTCGGATTTGATGCGATTTCGCCTGCAGTGTGAACGAGGTACCATACATTTTTGTGTATGGTTGTGCAAAGTAGTATTTCTAAATGATAAAGTGATCAACACTCTGTCTGCAGCTGTAGACTGATGGTTGAACTTTGCTGCAGGGCTGAGGGAAAGTTATACTGTATGCAAATATCATGTACATATGAACTGTTATACACACAGTAATTGTAATACTTGTTTGTTTTGTTTTTTTTTCCTAGCCCTTCCTCCAAAGCCAACCAAGCCTCAGCAGCCCTCCTCGGTCGCAATGGCAGGGGGCAGCAGCAATGTCGCCAAGGATGGAGGAGCGGGAGGCTCCTTACAAGAGGCCGAATGGTACTGGGGTGACATATCCAGGTAGCAAACACTGTGTTACTGACAGAAAAATCAGTGAGAGCTTAACAGTGACATTGTTAGGTTACATGAAATGCAGATGTGGGAGGCTTGGCCCCTCCCCCAGCAACACAAGACCTGCACTGACAGAAACTAAAGGCATGTTCTATGTGCAGACATGGTCAGCACATTTTAGACATCTTAAAAAAGCAAATATGGGTATTATCAGTACTTTACCTGTTGTCAGACCACAAAATAATAGGAGTTATAGTTGGGCCACAGTTGGTCAGTTGTCTGACATTGATGTTTGTTTGGTTCTAAGCTACCAACATGTTAAAGAGTCTCAAAATGACCAGTAACACTTATTATTCATTAGGGTAAATATTATATTTGTCATTGTTGTCTGGTGGCTTTGAAATTAGCATTTCCTGTTTAGCATGTTGTTTAGCATCAATTGAATCTTAACTCAGAGTATCAGGTTATTATTCTTTGTTAGATATCACAGCACTGTCTGTCCATCTATGCTGCAGGAGAACTTTGACAGTGAGCTTAAAGTCTATAGCGACAGTAGGGGTAGGGCTCCACCAGTTAAAGACTGCAGGATAGAGTAGTTTTTTTTATATGCTTTATGTTATACACCATCGTATTAGTAAACTATATAGTATAATTCTATGTTTCTTTGGTTTGCTTGTTTGTTTGTTTTATATGTCAATATATTTTGAAACTTTGATATACTCTAACCACCAGAGATAACTGACAAGTTTATTTCTCAGCTCGGTAAATTGTCTTTACTGTTAAGGTCACTGCTTTACTTTAAGTGCAGGTTAGCTGTTCCACAAACAGTGATAACCACACCTACAGTGCAGACAGTCAGTCTGCCACTCACGTACTTATCCTCAGCTGAGACACTGCTGGCTAGGATCACCCCTCCCTGCACTGCTAATTGACGGATTGTTTACTTTGAGGTGTGTGGTTATAAAGAAAGTTCTACTCGCCTGCCACTGATGATTGAAGGCAGACTTTTCCAAATGAACACCATCTGTGCATGGATCACTCAACCAAGTCAAACACCCTTTTTTTCCTTCCTCTGTTTCTCTTTTCTATTTTGTCTTCAGGGAGGAGGTGAATGATAAGCTCAGAGACATGCCTGATGGGACTTTCCTGGTTCGGGACGCGTCTACTAAGATGCAAGGCGACTACACGCTAACACTAAGGTAAGGCCACTGCACACAGACCTTTATGTCTATATCAGAGCATCTGAATGATGTGTTTTAAACCACACAAGGATTTCTACAAACTTGAGAGTTTCTGAGTGCAGTACTTCTGATCCACTTTAATGCTGTTATCCTTTAGTTAACTGCAAGAATGTAGACCTGAGATGGTTCCTATAAGTGCTTTGTAGATAATAAAGAATAATAGAGCGTTGCCTGCCTTCTGGACATATTTTAAACTTGTATTGCCATAGTCGGAGCATGCTGCTGTTATTATTATTTTGTTTTTTGTTGTTTTTTAGCATTGCATAGTAATAGTGGACAATTTTAGGGGTTTTTTTTTTTGGTTTTTTTTGGGGGGGGGGTTGGTCATACACTGTTCAAAAAATGAAAGGAACACTCTTTAATCAGAGTATAAGGTCAAGGCAGTTAAGCTTCTGGGAAATTGATTTGGTCATTTAAGTAGCAGAGGGGGTTGTTTGTCAATTTCAGCTGCTTTGATTTGAATGAAATTAACTACAGGGGCACTAGAGGGGCAACAATGAGGAAATGCCCAAAAAGAAGAATGGTTTTATAGGCATATTTTCCCACCTCATCTTTTCTAATCATTGTTTTTGTTTGGCTAGTGTCAGTGTGACTACTGGTAGCACGAGATGATACCAAGTCCCCTATAGAGGGTTAGGGTTAGAGTCCAACTCCTCCAGGATGACACATCATTGTGTACAATTGCTAGGTTTGCTGTCTCTCCCAACATCTTAAGAGCATGGAGGACATTAGTGTGAATGTCTCTGGCCAAACAATCAGAAATGGACTTCACTGCTTGGCACTGTGGAGTCTGAGCTGGGCTTTTCATAGATAAGAGCAGGTTCACCCTGAGTGACTGTAACATCAGCATGACTAGTTTAGTGGTGGGTCAGTGATGGTCTGAAGAGCCAAACCTAAGGAGAGATTGACAGACCTTCCCTGGGTGGGCAACAGCACACTGAGTGCCGTTTGGCATCAGGATGAAATCCTCGGACCGCTTGTCCAAGCCCCCAGGACCCTATGCTGGTGCAGTGGGTCCTGGGACCCTCCTGGTGCTGGACAACGCCCAGCCTCATGTGGCAAGAGCTTGGTGGCAATTCCTGAAGGATATCATTCAATTCAGTTTTAGTTATATAGGACGAAACCACAACAGTAGCCACCTGAAGTCATTTTATAGGATGAAGGAATTGATGCCATAGTCATGCTTGCCTGACCTAAATCCAGCGTGGCTGGGTTGCACCTCAGACTGTCCAGGAGCTTAATGATGCCCTGCTCCAGATCTAGGAGGAGAGTTCCCATCCAACACCATCTGTCAACTCATTTCGGAGCATGCCCCGATGTTATCAGGCATGCATACAAGCACGTGGAAGCCATAAAAACTGGGTATCATTTTTAGTTGCTGCAAAAAAGCTGACTGCGTTATTTTGTTACTTTCATCCTCTGAAAGCTGAGAATTTTCATTTTCATCAAAGTGCATGGTATCCTTTTGTTCCCAGCAGATTACCCAGCCTATAACAGAATAGAAATTAGCGTGATTTTTTTTTCCCCCCCACTGAGCTCTGATGTGTGTTTTGATGGAATAGAATACATGCTTAAAATGAATTCTCTTCTACCTCTGTGTATTTTTTGTTTTGTTTTGTTTCACTGTGTGTCCCTTGATAACTCAGACTGAATGTAATCTTAATGACTAGTTCATCTTTTGACTTTCAGACAGAAATGAATAAAACCTATTAATGATGTCAACTGACAGCAGAACAATTCATTACACTAGCATAGGATAAGTATGTTTGTTTAGGAAATACATTTTTAACTTGAATTATTTAGTATAATTCTCTGTTTAGACTTTGTTTGATTATTTCTTTTCAAACCTGGTGACATATTTTAGCCTTGTGTTTCAGTTCCACCTTCTTTCTGCTTTTACCATCAGCTGAACTTTAACATTTCAGGGTAATGGTCAATAATAAGACTTCTAAAATAGACTCTTCTGAAGTGTGGTTGGTTTTTTTTGTTTGTTTGTTTTTGTTTGGGTTTTTTTTGTTAGGGGCAGTGTGGCAGGAAATATGAAGCCATTCTCTGATGCATAGTTTAGCAAAGAGTGTTTGGTGGCTAAGATGTGATTTATTTATTTTTTTCTTCTTCTTCATTAACCTCACACGGGCAGGTCAGGAAAAACCAAAGATCCCGCCTTGGAGTCATACCATGCCCAGGTGTTATAGAAGCTATGGTGTATAAATATTTGTACGCCACATCTTCAAATGTTTGAAGGCGTGTATATAAATTGACAACCTGTCTGTTTTAGAATGCATTGCCTGTCTCTTTAAGCCTTTGTTTGTTATTCTGTTATTCAGGAAAGGGGGCAATAACAAGCTGATAAAGATCTACCACAGAGATGGGAAGTACGGCTTCTCTGACCCCCTGACTTTCAGCTCAGTGGTGGAGCTCATCAGCCATTACAGACATGAGTCACTGGCTCAATACAACACCAAGCTGGATGTCAAGCTCATGTACCCCATCTCCCGCTTCCAGCAGGTACACTCCCTCCTCATAATCTTTAAACAGTATCCTCTTGAACACCACCAACAATCTTCCCTCTATACCCAATGACTTGCTCTTAGTGTTTCCACTTTAAACTGCAGCAGCAGCTACATGATACCTGCACGCTGAAATGTTGCCCTTTCGGCCGGCTCCTATGACATACTCAATTGCACGCACCAGTGATGAAAGGGCAGGTTTAGCCAGTCATTACTCAGAACTATGCAAGATTAGCCAGAATGCCCACCTGGGCTTACACCTGGGGCATTGTGGGTGGTTTATTAACGAGCCTGTTCAGGAGTCACCCTCAGTAAGGAGAACGGGGGTAATGGGAATAAGAGTGTGTGCGTGCATTTTTGTTTTTCCTTTTGGCCTTTTATTACAAATGGCTTTTGATTTTACTCTCCAGCTTTTTCCTTGTCAGTTTCTGAAAGTCACTCTGTCTCTAATGCTCCTTTCTCCAACTGACTCTCAGGACCAGCTGGTGAAGGAGGACAACATCGATGCAGTGGGGAAGAAGTTGCAGGAATACCACAATCAGTACCAGGAGAAAAGCAAAGAATATGACAGACTATATGAAGAGTACACCAAGACATCACAGGTATATTCATACTCTAGTCTAACAAATGCATTGCTTTTTTTGCATGTCTGTTTTTTGTTTGTTTGTTTATTTGTTTTTTGGGGCTTTTTTTGTGTGTCAACTATTCATCTTGTCCTGCAGGAGATCCAGATGAAGCGAACAGCTATTGAAGCCTTCAATGAAACCATCAAGATTTTCGAGGAGCAATGCCACACGCAGGAGCGCTACAGCAAGGACTACATTGAGCGTTTTAGGCGTGAGAGCAATGATAAAGAGATTGAGCGCATCATGATGAACTATGAAAAGCTTAAATCTCGCCTCGGAGAGATCCACGACAGCAAGGTGCGGCTGGAGCAGGACCTAAAGACGCAAGCCATGGACAACCGGGAGACAGACAAAAAGATGAACAGCCTAAAGCCTGATCTCATACAGCTCCGCAAAATCAGGGATCAGTATCTAGTGTAAGCATACAAAGACGAGAGAAAAACACGAGCAATGGCATTAGTATAGAAAGCAGGTCAAAGCAGGTCAGCATTAAAAACCTACTGACCTGGAACAGGATCCTGTTTTCATGTGTTTATATTGTTCATGCTGTACATCTGTGGGGTAGCTACACACACTTGAAAGTCAAATGGGGAGTTATTAGATGTGGTCAAAAAAACTCAAACATCAGTGGAATCATTTCCAATGAAATAATTGTTTTTTTATTGATTGTCATATGGACATCAAAGAAAATCTGACTCATCATAGTTCTAGAGCCAAAAGCACATCAAGTGGCTCAATCAGAAACTTGCTTTAGTTTAGGGAAGGTCCAGTTCAACTCGATATCAGAGCGCCTGCTTTATTTCCAGGAACAAGTTAAGCAGTTTCTCAGCAGAACATCCCAAATTATTCTGTGAGGACATTTGCCAATTTCAGTCTTGTGCCGGTTCACTCTAACATAAACAAATTTCAAAGTTTCAAACCGATTCCTAGCAGTAACAATGCTTCTCTCTCTCTCTCTACTTCTCTTTAGCTGGCTCAATCATAAAGGAGTTCGTCAGAAACGAATTAATGATTGGCTGGGAATCAAGAATGAGAACACAGACGAGTGAGTCTCTACTTGCTTTGCTGCAACCCAAACACTGTTACTTTACTTACTTAGAGCAACTGTTAATTTAAAGAGCAGAATATATTATTTCTTTGGTGCAATTTCTCAATGTATTGCATATGTATGTGGTTGCAGAGGTTACTTTGTGAGTGAGGAAGATGAGAACTTGCCTCACTATGATGAGAAGAACTGGTTTGTGGGGGATCTGAACAGGACACAGGCAGAGGAGCTGCTCCTGGGGAAGCCAGATGGAGCTTTTCTTATCCGAGAAAGCAGCAAAAAAGGGTGCTATGCCTGCTCTGTAGTGTGAGTACAAGCAACACATGACTGAAGTGATGTGCGTCTTACTTTACATACCCATACTTTATGAAGTCAAGAGTGACATTTTTGTCCTCCTTGTTTGTACACAAGGACAAAATGTTGGGACACCTTTCAAAATATTGCACATTGAGACAAACACCAGTGCCAACAACAACATTAGGCATTTGTAGTATATACATAAAAAGTTGTTAAAATGGAATCGAAGTTACAAAAAAGCTACAACTTTTAATTGTATTTACTCTCAGGCTTTTCAATAGCACCATGCTTTTGCAGTACATCTTTAAGCCACGAAATATTTGAATGCTTCAGAAAAGAAACTCATTATTTTATTGAAGATGATGATAGGGCTTTTTTAAGTCTGCGGCACACTGTGATTCACAGTGTGCGTTTGAGGGAACCCAAAAAACATTTTTGGACACAAAACTGTGGTAGAGGTGGGCGATATGAGGAAAATGTAATGCACAATATTTTTTTAGCTATATCGCGATACACGATATACATTGTGATATGTCTTGACCCCCATTGGTACTGTGGGCAAAGTGTGCCGCGTAGAAAATCTTCCAGTTCAGACAGGGGATTAATGATGCATTCACAGCATGTGGGAGGGGAAAAAACTCAGTGATTTACATGCTGATTGCTTTCTATTTCCATGGCAACCTATAGTCGATGGTTACAATAAAGCCACTTATGTGTCCATGTCTATATATTTAGACTGAACCCAATAACATGGTAGCTTTGTAAAAGTCAGTTTAAAAGCATGCTATAACAAGATGATAGAAGAGCCAGAGGCAGGAGGATGTTAAAGTACAAAATGTGTTTTAAAATGCAGAGATTTGATCTTCTAAAGTAGTGTTGTTGTTAGCTGTTGTCTTCCCCCAACCCAAACTTTGGTTAGACACTGAGTGAACCCTGAGAGCAGGAAGGTTTGATTCCAAAATGTATATTTTTCTTAATGTCAGCATTGAATAAGATGCTTCCTCTTGGGAAGTAGTAGTTTGAGAGAATTAATGAAAAAGGTCATTTTTCACAGAACCAACAAGTTCACTGACTCAAAACTCTTAAATCACTACACTAAATTAACATTTGAAAAAATACTGAATGTAACCAAAATAATAAAACTGATATGATTTCCATTATTTCTTTATCTTTTTTTATCCCTGGGAGTTTACTTTAGTAGTAGAACAAAGCTAGCTGGAAGAAACTGGAAATGCAGAAAGAAAACATTGAATGACAAATTTTTAACCTTAAAACAGTCTTAACTAAAGTACCTCTCCTGTGTGTCTCCTAAGTGTGGAAGGGGAGGTGAAGCACTGTGTCATCTACAGTACACCACGTGGCTTTGGCTTTGCTGAGCCATACAACCTCTACAGCAGCCTGAAGGACCTGGTGCTCCACTACCACCAGACTTCCCTGGTGCAGCACAATGACTCACTCAATGTGCGCCTTGCCTACCCTGTCTACGCACAGATGCCCTCTGGACGAAGATGAACCCCAACCAACGATGCTAAACAACTACCCCCAGAAGGACAACACATTTTACCGTCTTCAGGATAAAGGAGAAAAGGGAGTGTTATGAAGCTTAATGGGTGGTGGTGGTATTGGTTGAATTACAAAACAACCCTGTGTCCAGACCTGATGAACATCGATACAATTTTAACATTTGCTGCAACACACACATCAGCCACCTTGGAGTTATATATTTTTACAAGAACAATTTTGGAGGGCATTCTTTCTAAAGACTGCTTGATTTGCACAAGGAAGTTTTAAATGTTTGTGAATGTGAAAACAAAAGTGACCGAAGGAAGGAAATGGAGTAGGAGACGTCAGAGTTTCAGGTTGATCCCGCTGCTACCTAAACTCCAGCTCAGACTTTATACCAGAAACTCTAAAGTACAAGAATGACAACAAAACATTCCCATCAGACTTTTTCTGTGTTCTCATCATTTTTTCCTCCCTTTTCTTTTCATCAGATGGTGTAACTTTGAAATATATTTTTGGAGATTTTTTTTTTTTTTTTTTAAGAGGTTTCCTTTTTGTTTTCACTTACTTTGAAATGATGTCAAGTGTCTGTTCTCTGTCCCTCGCCATACAAAAAGATAAAACGATGTAGCATAAAAGACAAAGCACTAGGTGCTATAGAGAGAGTAGACTGCTGCTGCTGAGGGATCTGGGGGGAGGGAGGTGCACAAGTGACACAGAAGTTTTTTGTCTCAAAGACTGAAGCCTTGCTTGTATAAACTAATTATTTTGTCTTTATTATTGTTTTCTTTTAACATTGCTTTTTATTCTAGTCCTGTGAAAAAGTATTTGTACCACCCTTTTTCTTGGGGGGGGGGAAAACATGTCACACGTCACACTTAAATGTTTCAGATTATCAAACAAATATTATTAAATATCCAAGTAAGTGCAAAATGAAGTTCATTTATTAAAGGAAAAAAAACAATTATAACCTACACGTCTCTATGTAAAAGAGAAAAGGAATTGCCCTCCACCCTTGATAATTCATGAGTTTACTGCCAGATATGGAAGTTGTGAATTAAAGTATATTAGAAAAAATAAAAGCGAAACTTCATGCTACAATCTAAAGAAACTTGAACAGATGAAAAACAAAGTCATTGACGTCTGTCTGTCTGTCTGGAAAGGGCTACAAAGACATTTCTATGGGAATCCAGCGAACCATGGTGAAAGGTTGGAATAGTGAACCTCATGAGTAGCCATCCTGCCAAAATTACTCCAAGAGCACATCAACGACTTATTCAGGGGTTCATAAAAGAACTGCATGTAAACAACTACAGACGTCACTTGCCTCAGTTCAGGTCAGCATGCATGATTCACCAATAAGACAGGGCAAAAATGGCATCTATGGGCACGATCCAGTCCAGGAAGGTTTGGATAGCTGCTTTTTGTCCTTAAAAATTGAAATATTTTAGAACCTGCATTTTGTATTTCCTCAGGCTGTCCTTATCTAAGATTAAAACTCGAGGCTCTGAAACATGAAAGCGTGACAAATGTGTTTTTGAAAGAAGAAAAAAAATCAGGAATGGGAAGAATACTTTTTCACACCACAGTATGTGTAAATGGTAACAAATCACAACCAGAGACCAAAGTTGGTGTGAAGGGGGAGGATAAAGCATCTGTTGGGTTTTTCTTTCTTTATTTAATTTTCCCATCTTTGGTGAATGCAAATGGGTGAAGATAAGCAATGATGTGTTTAAGGCCACACATAAAAATGAGTTTCAGGCCGTGTGCTTTAGCGACAAATATACTTTTTTTTTTTTTATAAACCAAAGGGTACATGAACCCCACAACCTTCAAAGCACTCAAACAACCTCCATTTGTAATCTCAGCGCTTACAAAATTTTGGCTGTGTACGCCAAAGTGGATGAGTCAAAGGAGGTGTAATTAGCAGCTAAAGCTACATGGCATCTTTTGGCTAATTTCAAAACCCCCAAAATTTCTTTCTCCTCCTGAGACAAACTGATAGCTGAAATTAATGGAAACATTTTTGCTTAGTTTCCTCCAAGCTCTTTCTTTTTCTTTTTTTTTTCATGCATCAGTATAAAGGTTAACCGAAATCATCCGGCCTAGCTGCTTACAAACTGTGATAATGGTGACACTAAATCCACAGCACATTAGTGTGAATTTGCCCTATGCAAAAATGATTTCATTTGCATTACCTGTCATAAATTTGTGCCAATTTGCTTCTTTGATTTTATCTTTCTATATAATTGGGACGTGAAAATTTCACTTTGAATTTGGTCTGAAGAAAGCATAAGGCACATTAAGGTAAACTGGTAAAGGGTTCCTTTTCCAGCCTTTGAAAGGCTAAGCTTGGTGAAAAATGTTGCCATAAAAGCTGAAACCCATTTTATGTGTGGTTTAAACAAAGAAAAGAGCTAATGCAATGTGACTGCAGGCTGAAAAACTGGGGTGTTTTTGTTTGAACGCCTTCAGAAAAAATAAGCTTTTACTAAATGTTTATGTATAAGGAGCACAGGCACACAAAGTCCATGTCCTGAGCTGAAGATACAGGCTTTAGAAGAAAATCTGAAAACTTGAAAGAACGTGCAATCTAGCTTTGTGTTTAATGTAGTTCAGCAGTTAGTGTGAGATGCACTAAAGTTAGAGATAATCACAGTTAAGCTGTTGGAGTGAAATTCCCTTTCTGTCTGATTGCTGATAGTGTTTGGCTTTTATTTGAACCCAAAACGACATGCTCTCTGCGTGACTTTCTAACCAGTGGATCCATTTTCTGTCAACGACTCGATAAAAAGAAAAATATCTGAAACACATATAAAACACTGAGAGCTACAATACACGACCAAGTTAGATTCTATTCCCCCCAGAAAATGAATACACAGCACAGTAAAGCATCTTCTCATAGTGATCAAGTTGACTTATCGCTGCCTGACTGATAATATGGAGCTTTTAAAAGGTCGTAATGAAATCAAAGGTTAAGAGAATGCTTAAGAAAAAGCAGAGATGTGATTCTCAACTCACTCTAATCCTCGTCTTAAAACTAATCACACTGGTTAGGCATTAGCCTTTTTTTTTAAAACTGGAAAGAGCATCTAATAATAAAAAAAAAAGTTAGATAAAGCACCCCTCTCTCTTATTGTCATCTTTAAGATTTTCCCAGTTTTGATAAGCTTGGCCACAAACGCACAGAGAGAAAGTGTCCAGTTTTAGAAAGAGTGCTATTGTTTGGAAAGTGCAAAGGAATCATTGTGAAGAAATCATAAAGCCTTGTTTGTGCCCACTGTGTGTTTATCTCCAGTCATCTCTATGTCTTCTACAACCTATTGGAGTCTGCTCACTGTTATCTACCATAACCCTCCCTCCATTACTGCCCACTAGTCTGCTGACAATAGGTAGATGAACTGGGAGAAGTGAGGTTTGTGGAGCTGAAAGCCATGGGTAGTGAAAGTTTCTCTTTCTTCTTTGTAAACTACAGGATGAATCGGTGTGGCAGTATTAAATCTAAATTGACCTGTTCTAAGGCTTATCAAGAAGGTGTAAACCTGCTTCAGTAAATCTCTTAAGACTGCAAGTCTGTTTAGTTTCCACACAAATTCACAAGTAGTCATAATAGAATAAAATGGAAGTGTATATAGAACTCACTTCTCTAGACCTGTAGAAGTGTAGCTCAAAAGTTACACAAAAACCGGCTCAACTGCTAAATTGTATGTCATGTCTGACAGACCACTTCAAAAAATTGGTGCCAAATTTACTTGATCTATCAGCCCGAGTTTTCCAGTTCAGTTAAGAATAGCAGCCATAAGTAGAAACCCAACGTAACTTTTGCAGCATGAAGAATTTAGGGAGATTAGCTGTGTCCTGTTTCAGGGGCTTCTTGTAATATACAAGTTTTAAGACACCGCTGCAGTGGGAAGGAGTTTCTCAGGCTTATATGTGCGTTTCTGTAGATCTTTGGATTGTTGGGCTTCCAGTTCTATTGCAAACTATGTATTTTGCAGTTTTGCAACTGTATAAATTTAATGAGATTTTAGATTTTTTTTAATTTTATTTTTTTGCATCTTATTGTTTTTGTTTGGTATCAGTGTTTTTGTTTACTGTCCGTAAGTATACACAAGCTAATTTTCTAATCTTATTATGGCCATATTGTGAGAATTTACAATGACACTGTGGTGAATCATCTGCAAATGCTTTTTTGCAGAGGTGCAGGTTTAGCCTTCCCTTTTTCAAATGAGCCTCTGAACTGGACACGGCCTCAGAGCTTTGCTTTCTTGGATTAAGTCACAGGTTATCTTTGCTTTTTCATGGGGTTTGTCAGTATAATCTTGAATGTACAGCGAGGTTGGTCCAGTGTGTTTTTGTGTGTTTTCTTAATCCGAAGCACCTCAGTCACGTTTATCTAAAATCAACACATACTATTGCTAACTCTCAAGGTGCTATCGGGAATGCAGGCCCATTTAATTCGGACGACTTTTTCGATCATACTTTCTGGTCATTAACCCTCAGGTCTTTTTTCCAAGTTTACCGTAGAAGCTACCACACAACAAAGCCAGCGTTTTGAGGGGAAAAAAATCAGGTTAAATCAGGGTTTTTGTGCATGGATACTTCAGTCACTCATCAACTAATGTAGGCCCATGACATTGACTTTTTAAAATGTCCTACCTTTAACAGTCTTGTACGTCATCGGTTCCCATAATTAGATGCAGCATCATCACCAAATGGATGTCATGGTCTTTCTTTCCCCTCAGTCAACATACGGTCTAGGTTTTTGTTTGTTTAGTTTTTTTCCCTGTTACCAGACTTTTGTGTTTTGCATAGGGAACTCAAACATCCCTAAGTCTATTACTTGAACTGTATTGCATTGCTCACTGTTGAATGTCTTTATATAAAATGATACATTTATTAAAGAAAAAATTTAAAAAGCAAATAGTTCCCTTTTGTTTTCTGGTGAGCAGGGATGAGGTTTGTAGTGTATGTACAGTATTTGTTACAGGCAAATGTAGAGCTACTTTGGGAGGGAAGAAGGTGCCATTTGAAACTTTTCTCAGATGTGTTTCGATTGTCACATAGGGCTTGACTGAAATTGCACACATTTACTGGTGATGTCTGCGTATGCATCCAGAGTCACATTTACAGAGATGTCATATATATGATATATCTTTATATGTATATAGAGCTTAAAGGAGTTACAGTTTGAAGGGTTGTTTTAGTCGCCGTTTGACCATTCCCCCCCACCCCCACCCACCCTTCAAAACACATTAACGCCAAAGATTTAAGTTCTTGATGTTTGTTGATGATTGGAAAATGAATGTTTCAGTAATAGAAACAATTTTTTACGTCCATTGAAATGATGGTATCACGACTCACAAAATAAAATCATAGTGTGAATGACCATCCCATACTGCTTGGTGAGATTGTTGGATTGTCCATCAGTTCAGTTCTTGTGAGTCGAAACGTGTCTTTTTGTTTGTTTGTTTGTTTTTGTGGCATATCAGGAAAGATCCATCTTTAGTCCGTGTTCATTGATCTTCCGATTGTAAATGAATCAAAATTATTGTAATCTGTGTTTGCCAGTTTATGAAGTTCAGTCTTGTTTGAAGTTTTTTTTCTTTCTTTATTTGGAAAGTGTCCTGCAGAAATCCAGAACAAATGTTCCTAATGGGATGTCAGATTCAGACACAAGAAATTGATCCCAAAAAGACCGAACTCATGAAATTTACTTTTTAGCACTACAAGCATTTGACTTAACTTAAGAGTGGGATGTCTTGTCTCGCTATAACCCCTCCCCCGGCCACCATCCAGATGTCTTTTTTTTTTTTTAAACATCACAAATAATTAAATTATTTCTGCAGGATTGTTCTCACTTTTTGTATCACTAAACAATTACATGCAATATTCCCTTTTTTGTCAGTCAGGGGTTCACGATGGAGGAAAATGTATTTGTGCAGTTACAGACCCAAAATACAGGCCTTTCTGTACACCTGGGGTTACAGTGACATCAGTTATGAGGGTTAATGGGACAAACCAAAATATTGTCAAGTTTACTTTTAATGACTGTTTGGTTGAGTTTACTTCAGAAAACTCAGCATCAACTTATACAACTCCAGGGAACAGATTTTAAGATCACCTCTCAGAAAATGAAGGTACATTTTGATTCTAACAAAGGTGCAGGCTCAGTAACAAAAAGGAACAATAACTCCACTGTTACCTTTTTCTGAGTGTTTATACTCACTATCATTGCAGGACTGTTAAAATAGCAACTGTCTGTTATTCCTCTACTACTATTATTAATACCACTAGTACTGCTACTACTCATCCTTTAAGCAGTTCTGCAAAGTTTTATTTGCAGCCAGGTTTTAATATGTTTTGTTCTTACAGAGGAGTTGTGTTGTCTTCTGACGAATGCTTATCTGATCACAGCGCCCAGCACAGCTTTGGGGAGTATCAGTTTCTTTAAAAAGAAAAAAAAAAACTTGAAAAAAAACTTTTAAAAAATCATTTTTCAAAAAAGGTTATACAACATCCCCTCCTCCCTTCTATGCCTTTTACCCCTTTTTGGCATACGTACAGATCCAGCATGCATATTTGGTACTATTGACTGTTTTCTCTTGTGTGTAAAAGAAAAATGGTTTAAAAAGATGTCTTTAAAATCGAATGTTATTTGTCTGTTTATGGTGTATTGAGATCTGAATTTAATATAGCAAATTTAACATCACTGCTTACAGCTGTAACAAGTTATAGTCCTTTTGTGTTGGGTGTTTAATGGTATAACAAAACTGAGAAAGAGAACCAAAAATGTATGCCAACCATTGGTACATCACATGAATAAATAATAAGCTTTGAGTATTTTCAGTCCAAATTACGGCATTAACTATAGCCCAGTGTTCTTTTACAATAAATGATCAAAGATTTAAAACATCCAGTATGTGTCATTCATAAGAATTTTGCACAATAAACAATAAAAGAAAAAATGACAAAGTGCTGATTTACATAACATCAGAGAACCACAAACTTGTACCTTGACTGAATGAAATCTCTCCCATTCAGTATTTTCGGTTGACTCAAGCTGGTCTCTTTCTCAGCGTTACCCTCAGCCATACCTGCTTTTGGCTTCTCTTGGTATTCTCTTTGAAATGGTTTTTGGTCCTTCACCATTACACTACTTTCTTGTGTCCGTTGGAAGAGTTTGACTGTTTATGAGCCGTTTGTTTTATGAGCAAAACCCACGTATGATTATCAGTGGAGTTACAACATATTTGATTCTCTTGCAGAATAAAGGAAATATTTTGTTCACTTACAAATATGTGATTGTCTTTTTTGTAAATGCTTCCATCTCAGGGTGTACTCTCACTAGGTGGTTTGTAATGTGCCTGCGCATACCCCAAAATTCATTTGATTAGTGTGATCACTACATGCCATATCTAGTTCAGTTTGACCCTTGTACATAACACGTGCAATGCGGCCAGTGTCATTGCTAGTCATGGATTTGCAACCCTTACTCAATAATAGCTACCTCTGTAAAAGTTGTTTTAAGTAATTAAGACGGTGACACCTTTCCTAATATATCATCCAGATGATACCGCAGCCACCCGAGCCGGGTTTCCTAACAGTTCATATTGGCTTCATCAGGTCATGGCATCCAGTTCGCACTGGAACAGTTTACAGTCAAGTGTGAGGTGCTGATTCTCATTCCTGCCACTTCAAAGTCTCAGCCGGAAAAGGGTGGAGTGCCCACTCTGGGTCGGGGACAAGTTGCTACTCCCAAGTGGAGGAGTTCCCGGGAGCAGGACACTGACAGATGGATTAGGACTGCAGCTGCAGTTATGTTTTTGCACAGTTTATGTTTTGGTAAAAGGGGACCTGAGCATAAAAGTGAAGCTCTCAGTTTACCATGTGATCTACGTCCCTTCCCTCACCTATGGTCATGAGCTCTGGGTAGTCATCAAAAGAACAGGATCACAGCAGACATGAGCTTTCTCAGAAGGGTGGCTTGCCTCTCCCTTCAAGATAGGGTGAGGGGCTCAGAGTAAAGCCGCTACTCCTCCGCATCAAAAGGAGCCACTTGAGGTGGTTTGGGCATCTGACAGGATGCCTTCAGGATGAGGTAGTCCGGGCATGTCCCACCAGAAGGAGGCACAGGTCATGCTGGAGAAATTATAACTCCCTGCTGGCCAGAGAACACCTTGGTGTTCCCCCAGAAAAGCTGGAGGAGGTTGTCTAGGGAGGAGGTTGTCTAGGGAGGAGGTCTGCGCTTCTCTCCTAAGGCTGCTGCCCCTGCAACCTCGCCTCAGAGAAGCTAAATAAAATAAATGGATGGATGCCATGTTGCTCCTCTGCCTAGGAAACCTACTCTGAAAAAGGACTAAACCTTCTCCAGCTTAAAAACTAATCAGTTACCGTTCTTTCCATAACTTTACACAGTATATCTTGGCCTGTAAGACCGTGCAAGCAATCCAGCCTCCTCTGATTTTAGTGCTTTAATGAGTATTGCTTGCTTCTATGAACTGGGGAGAAATCTCTCTTTCCGTATATTATTCATAAAAACCAATATTTAGTCCAACACTGGTTCAATTATAATCTCTTCAGATAATAATTATTAATGCCATGTTTTCCAGGGGCTGGCTTCCTTGCTTTTTAAATAGCCCTTTTCAATTCTTCTAGCGATATTATAGTTTATATATGTGTTCTCTTAGTGTTTCTTTTCTTTTTCTTAGTTATTCCTCACCCATGTTACCACCTCTGAGAGCAGATTTAAATTTATTGTTAAATAGTTTTGTACCCCCTAAGTATGGAAGTGTATGGACTGCAACAAAGACTCTCTGACACCAGCTGGTGTTGGTTCTGCCCAGCAAAATAAACTTGCATACAGTGTTGAGGGTTCCCAGTTCTTTAATTACCATTTAGCCTTTCCAGCCTGTAACTGCCAGTGGTCTCTCATAGCTGAAGATGCACACTCACTCACAGCGTGGACCTTCTCTCTTTTCCCAGCATGCTACTGAAATAGGGGAGGCATGAAAAGATTGTGGCTGCCAGTCGGGCCTGAACCCAGTGGACCACTCCTCCCCTGCAGTTCCACTACAGACCGGACTCCCCCCCCCCCCCCATACACACACACAGACTATTGACTTGCTCAATATCCAGCAGCTTTTTTATTTTGATCAGGTCTGAATTTTCATGGCCTAGGAACTCAAAATCTTAAGCCAAGGTTCTTCAATGACTCGTTAGCAGATCTTTAAATACATCAATAAATCTTTTAAATGCCTGTAAATTTGCAATCAAACTTTTGTATTCCATTGCAACAGGTAAAACAGAATCTGTCATCCTCATGGATTTCCAAGCCTGCAATTTCAGTGTATTCTTCACTTCTCTCTGTAAACCTCCTTCCCCTCCTTCTCTCATGAATCTTCACTTTTCGCTTCATGAACTTGTGTAACTGCTCTGGACCTAGATTAATTCACTCAAGGAATCTTTCTGCAACATCAGCTACTACTTTGATTATATCTGTCCTGTTGGATTGATTTCAAGCAGCTGACACCACATCGACCATAAATGCAAAAAAATAATTGAGTTTCTATGACTTGCTGAGCTGCCAGTGGCTGTGAAGAGGAGAAGAAGGGGGAGACATATCACACTACTTTCCCAGTTGCCTATTGCACTCCTTTAACTTTCCTCTGTTCATCTGCACATGTTATTGACTTTTAGGTTGAAGCTTTTCCTCTTGAACAGCTCATATTCTCTTGATGAAGGCATATGGTTTCTTCCACAGTTACGTCATCTAATTTCTTCGTAATCGCAATCAGGATCAAAAAAGGAAGAGTGCAGGAATAATTGGCAATTTTTGACTTCATATTTCACCTTTTAAAAACTGTTTACCTTCCCTCCCACTGCACAAAGTCATATAGGAGTAGCATCTTTTAGGTGCAGGTTTTTTCTTTGTTGAGAAAAAGGACAAAACTCTCCATCCCTGCATTGACTTCTGAGGATCAACACAATCACTGTTAAGAATAGGTATCTCCTGCCTCTGCTTTTGTCGGCCTTTGAGTTATTGCAAACTCAACCTCCACAATGCCTATCACTTGGTTCGCGTCCAAGAGGGAAACGAATGGAAAACAGCATTCAATACTCATCCGGGTCACTTCGAGTGTCTTGTAATGCCTAACACCAACACTCCCGCAGTGTTTCAGGCAATGGTGAAGCATGTCCTAAGAGACTTTATTAACCAATTTGTGATTGTCTACCTGGACGACATTCTGTTTTTTTCCAAAAGTCATGGTGATCATGTGAAACAGGTCCGGCTCTTCCTGCTGTTTTGTAAAGGAAGAGAAATGAGAGTTCCCTGTGCAGACTGTAACACAGACTGTAAAAACGAGAAATAGATTTTTGTAACGCATAACTTTGTAACCTCAGGTTGGTAGCTTGATTTATTGGAGCCATTTAAGCTTAAGTGTTTTGCTCACTTGACACTTTCACTGTGTGAGCCATAAAGCCTTTTTTTAATTTTTTTTTTTTTTTCAGTCAATAGTTCAACAGCCACTTCTGGAATCAGTTACCACTTTCACTTGTGGCGACTAACACATTTCAATTCCATTTTTCATTTCAATTTTATTTATATAGAAACAAATCACAACAACAGTTGCGAAGGGCAATTTGTATTGCAAGTTAAATACCGTAAAATAATATAAAGACAGTGAAAAACCCCAATAATCATCAGATTGAGTATAACGTGACTCACTGGTGCTTCTAAAGTGTGCAGTGGCTCCGATGTCTGTTTCTATTTCAGCTGCAGTTTCCTGAGCAAAGTTGACCTTTCAATTTGTGTGAATGTTTCTCTGGAAAAATACTGAACAGTACAGTAGCAGAGTACATGTTGTCCTGAAAAAGCCAGTGACAATTTTATATCTATCCTGCTATTAAGTATGTTATATTTAGCAACATTTGTATATGCCTTATTTGGAAGTACACCTTACATGGCTACCAACTGAGTTAAATAAGAGGTTCAGATTTGGTCATACACAGTCAAGAATACGTATTTATTGTCCTAATATAAAACTGCAAAACAAACATCTGATCTTATTTTTACAGGTACAACATTGTCATTGACTTCTTTTTTTTTTTAATTAATCAGTTATGGTTTATAATAGCAAGTGTGGCAACAGTCGCTATTTTCAAACTTTTTCCAGAATGTGACTAATTAGAGTGTGTGTTTATATTTGACTAAGGCAAATAGTCCTTGAGGTAGGTCAAGAGGTTGTAAGTAAATGACAGGATGTGTGGTCGGGCTGATTCATGAAATCTTAGTAACATTGGGAAAGAGAACTGACCCAGTCATCACCAACAATGCCCCTTCTGTTAACCACCACACACACAAACACACACCTGAATGGACGCCAGTGTACTGCAGAGGGGAGATGTGCACCATTGCACAACAAAGAGAGAGAGAGATAAATGCAGAATGAGCGAGAGGCAGAATAAATGCTTTTATAGCTACTGGAAATTCTATTTTATGACAGAACAACAAGCAACAGTCTTTTGCTGACGCACAGTGCTACACTGGTGAGCATTGTAAGCTGGTGCAACTCAAACAGAAGTTTTCTGCAGCATTTAAAGTGTGTTAACAGAACTTATGTTGGATACTTACACTACTGGTCAAAAGTTTTAGAAAACCCCAGTTTTTCCATCTTTTATTGCAATTCAAGTCCAATGAATAGCTTGTAAGTGGTGAACTGCCAGAGATTTAAAAAAGGTAAGGTTACCCAACACTGAAAAATAATGTAGATTTCAGAATTATACAAAAAGCCTTTTACAGGGAACACAAAATGGGTTAACAATTTAATGCTGTTCTGCCACAATGGAGGTTGGTCCAGTCTTGAAAGCTGGTGCTACTAATTCCTACAGGTGTTCTAACTTTTCTGGATTACTTACAGTCCCATCTGTCTGCATAAAAGCAGTGTTGGAACACACTGTGGTGCTATACCCTCGTGAGCATCAGTTGAACAGTATTGTACTGCAGAAAATAGTGTGTTGCTACAAAAATGGCGGGAAAAAGGCAATTAACAGTGCAAGAGAGATAGACCATCACAACAGTCAAGGTGTCAGTGAGTACAGTTTCCTTCACCATCAAAAGGCACTTAGAAACTGGGGCAAACTCTGACAGGAAGAGGTCTGGCAACCCAAAGCCACAGCTGAATCAGAAGACAAGTTTCTGAGAGTTAACATCTTGCATGATAGGCGGTCACAGGACAAGAGATTGAAACACAGCTTAATGGCCCCACACATGAGCACAGACACACACTGGACTAGGGATGGGTATCGTTTAAGTTTTATCCGATACCGGTGCCAAACCGGTACTTTTGAAACGGTGCTGGTGCTTAAACGGTGCTCAAACCGGTGCTTAAAGAATGGAGAACACAAAATTGGTCCAAAAACCTCTCATGTTCAGCTGTTTTTTTTGTAAAAAGATAACAATGTGTGCCTTTTCTGCAGCTATAGGGGATTTATGGCATCACTCTTGGCTGGAAGCAGTGCTTAAACAATGGAAAAAACACAAACTTTGTCCAAAAACCTCTCATGTTTAACTGTTTTCCACTTTTTCTTTGGTCATTTTAGCCTTTTTGGCCAGGGTGAAGGGAGTATCTGCCATCAAACAAGAAGACAGCTGCATGTAACTACGACGGTGTTTGCTAGTTCACCTTACATGCATTAATTTAATAACGTGGTTAGCCTACTTAACGTAAATTACACACGAACAACATTAAGCTACTCACGCAGAGTAGAACGGCTGCTGCTGCATCATCGTCCGTCATCATTTCTGCTACACTGGCAGGGCTAGGGGCCAGGACTCTACTCTTCGGGTTTTTGGGGATGATGCTAACTCCGGGTCCGATAACAGGCACCACACCCGCAGTAGATGTGCTCGGTGTGAGGTCTCGCAGCAAGCTATCAAATACGGCGCATTTCTCGGCTTTTAAAAAAAACGCTATGCGTCGCCAGGTGTTTCATCGGATTTGAGGTGTTACCTCCTTTGACAGTATCACAGTATCAGCTTAAAGCACTTGTTGCAGGCTGCTGAGTTTGCATATTTTGCTGTGAAGTACAGCCAGACTTTTGACCGCTTCGCCTTGGGCATTTTTAATCTGTAGCTCTGCTCTAAAAGAACGTATGTACCGGAACCCGCTATCCTCGGAAACGGAAAATGATTGGCTAGAATTCAAAGTGTATGACATCTCAGGAAAAAAAAAAGCACCGAAATAAAGCACCGAAATGTGCGCTGCTTTTCGGTCTGGTTACTACCGTTTATGTCAGAACCGGTACCCATCCCTACACTGGACCTTTCTTTCATATGGTCTGCCTGTCACTAACCTGGAGATCTGTGACTGTGCACTCTCAGATCATATGCCTGCGTTATTCACTGTTGTTTTTACACATACTGCAGTTAAATCTCGTAGGGTTATTAACCCCTCCACTGCCGCGCAGTTTCTGCTGCTTTTAAACCAGCTCTGTGGCTCCATTAAAAACCAGGCACCCTAAGGCTAAACCTGAGCTTTGGTTTAATGTTATCGAGCAGAACGCAGATGGAATTGTGGATCACTGGAATCCATTGATTCTGGTAACCACGTTGTTCTGATCTTGCTTGATTTAACTGCTGCCTTTGACACAGTAGACCAGAATATTCTCATATCTCAATTAAATGATCTAGTGGGTATTGGTGGCACTGCACTTAATTGGTTTAAGTCTTATTTGGCAAACAGAACGTTCTCTGTCAGCCTTCTCACTTCTGCATCATCTTCTGCTTCTCTGTCATGTGGCGTCCCACAGGGCTCAATTTTAGGGTCACTGCTCTTTTTGCTGTGTTTATTGTCTCTGGATTCCACCCTTAGAAGGCATGGGATCTCTTTTCATGGATTTGCTGATGACTGCCACATTTATTTGCTACTAAAGCAGAAGGATGGTATCTCCGTAAAACCTCTCTTCACATGTCTAGATGACAGTAAATCTTGGTTGGCTTTAAACTGGTTTGTGTGAGCCCTCCTCTGTTATTACTAGCCTTGGTTTTAAGTTGACAGCGATTTTGAATTGGACAGCCAAATTAGAGCGGTGGTAATGTTCAGTTTTTACATTTAAGGTGACTGGCAAGAGTGAAATCTTTTCTTTCTAGGCAGCACTTTGAAACAGTGATCCATGCTTTTATTTCATATTGTCTGGACCACTGTAACTCGCTTTATGTGCAGATCAGTCAGTCATTACTCTCACGTCTGCAGCTGGTTCAAAATGCCTCTGCACGATTGCTAGAAGGAACTCGTAAAAGAGAGCACATAACCCCTGTCCTGGCCTCACTGCACTGGCTGCCTGTGTCTTTTAGAGTTCATTTTAAAATTCTTATGTTTGTTTTGAAATGCTTTCACAATCTTGCCCCACCTTACCTCGCTGAGCTTCTTCATCCCCACATACCCTGTCGGTCTCTTAGGTCAGCTGACCAGCTGCTCCTGGGCATACTGAGATCCAGGACGAAGCTCAGAGGGGACAGGGCCTTTTCTATCGTGGCTCCTAAATTCTGGAATAATTTGCCCTTGCGCATTAGAGAGGCCGCTTCACTGTCCACTTTTAAAACATGTCTTAAAGCCCATTTTTATTCTTTGGCTTTTGGCCTCAGCAAGAAGTAGTTTTTCTTGTAATTAAATTAGTTATTAACTAATTCATTAATTATTTTACTTTTTTCTTATATTTGGATTGTATTTATAGATTATGTAATTTTATTATTTATTTCCAATGTACTTTGTGTCAGCTGTGGTTGTTTTAAAGTGCTTTATAAAAGATGATGATGATGATGATGATGATGATGTAGAAAGAATGCCACGGGTGTGTTCAGCTGTTATATCTCTCAAAGGTGGCTACTTTGATCAGTCAAAAGTTTAGAATACACTTTGGTCTATAAAATGATTCCATGATTTCTTTTCTAACTCCAATTGGTTATTTGTACGAACGACCAAAACCAACTTTTGGCCAGTGGTGTAAATTCTGAAAATGTAAAAAGCTCATGTCAGTAAGTATGCTGCTATTACGTTACAAGAGAGAAAAATTAACTCTTGCATTGATAACTTTCAGAGTACCCAGAGAGCGCCAATATATACTACCAGTTGAAAGTTTGGCACACATTCTCATTTAATCCAAAACATTTTCCCAGAGATGCTGAGCACTTGTTGGCCCTTTGGGCTTCACTCTGCAGTCCATCTCATCCCAGTCTATCTCGATTGGGTTTAGGTCAGGTGACTGTAGAGCCCAGGTCATCTGGTGCAGCACTCCATCGCTCTCCTTCTTGGTCAAATAGGCTCTTACACAGCCTGGAGGTGTGTTTGGGGTCATTGTCCTGTTGAAAAATAAATGATGGTCCAACTAAACTTGATGGGATGGCATGTCACTGGAGGATGCTATGGGAGCCTTGCTGGTTCAATGCGCGTTCAATTTTGAATAATTCCTCAACAACAAAGACACGGCGGGTGGAACCAAAGATCTCAAATCATCATACCAAATAATAATAGATTGGATTTATATAGCGCTTTTCAAGGCACCCAAAGCGCTTTACAATACCACTATTCATTCACTCTCACATTCATACACTGGTGGAGGCAAGCTACAGTTGTAGCCACAGGTGCCCTGGGGCAGACTGACAGAAGCGAGGCTGCCATATCGCGCCATCGGCCCCTCTGGCCAACACCAGTAGGCAAGTAGGGTAAAGTGTCTTGCCCAGGGACACAACGACCAGGACAGAGAGCCCAGGGATCGAACCGGCGACCTTCCGGTTACAGATGCGATTCCCAACCCCCTGAGCCACGGTCGCACAGATTTCCATTGGTCCAATGTCCATTACTTGTGTTTCTTGTCCCAAACAAATCTCTTCTGCTTGTTGCTTTTCCTTAGTCGTGGTTTCTTAGGAGCTATTTGACCATAAAGGCCTGATTCACGGAGTCTCTTCTGAACAGTTGAGCTAGAGATGTGTCTGCATTTATCTGGGCTCTAATCTGATGTGCTGTTAACTTGCGATTTCTGAGGCTGGTGACTTGAATTAATTTATCCTCAGTGGCAGAGATGACTATTGGCGATGATGGACTGTCGTTTCTCTTTACTTAGGTGATCTGTTCTTGCCATAATATGAGTTCAAACAGTTGTCAAATAGGGCTGTCAGCTGTGTACCAACCTGACTTTTGCACAACACAACTGATGGTTCCTCGTGTGCTGAGAGACAAAGAAGAAAACTTCAGAGAAATACATTTTCTTTTATACAACGTAGAATTGTGACCACTTGTCAGTTATGTTAAAAGTCAGTCAATAATTAAAGTGATCGCTGGGAAGCAGGATCAAGATAACGGCCAAAGAGCTAGAAATTGTGTCTGGCCAAACACTAGTTGCCCCTATGCATCATTGCATCTTACTGACACCACAAATCTCAACAAACATACCCAGATTGTTTGGGTGATAGCATCAACTGACAGAGACAAAGACGGAAACATCCTGAGAAATAACTGCACAAAGCCAAATGTCTTTCTTTTCGTACAAAGAAATGTAACTATTCTGAAGGTGGTCAGATGAGAGAACAACACTGATTACATCCATTCTCTTTCGGTTATAGGCCAGAGGCCATCCCAGCTACCATAGGGTGAGAGGTGGGGTACACCCTGGACCGATCACCAGTCTGTCACAAGGCTTACACAGAGACAGACACTTACATTCACACCTATTGGTGGCAATTTAGAATTAACAATTAACCTAACCCCACTCCCACTAACTATGAAGCCAGAGCACCCAGAGAGCGCAAACACAGGGAGAACATGCAAACCACACAGAAAGGCCCCGAGCAGGTGGTGGAATCGAACTCAGGACCTTTTTGCTGTGAGGTAACAGTGCTAATCACTGCATCGCCAGTTTTTTTTGTCTAGTTTGTGGATAGTTGATCATTTAGTCCGTTTATACATCATGGAACGTCATACAGGAGAAGAAAACTTGATCTGACTTTAATGTATAGCTGCTGCTGCTCAAGCCTCTTATAGTGAAGTTAACATTATATAACATCAGATGTGGCCTGAATCCTCTCCTCACTGACTCGCCTCCATCAACTTTTCATTTTACTTTTAGCTCTTAACTCTAATCACTTATATACTCCCACAGCCTGGCTGCAAGATTCACACTGGCACACACAAACACATACATTCATCCTGCTCTTGATGAAATCTGAACACAGTTTTTGCCCATATATGCCCACAGACAGTGTTGGGGAGTAATGGATTACATGAGTAACTGTATTCCGTTACAGTTACCGTTTAAAAAGGTGGTATTCAGAATACAGTTATTTTGTTGAAATAAAGGGATTACACAGCGGCCTTTTCCTGTTTCATATGTTAGGGTATGCCCTCTTTTGGTAATTCCACACCGGTGGAAACCCAAACAAAACACGCATTAGGAGGCTCAAATGCCTGTGTCTCAATCTCGTGTCTTATAATGATGTGAGGAAATATTTTTGATGATTTAATATGAAGGCAATAGGCAGAGTGCTACAGGCATAGCCCTAAAGAATGTAGCCTCATGGGCAGTGTAGTGCGTGCTGCAGGGACTGCCATACCCGTTATGTGTCTGTGAGCGAGGGAGGGAGAAAAAGGAGAGTGGAAAAGTACGAGTCGTCACCGAGCAGAAACGGGAGCTGGAAGCATGTAAATATAATAATAACCACTGCAGCCAAAAAGAGTGCCTGACGAGCCCAGCTGTAAGTAAGCTATTAAGACTCGACTGTACACTGTGTTGCGTGGGAGCAGCCTTTCAATGACTCTCTCTGTCTCTCGCTAGCAAAGTTGACCCAGACAACAAAGTAAAGCTAGTTTGGAGGTGTGCACCCAATCCTGAAATTCAGATAAATTTCCTTCAATTAAGAAAACTTCATGCTTCGCTGTGCTTCAGTCTCTTAAATAGTAAGTTCAATAACAGCAGTGAAAAGAGACTTTAACAGCAGGCAATGAAATGAGCCTATAAGTGCAGAAATCTGTGTGTCCTCATTTTCTTTTCTTGTTTTCTCTGTTTGATTTTTGGTCTTTGATTATGCTTATTTGAAGCAATCATTGTAAGAAATATAAAATAGCTTGGAGAACTAGAGCACGGAGCAAAGTTAAAAGGCTAAGTTTTAAACAAAGAATGAGAGGCATGTACAAGAGACTGCTGTTTGACATTCACTTTCCTGTTCTCTTCTTGTTACAACTGCTGTAGAAGGAAGGAGAACATTTCTCTCGCTGTCTTCCTTTCTCCTAGAGTTCATTGCTCTGCAGGGAGCTACAGGTGTGCGCCCAGTGTCCTTGTGTGTCACACCATGAATGTCTGAGGGATGAAACACAACATCACAGCAGGATTTCTGCCTTTGCATTCTGGTTTAGTTCTGCACACAGCACACAAGTGCTTTAAATTCTACTTGGTAAACAAGAACAATGTACAGTGAGACAGTATATTGCAAAACCATATGTTAATAAAGGATGAGCATTGTTCTTATAACTAAAAATTTTAAAACAAAGTAAAGGTGCCTTAAACTTTCAAATAGCCGTTAGGGAGTTTTATATGCTTTAATGGAAAAATGCTTCTAAGACCTTTTGATCCACGCATACAATAAAAGTTTTCTTTATAAATTTCTGGGCTTGATTGCTTTCACCAAGGGATGATATAAATCTAAAAGACAACACAGTGGTAACGTCTTTAAAAATGCCTTAGATTGGCTGTAGGTATTGTGACACATATGCATATGACTATTACCAGAGTCTGAATCTACTAGGGGTGGGGGAAAAAATCGATACTGTGTAGTATCGTGATATTTTGTTTGCTAATAATGTATCGATACAGGGACAGCAGAAATCGATATTTTTGTTACAAAAAAAGTTTTTGTGGACTGGAACATGCTCTGACTTCAGAGCATGTTGATCCTTTTTCTGAGCAAGAATCCTGACATTCCTTCACTGTCCAAATGTGTTTAACTTTTTTTTGGCAGCAATAAACTAAATTTAAGACATGTTTTATTTTAATTAAGTTAAACTTTTTTATTTAATGTAAAATTATATTTTGTTTTAATTTACTTTCAAATTCTTCAGTTGCTGAATGGGCTGCATAGTTTTCATAAATTGCATAGTTCAGAATAGCTATAATTGTACCAGATAGTTGCATTCAGTTAAGTTGGACTAGACTGTAATACAAACCGTTCAGTTTGTCAACAATAAAACTGACTGAAATGAGAGAAAGACTGAGTGCGAGACTTTGATATTAGATAAAATGAATATTGATAAAGTTTACCTTTATGTACAGAATCTGAATATCGCAAAATATTTTAAAAAATTGCAATAATATCGTATCGTGCGTTAAGTATTGTGATAATATCGTATCGTGGGATGTATGGTGATTCCCACCTCTAGAATCTACCCCGATCTATTTGCTGTGTGTCTTCAAGGAAGATGATAAGCGAAAACGTAAAGTGGGTAAAATGTTGTTTTCCTGGTATGTAAGCCCACCTCCATGAGTATATCATCAAAAATACCAAAAACACATGTTGTAAATTTATTGCACAGTGCATTAAAAACGTCACTATCAATTCCATTTACAGGACTTTTATTGAGGAAAAAAATCAGTGTGCAGATAGTTGATTTAAAACATTGACCAGATCCATAACTGCCTTTTGTGCCAGCTTGACAAAGCAAAGTAGCAGAGCAGCAACACTAGTCTCCCCTTCATTTGCAGAAAAATAAAGCATGAATGTCTCAATTATGGATTGTGTATGTGTGTGCACCTACACTGTCTTATGTGGCAAAGTTTACCACTGTCATTTTTGTTGACATCTGCAGCTCCGCTCAGTTTATGCCGTGTTGTTCCTTGTCTTAACTATATTAAACACAGGATTCATGTGTTTACAGTTAAATGTAGAAACGTGCTAAAGGTCTGAATGTGTGGCTGTGATGCAGTTGATTAAGCAGTCTGAGCTGACAGGAATCCAAGACAGTACATCCAGAAGTCACAGCACATAGAGCTGTGGTTTATGTTAATAATATTGTTTTCAATTATTAAAATACTCATATTGCAGCACATAAAGATACATAGAGAGTACATATTCTGAACATGTGTGTTATGCAGAGATGAGTGGAGTGGAAAACAGCAGACATCACTCTGACTTGACTGAACAGTATGTCTCCACACCTCTCTACATAACAGTGTGGATGACCATAGTGTGTAAAAGCTGACCATTTATCATTTTAACAGCAGAGGGAGATATTTTATATCAAGTCATCACATGATGATTTGACAGTCATCCTCATTATGCTGATGCCCTGTCACTCACAGTGACAGATAAAGAGATCTTCACTGCAACCGCCAGCAGTGTCACTGCCGCAGTGCATTGACTGCTGTCACATCCTGATGACACCAAAACATCAGAAATATTTTGCAGCAAGTGATGTGTCAAGCAGCTTTTTAGCCACCTTTGCCTCAGATATGCCTCATAGAGCTAAGAGTTGAATGCCTAGCCAGTGTGTCTAGTATTTTGTGACTGTGTGCTCAGAAGTCCTATTCAATCTGGGTCTTTTGGTGAAGAGAAGGATGTTTTTTTTCTGTTCACAGAAAAAGTAGAGCCAGTGGCCCAGCACTGACAGCCTCTTGCCTTTAAAAGAGCCCCCGAGCTTTGGTCTGGTCTTCTGTCTGTGAGGGGTTTATTGTCAAAGAGTGAGGCCTTTCATGTCTCCATCTATCCAAGGAGAACCAGCTTCGGCACTGCTCTGGATTTATTTCCTGTGATAGGGGAGCAGCCTTGCACCCAGCTGATTAGGTCCGTCAGCAGGGAGGAGCAATACCCTGCATTAACCCCTGCCATGTACGTTCCAAACTAGTGTCCTCATCCTTTCTATTGTAGCGCCCATCTCTGTCACTTGGCTGTCTCTTTCAGCATTCTCTGTCTTAGTCAACCATCTCAGGATTTCCCATTGTCACTCTTGAGATTCCAGCATTCCCAGGCATTGCTTGTGAGATAAGCCACAGCAAACAAGGTTCATGTGATGAAGCTACGGCCCCAAAATGTATGTGTTGTTTTTGATAGAAGAAGTCCAAAAACTAGATACAGTTTCATTTTTGACTGTTTTATGTGTTCTGATTGTAATAAAGGACCTTTCTGTAAGTGTTAGAGATATCATAGTTATTTTAGGAATTAAAAGCAACAGCAGTAGAGACTTATATATTTTTACTTGCTGTGTATGATGTGAACACATTGTTTGGTTTTGAACACAGGATAACTGATTTTGAGGAGATAGTTTGTTTTGTGAAGTCTGGGGTTTTGTGAATGTAGTTCAGATTTTTGGATTTGTGTTTAAGGTTTTCAGAAAATGAGTGGAGATTTCAAGACGTGTTTCATCAATTCAGAAAAACTGTAATTTAATAGATGTCTTGGGATATATTTTTTATACTCAAGATTTTATTTTCACATTATAGAGCAACAGAAAAGAAAGTGTGTAATGTAACACTTTCTTTTCTTTTCTTTTTGAAGAAAAGCTAAAATATTTTAGATCCTTCTATATATTCAATCTGTGTATAAAGTACCTCGTTTTCCTTATGCATATGAAATATTAATTTTTCATTTTTACAACATTGTTGAAATTAAATGAATAGAAAGATCACTGCTTTTTTTAAAGTCACATTAATTATTTAGAATTTCAATTTTCTGAAATGAAATGACTTGTATTCCAATCAGATTACTTCAAGAATTATTAGAAATAGAAAAAGACAGAAGAGCTTTTATCGTAATGAAATGTCTTGTACACTGTCTTGTTCTGCAGCTCTCATCTTTTCCTTCTCTTTGTAAGAATCAGTTATTTTCAGGATTTGACAAATGCAGAAGTCAAACTCCGGTCACCAGCTCCATGGCTGTGGGAGCCTGGGAGTGCTGCAAGAGCAAATCCAATTCACTGCATTTCATTTCATCTCTCCACACACTGCGAGAAATTTCTGACACCAGGCAAGAAAAAAAAAAACACTTTTCATGGTGAATGCTGTGTATGTGGGTTCATCCTGAGGCCAGTGAGATAACGAGAGGAGAGAGACTGGTAGCGACTTGTTGATTATAAGCTCTCTCTGCTGCTCTGTTTTGTTTTTCCTGATAGTCTGTAACTCTGAAGTCTGAGTAAAGTCTGACAGGGGAGAGCCTGGAATAGCAATTAGAGAGGAAACCTTGCTGTTGTTGTCAGCGATTCACAGTAAAATAATACAATTTCTCAGGTTATTAAACAGGCCTTGCTTTTCATTGTAAAAACCCACTGGCGCCAATCAATGCAGAGCGCTCCAGACATTGCTCTCCATGATTAAATTACTCCTCTATCAATCAATAGAAAACATATTCTTTTTACGAAAGCCAATCATTAAGAAGATAGAACTGACAACAGGGATTGTTATCTGATCGACTCTCAGATGTACTGAATGACAGATGCTGTAATGAAAATGGCTGTATTTATGGTAATAGATATTAGTGTGCAGGACAAATTTTCCAAACATAGACCTTTTCTAGTTTCTTTGATGCTTCTCTTTGCAGATAACCATCCTTAAATAATACATCTCTTCTGTTTGAATTGATCCCTTGTTGTAGAAGATATAGGAGTAAATTTCACAAACATGGTCAGGCAAAAATCATTCACAGTGAACGTCTATCCCTCTAACCCAAAGCAGACCTCAAATTACCTTTAAACTCTACAAAGTCCACAAGATTTTGTAGGAGTGGCTTTTTATTGTATTCACTACAGGTTCTGATCCACCAAGCTTTGTCTCAGCTAGGTACATGGCATGAATAATAAAGAGTCCTTTTAGTAAGGCTTGTTCCTGCAGTCAAACAACTTATTTGGTTCTTGAACTGAAGAAGTTTAAGAACTCTGGCATCAAATCCTCTCTGATATCACTGATACACATTTATAAAGTTATTTTACTTTTACAGGACAGCAGAAAAATACCCAAACTTTATTCACTATTTCTCTAGTTAAGGTCTCAACATTAATAAAATCCCCTTGACAGGTTCCCTTGTAAGGAAACTAATACTTTTTTATATAGGCAGAAAATTCTGAGTATGTGTATTTGATCTCAGTATGAGTATGTGTTGCTCCAAGGTAAAAGAGTCATTCAGGCTTAACATAAGAAAGTAGAGAGGAGTAGTTAATTTTCAGAAGAAGTCTATCATTTAAAACACACTCAGAGTTTGAGCTACTCATTTACCACTTTCATGAAATTGAGCTGACAGCTGTAACTCAGAGAAATCCCTGATTTTCAGAAGAAATTTGACACTTTCTTCAGTGCAGACAGGAGAGTGAAATAACTGTCAAAAGATACAAGATACTACCTGACATGTTTCTCAGTGAATCTCCCTATCAGGTTATCCCTCAGTGTACATGCCTCTGTTTACTAAAGGCCAGTAGTTTATGCAAAAATAAATTTCTAGATTATTTGAAAAAAGAGCCAATTAACTGACTCATTGATTGGGAGATTCAAAAAAATTAAATCCAGAAGTCTGTGAAGGGAGAATGGTGAACGTGCATTTTATCCTGTAAACTGCTAAAGTGAACAACAACTAAGTTGAGCTGAGTACTGCAGGTATACAGTGTATACATGTTGCGCTGTAAAAATCCACTTCAATAAACAAAAAAACAATAATACACATGATGTTAATAAGTGATAGAACAGTGTATGTTTAAAGCCAAGTGAGGTGAAGTCACTCGGTGAACACGGGGGGAGGTAATTCTTTGATCAGCTGAATATGTAAGTTTGCTCACAAAGGGACTTAAATCAAAATGCAAGCTTTAATTCTTATACTAGTTTCATTTTAATGGAGAGCAATAGTAAAGTCAAGTGGCTTTATTGTCATTTGAACCACGTGCAGTGGTACGGTACACAGTGACAACGTTCCTCCAAGACCATGGTGCCACATATAACAGACAATCAACACGGGACTACATAAATTGTAAGTATGCAAAACTTGCACACAAAAAAACTGTGCAACAGTAGATAGAACAAAACGATACAGACACAAGACAGTGCAAACATAACAGTGCAACAGAAGTGCAACAATGACTGTGAATTGTGCAAAAAGACTGAGCACTGTGCAAAAAGTAACTTGATGTATGAGAGTGTGCACGCAAGTGTGTATGTGTATGAGACTGTGCAGATAAGTGCTTGGTAGTGACGTGTGTGTGTGTGTGTGTGTGTGTGTGTGTGTGTGTGTGTGTGTGTGTGTGTGTGTGTGTGTGTGTGTGTGTGTGTGTGTGAGAGAGATACTGTTTTGCAGTCAGGCTGTGAGGGCCTGAATACTCCAGTACCTCTTGCCAGAAGGCAGCAGGGTCAAGAGTCTGTGTGAGGGGTGCATTGGGTCCTCCACAATGCTGGTAGCTTTGCAGATGCAGCGGGTGTCATAAGTGTCTGTGATGGAAGGAAGAGAGGCTCCAATGATCTTCTCAGCTGTTCTCACTACCTGTTGTAGGGTATTGCGATCCTATACGGCACAGTTACCATTCCAGACAGTGATGCAGGCGCTCTCGATAGTCCCTCTGTAGAAGGTGAGAGATGGGCTTTTCTCAACTTCCTCAGGAAGTACAGACGCTGTTGGGCTTTCTTAGTTACGGAGCTGGTGTTAATGGACCTTGAGAGGTTCACCGCCATGTGGACACCAAAGAATTTGGCGCTCTTGACGACCTCCACAGAGGATCCATCGGTGTTAAGTGGACAGTGATCTCTCTGTGCTCTCCTGAAGTCAGGAGATGCTGTTACATATTCAGGCTGTTGGAGGTCTTTCCGTCAGAAAGTCCAGGATCCGGTTCCAGAGGGAGGGGTTCAAGTCCAGCAGGCTCAGTTTTCCAATGAGGTGCTGGGGAATGATTGTGTTGAATGCTGAACTGAATGACGAGCCTTTTGAAGCACTTCATCATGATGAGTGTGAGTGCAACGGGACGGTAGTCATTGAGGCAGGACACTGAGGACGTCTTTGGCACAGGAACAATGGTGGTGGCTTTGAGGCACATTGGAACGACAGCAGTGCTCAGGGAAAGGTTGAAAATGTCAGTGAGGACATCTGCCAGCTGGTCTGCACATTCTCTGAGCACTCTCCCAGGGACGTTGGACCAGCAGCCTTCCGTGGGTTCACTGTGCAAAGAGTTTTTTCTCACATCAGCCGAGGTCAAACACAGATTCTGGTCGTTGTGTCTGGGTCCACTCCTTAATGAACCTCAAGTTCATGACAGATGTAGTGTCTTTTGCACAGGTTTCTCTGTGTTATTTCGAGAGAGTTGGGACTAAAAGAGATCGAAGTCCCTCCTTCTAACCTCTAATTAAATCTAAAAAAAAAAAAAAAGGGAAAACACAGACAACCACACTTCAGTTGCCCACAGGCTTACACTAGTATCAAGCAAACAGGTCCCGCAAGCAAAACTCCAAAACACACCAACAGGCTCTCCTTTTCCTTGACCTCAGTTTCACACAGTGAGCATGGTTCCACGGGTTATAATAAAACTATCTTTTAATAATTTTCTAAATAATTCCTAAAGTATAAAATTTGACTCGATAACTCTAAATGTGCAATTGCATTTGACAGTTTGCATTTGTTTGTGTTGTTAAAAGATATCACAGGGGTAAGACCACGGGAACAGATGAGTTTTTGTTATATTATTTACTATTTTATTTATTTTACATTGGTAAACATGAGCTAACAGACAGATTTGACAATAAACGCATAACTCATATGAATCTTATCTTGAATAAACTCCTGATACCCTATGCCTGTGTAGCTCTGATTGATTCAACAGGAGCAGAACATACCTGGGCAGGAATGTTCGCTCTTTTCTGTGCTTGCTGTAAGGAAGGACAGTGGTAAAAGCATCTTCATTGTATTTGTGCTGTGGAGCAGGGATGAACTCAAGGACTCCATACACACTGTTAACAATAGAAATATTTTCAGGCACACATCAAACACTACAGAACAATCATGCACAGAGCACCTTTCATTTAACACAAAGCATTGAAGTTATCATAAAATCCAGCTTTGCAGACTTCTGTTCAACATGTGAAGGAAAATGAGAACTGAAAACATGTCTCAGGGTCTTATGATGTAACACAAATAATTGGTAAACACTTGTTACCTTTGAAATGCAGCACAATAACAGCTGCTGGAGTTTGCCGCACTCTGTCCATCCGAGACATAGTATTAAATAATAAAAACGGCTTTTATCTGTACTGCACTTTCAAAGAATTTCAAAGGAGTAAAATACAAGGACTCTATATCTCGCATCACAGACGAGCTGACCAGAGAGTGAGCAAGTACTTGTGAACTCTCAGAGTTCAGCACATCAAAATCAACTCCACAGCCAAGCACCTAGAAGAACAACACCTCCACACACACACCTACACAAAGACACGTACACAGACAAGTATCGACAAGTGCAACCTCAATCTCACTGCCTCCACACCAGCACCGCAGAGATCCAACCTCCCTCACATGCCCTCAATCTACAGATTAACTGTGTTAAGTACATGTGAGAACATTTTGGTCTTCTTTTTAAAGTGTGGAAAGTTGCTTTGAAAACACTGCTAATGGCTTGAAAAACTGTGTGTCAGTATGCTGATGAGAACTAACACAATTTGAAATTATTTTTCTGTCAACTGCACAAAACTATTCTTGGCATTACATCTAAAAGCAGTTTACTTTCCTTTTAGAGCATTTGCGGAGGAATGTGCATCACCAGCGTTTTAGCATTTCAACTGCCTACTTATTAACTGTGAGATGATTTCTAAAATATTAAATACATTCATAAAACCTCCTTTTTTCCCTTTTTTAACAGATTGTTGGGGTTTTCTCTGTATTATTGAAGGGTCTTTCCCTTTACAATATAAAACATGAGGTGACTGTTGTTGTTGTGCTATAAATAAGACTGAATACACACAGGCATAGTTTCATATGTACTTAGTGATGGTAAATGGACTGGTTCTTATATAATGCTTTTATACTCTGAGCTCCTTATACAGCTTGCCTTACTCATTCAAGCACTTTATTCCTCTGCAAGTGCTTTCTATCTAATATTCAGGCAACAGACACATCAGAGAGCAACTTGGGGTTAGTATTTTTCATGCAGACAAGAGCAACCAGGGATTGAGCCACCAGAATTCCAATTAGCAGATGACTTGCTCCACCGTCTGAGCTACAGCCACCCCATCTAGCCATTCATAAATCAGTCAGTACCTACAGGTAGTGGCCATAACCGAGTGTGTAAACTCAGGTAGAATGTTAAATTAACAGCTTTCTTTTCATACTCAGCTTTCTCTCAATCCAATTTAACTCTGTTTAATTTAATTTATTTTATTCTATAGCACCAAATCACAACAACAGTCATCTCAAGACACTGATGTTGTAAGGTAAAGACCCTGCAATACTACAAGGAAACCCCCAAAATCAGAAACCCCCCTATGAGCAAGCACTTTGATGACAGTGAGAAGAAAAAAAGAAACAATTTTAACAGGAAGAAACCTCAGAACCAAGTTCAGGGAGGGGCAGCCATCTGACGTGACCAGAGAGGGGAGGAAGACAGCTGTGGATAGAGACAGATCAGTTGATCAGTTTGGTGCTGCTTCAATTGCACCAGTTGTTATTAATACAATTACCCACTGCACTATCTCCTTCTCCACTTGGGACAGCAACTTTTCCTGTACCCAAAGCTTGCATTACACACTTTCCTGGTTGAGAACCGTGGCCTTGGACTTACTTATTAACATAACGCAGTGGAGAAAACACAGGACTAGAGAGGGTTGCATTAGAAAGAGTATCCAGCGTGAAATCTCTAAAAAATAAATCAATAATTCAGATCCATCCATCCATCCAAAACTTGCTTGTTCTAGGAGCCAAAACTTAGGAAACAAAAGTGAGGTGTTTTCACACTGAATGGGTTGGATTTGGCTTGTTCAGCTGCTAAAGTATTTCCATAAAAAATCAGTAGGGTATTGCAATGCTTGCGTGAGCTGACTAGGCTCGGGTTTAATAAGCATAAAAAGGCAGAAACAAAGAACAAAAGCTGAAGTTAAAAGCAGAGTGTGTATATATTTTTTTTCTGAATGTACAGAGGCCAAAACACACCATCATTTGGGACAACAGGAACAGAGAAGGGGCTGTTTCGTTTTGGCTGCCCAAGAGCCGGCAAGCTTTCCTGTTGATCAGAGCTCATCTCTCCCCTGCTATCTCTTTATCACTCCTTTCAGCTACTCATCACATCTTTTTTTGACAGTATAACCAACTCTCCAGAGCTCCAGCAGGCAAAGCAAATAAGATATTCTGTATAATGTGCTGATAACAAGAGTAAGAAAAGTTCTCATGAAATGACATCCAAATAGATATTTTTGACATCCCAGAGTCTGTATTTTACAGGCATTAACTTTAGCTAGCATTGTATTACCACAAGCATTTTTTGTGCTGGGCAAGAGTCACCACAGGCACTTTTGTTGGTTTGCAACTATGCAAGGTTTTTATGTTTTAAGTTTAGAACTAATTAATTCTAAATGCCAATTTAATCAATGAAGTGTAACTAGATAAAGATGCATAAACCACACAGGGATCTGTTTGCTTCACTGTGCATATCCCAGCAAATGCCAGGATTTTAAGTCTGACACATTTTGTCACTCTGGCATCTGCTCTCTGTTGAATGCCATTTCAAATATTTCATATATTTTTGCTTTAAGAGGATGTCTCGTCAGTTCATCCTTGAGTTACACGTTCTTTCTCTGTAGCTGGCTGAAACTTTTCAGGTGTCCTAACTTGATATTATTCTCATATTCAGATGAATGTAAGAAATAAATAAATACTCACCATAGCCCCAAAGAGAAAAAATTAAAACATGCAAACATATAAGATGAGATTTAGAGTAGACTAAAATAGTTGTGGGTCTTGTTATTAAATAAATATGACTAATACACATTTTCGTCAGAAGCACCTTCTATATCAGGGGTTCTCAAAGTATCTCCAGCATCTTACTGAGGGCTACACAGGAAAAAAGCACTAATGAAAAACGTTTAGAGACTCTCTGAATCTGGACCAGAATGACATTTACATAATACTAAATAAAGTTTCACTGACCTTTCAATGAGCTTCAAATGACAAGCCACATTCAGCACTTTATTATCCTTTGATAAATTATTTATCTGGTTAATTCACCAATTAGGCTAAAATGTATATCTTTGAACTATGTACAGTAACCAGGGGAAACCCGCACACGTACAAGGAGAACATGGGGAGGCCAGACTATTGTGTTTCATTTTCTCTGTATTATTAAAATTGAATTGATAATGAGGGTTTCTTTGAACCATCATCATTATCGTTATCAAAATGATGGTGATGATGGTTTATTTCAAATAAACCATCATCACCATCATTTTGATTCAATTCAATTTTGTGCTACAAGAATACGATGAACATGTCTGTGATAGGTCAGCTGCCCTAATATCAGCTCTGTTCAGATTCTTTCTTTGATCGAGCTCCCGATTACTGTAATTGTGAGCAGAATCTTTCCTCAATTCACGATATACTGCAACGAGGCCACCTAGGGAATCTAATCTGCACATGAATAGCCTTTACTCTGGCATTTTAATGTAACGAGCATATTTTTTCGCTGGGGAGTTGCAGCCTGAGTTTTGGATAAGCTACATCAGAATCAGAATCAGAAAGGGTTTTATTGCCAAATGTTGAGCAGGTTTACAACATTAGGAAATTGCTGCGGTGCTTCAGTGCAAACATACTGTCATAAATTACGCTTAAATAGACATGAAAAAATAAAAATAAGAATTAAAAGTGCTAAGTAGATAGATATATACATGATATATACATGAGTGCAGGTGGTGATCAGTGCCAAACATGGAATGATGCAGTGAACACAGCGTAGGGTCATGTGTTAGTGGTGGGAACAGTCATACGGTTATTGTTCATGTGTCCAACAGCAGAGGGGAAGAAACTGTTCTTATGGCGAGAGGTTCTGGTGCGAATGGACCGGAGCCTCCTGCCTGAGGGGAGCAGGTCAAACAGACTGTGTCCAGGGTGAGAAGGGTCAGCTGAGATCTGAGCTGCACGCCCCAGTGTCCTGGAGGCTATTTTTAATGTGAATGTCTAATCATTTGTGTAGCACTTTTTAAATAGCCATCAGAGATTTAGCCTCTATAAAGCAAGTAATAGTAAAATAGGTTAATCTCAATTGCAGGAAATTACCCAATAAATCATATTCAATCAAAAGTTAGGCTGATGAATTAGGTTTTCAGTTTTGGTGTAAAGAGCTGCTATATATGAAAGTGTTTCAGTTTCTCTGTGTTACTTAAAGAAATAAAAGGTAAATTTGGTGACAGAGCATATCAGAGTTAAAGACCACTCCTGTGTCTCTTGAACCTCTTACAAAAGTGCCCTGAAAATTGTTGTATATTTATAATTTTGCATGCATGTCTATGTATGCAGCTTACTAAGCAAGCTTTAGCTTAGGTTTGGACTAGCATTAGCTGACAGGTTTAAACCCTTGTACACAAATGTTCACTTTTGGCTTCAAAAGTCTCACATGATGTCACTCAGAATACTAACACTGAGTCCAGAAAGCACTAAGTGAACATGTGATTTGAATGTGATTTCCAAATATTAGTATTAATCATTAGTACCTTGATGCACTTTACATGTTAGAAGATCATTAATTTACTCCAAAATGAGCCCAAATGTCTTCACTCCCTTGGGATGTTTTTTTTTTTTTAATTCTAAGCACAACTGGTGCAATAATTTTAATATATCACCAAAACAAACTAATTAACAGTTTAGAGCTTGCAAAGTATTAAAAAAAATTTTTTTAAAACAGTGCAGTGCTATGTGCTCAGCTCTTTTTTGTAATAATTTTGAGAAGTATAATCTTTTATGAAGATCTGTGTGGCACCTAATGTAATCTAACAGTGCCCTCCTATGGCTTCATTTGGCAATCTACATTTTAATTCTTATATTCCACCAAAACCCTTCTGGTAATTTAATATCTACTTGTTCTATTGCTCAGTGAGTGACACTGATGAAGCACTAAGGGTGAGATTTGAGATTTGCAACGCACTGTTACAGTCAGAGGACGGCAGCAAGCACGGATGTAATGACTGGACTGCCCGCTCAGCTAAGGAAAAACACAGATCTGGGGGGGGGGGGTTGTCCTGCTCTTTATCTGATGAGACTCTCTGACATCAAGAGAAGGATGGTGAAGAGAAGTGACCAAAAAAGAATTTGGTTAAAAAGCAGGTGGAGAGATTGATATTAATATATTTACATTTTATATTTACATACAAAATAAAACATTTTGACATTTGAAGCCAAAGTGAGGTCCACACAACCCCACAGGATTATTGATTAGTGTATAGATGGTCCTGGCAGAAGGGTTTGCAAGCCTTCAGTAATTCCAACAGAAATTCCTACAGCATATTGTACACCGCGAATGCAACATTCCTTGTAGCCTTGCAGTATTCACAATGCAGCACATTGTAATATAATATGTAACAACACTTCTTTATTAACCCAAAACCATAAAATTGACAGTGAAAACCGTCAGTCTAACTTTGGCTGTGATCATGTTTTATTCATGTGGTTTTGCTGTGGGTTTGTTCACCGATAGCTTTGATAGAATTAATTTTTTTTCTGTTAAATACTCTTTAAGATGTGTCTGGATCAGATATCACCAAAATATTTATTTTTTATTTTGAAAGGAAAATATCTGGAATAGCGGGCACTACTTTGTTTCTTCATGCACTCTCAATGTCCCCGTGAGTCACATATGATTAAAATGTTTAATTTTCATTTTTAAAGTGAGAAAAAGTAATGCTATTGCTGCACAGACTCTTTAGTCATGGCTCACTTTTAAAATTGATCACACCCTGCTGTAACTGAATGATAAAATTGCTGGTCCAGCTAATTTCTTGTTTTGAAAATCCGGCCCAACACACTTTATAATTGAATAGCTCTGCCCTAAACCAACAGCAAAGTCAGATCTTTGCACTGTGTTTTGTGAGGAATGAGCTTTGTTATTAAGCTTCCAGGGAGGTATATACAGTACATTCTGGTGGACGTTCTTTAGTTTTCTTCGCACCACCAGCTCACCCTCCACCTCTCACTGTGGATTCTTTTTGTGTTTATGCTGCTTTTCTATGGGTGCGTGTTGTTTCTGCAAACATTTATAAGCGTTTTAAAAGAGTAACTAGCAATCAACTTATTATATCATTTTGGTATGAGAATGTGTTGGTCTATCCGTAGCTAGTTGGCTGCACTAACACAAAAAACTTTAGTTAAAAGTATGACGAATCATGCTTTTTGGTAATATGCATAAATGTTCTTAATTTTAACAGAGGACTGAACTTCAAACTTTGATAAAAACTTACTTTTATAGAGTATTCATTGCATATTTCAAAGTCGTAGAGAGAAATCAGAGTTCAAAATTAATCCAACCCTAGAAACACATGAGGCAACCACTCAAGCAGACAAACAGTAGGATGCAGCAAAGAGCTAAGGAAAACTGAGGGCTTAAAAACATCCACAAGGTAATCAGGGAAAGAGAACAGAGTTGGGGAAAACAAGACACAGGTGAAGAGAATCTGGCTAATGAGACAAAGGAACACAAAACTAAATGCACACAAGATTAATGCGCTAACACATTAAAACAGGAAGTAACTAAACACGGGACACTGGAACATGGAGAACACAGATGGGCAAAATGTAAACCTAAACTAGAATATAAAACAGAATGTGTAGGAAATATAATAATGAAAAAATTGAAACACAAACTTGCAGGCTCAAAGACATCATGACACCTCCGTGTTGTTCCGGTTATGGACTTTGTCACCACCTAGACTTAGAGGTTTTCCACTATGTTGCAACACACTATATCCAAACCTTTAGATGGTCCTGTATATATACTGGCATATGAATTGCACAATCTTAAGCATGTGTGAAACCTTATGTATGTATACTATCTCTGCAGATGAGGTTCTCATTGCTGTCTGATAGAGATGTCAAAGACATCAAACAGCTTCTCCACTACACGATCACACAGAGATGAGGGAGGGAGTTTAAAAATGAATGGAGCAATGAACAGAAGTCAGAACAAGTGCGAATCAGTGAAAGCTCTGCTGTGAGACTTCAACAAGCAAAGCAGGAGTTCAAAAACTGAGAGAAAAAGAGAATGATAAAGTGGGTCTGTGAAAAGAAGGATTAGATGTTTGGATTTTGGAAATGTAGATAAGAAGAAAGCTGAGAATACAGACACAGCAGCAGCATCCCCTACGGGTCAAACAATGAATTAAAACATATGTGCGTGCGTCTGTGTGTGTGTGGAGACAAGTTTACACTAGCTGATGATTTGATTTGCATTTCATTAATGTTTGTGTTTATACACATGTACAATGTTAAAATGCAGAAAGCACATATGCTGCTCAGATATGTAGATGAGGTTATGCTTACAAACTGAATACATGTTATAATACTTATAATAATACTATTATTATTTAAATATTTAAATATATTTATATAAATACCACACTAACAGATATTTTATAGGTTTTAATACAGGTTTTAATAAGGAATGCTACAAGTAAGATAAAAAAACAATTACTAAACAAAAAAATTATTATGCTTCACCTGATTAATAAACGTATCCCCAAATCAAATTGAAATCTTTACAGAGAATATGGCCACAGAAGTGTAAACACAGTCAGGAGAGCAGGAGGCAGATCTGTATTCATTACAGGTATTCAAATCTGTGTGTGTCTGTGTGCTACTCTCTCCCCAAGGCATTGTGCGGCCGTGTAGAGAGGATGAGATCTTTTATCTCGGTTGACGTCCCAATCAATCAGCCAGACACTGATGGAGACCATTGTGCCCTCACTCTCTCTCTCACACAAGCACGCACACACACACGCACACACACGCACGCACGCACACACACACACACACGCACACGCACGCACGCACACACACACACACACACACACACACACACACAGTAGTTCCTAACCCCTGCCTGTTAGTCCTTTGTTTAAAAGCATCCTTGTTCTTCACAGGATCGGGAGGATGTTCTTTGTTAAGCCCTGATTGTGGGTCTTTGGTGCCCCTCAACACAAATACACACACATCTTAGAGTATCACATGCCTGATGAGGTAATTAGGTAAATCTTCAGTGAGGTCTTTGTGATATCTGCAATAGTGATCACATTTTGTAAATTAAATCTTAAAAGAATAGACAAGAGCAACAAATGGAAAGATCTCAATCTAAAAATTTTCAGAGTGTAGAGAGACCAAATTGGCTGCACCCGTCATTATTGCAGGTTCATAGATTGGACATACACTGAATTTGAAAAAAGAATCCGACAAGTTAAAGCTTTGTTCATTTTTTCCCCAAATATCTTTGTTAAAAAATGTTATTTTACCTGTCATCATGTAAAAAGTGACAACATGAACTGACAAGCAAATATTTGCATCCTGCTAAAATGTGAAATGCTATGAGAGCTCAAAGGTAGTTTCAATGCTTGTCTCTAAAATGTGGGAAATGTAATTCAAATATTTTGATTTTGAAGCTCATTATGAACATTAGAAGCAGGTTCTGTGACACAGTGAACACAGTGTCAGACTAAAGGAAAAACAACAGGCTTCACATTTTGAGAAACAGAAGTGGGCTTAGACCCTGGTAGACTCCAACAATGCTTGAAAAATACCAGAAAGAAACAAAGTTCCTGAGAGGTAAATCTGTCAAAGCAGACAACAATATCCCAGAAAGCATTTAAATGAAAACGTCCAACAGATGTGCACTTTCAAAAGAACAAAAATCATAACAAAATTTTATTTAAAAAAAATCAACTTGAATTTCTTTGACGCTCTCATTGCTTTCAAACTATATTGATTTGAACCATCCATCTCTGTTGCTTCACACAGTGGCAGCTATTTCATGCACTATTAGCCTCATACACATTATCATCTTAGGTGCAGCAGAAGAGATGCTAAAGTAGCCATACATCAGCCCACCACAGGCCTCATTAAGTACCTGGCACCTGCTACCTACAGAGACCAATTAGAATTCAGAGTGTAATGGGATGTGATCTCTCTCTGCCAGGCCTTAACCAATCACAGCACAGATTTAATAATTTCAGTGTCCTCATTAACGGTGATAACTAAAGTACAGAGAAAGCACAAATAATGTTCATCTTTTGTGGCAGAATGGGAACAGTAGCTGAGGGGAGAATGAGGAAAAATGTCTTTACTAACTGTTACTAACTGAAAAACTAACTCATCAAACTGTCAATCATTGGAGCGCAAAGATTGAAATGTGGGTGAAGCAGGAAATGTCCCTAACAATGATTTTGATAAGATTTTTTTTTCAGTTCAATTCAGTTGTATTTATATAGCACCAAATCACAACAACAATCACCACAATGTGCTTATATTGGAAGGTAAAGACCCTACGATAATACAGAGAGACCCCAGTGATTAGACAACCTTGTCTGAACAAGCACTTTGGATGAGAGGCAGAAATTAATAATAACTCATAATTAAAAGCAAAGTGGTGTATAAACCCATGGTGAGTGAGAGAAGAAGCAATGCTCAGTGCATCATAGGAAACCCCCAGGAGAAGGCAGCATAACTAAGGGAGGATTCAGGGTCAGGTGATCCAGCCCTAACTTCGTGTTTAGCAAAAAGGAAAGTTTTAAGCCTAATCTTAAGAATAGAGAGAGTGTCTGTCTCCTGAATCCACGCTCAGAGCTGGCTCTACAGCAGATGATCCTGAAAGCTGGAGGCTTTATTGTACTTTTAATTATTGTAGGAACCACAAGTAAGCCCATAGTCTGAGAGCAAAGTGCTCTAATGGGGTGATATGGTACTATAAGGTCATTAAGATAAGATGGGCCCTGATTATTTAAGACCTTGTACGTGAGGAGCAGGGTTTTAAATTTGATTCTGGATTTAGCAGGGAGCCAATGAAGGGAAGCCAATACAGGAGAAATGTGCTCTCTCTTTCTAGTCCCTGTCAGTGCTCTTCCAGCCATCCATTCGCTTCCGCTTATCCTTTTCAGGGTCGCGGGGGGCGCTGGAGCCTATCCCAGCTGTCATAGGGCGAGAGGCGGGGTACACCCTGGACAGGTCGCCAGTCTGTTCTGTCAGTGCTCTTGCTGCAGCATTTTGGATCAACTGAAGGCTTTTCAGGGAGTTTTTAGGACATCCTGATAATAACAAATACAGTAGTCCAGCCTAGAAGTAATAAATGCATTAACTAGTTTTTTAGTTTCACTCTAAGACAGGATGTTTCTAATTTTAGAAAATCCAAAATAGAAGAAAGCATTTCTACAGGTGTTTAATATGAGCATTGTAGGAAATATCTTGGTCAAAAAAGACTCCCGAGATTCCTCACAGTGTTTCTGGAGGCCAAGGTAATGCCATCCAGAGTAAGAATCTGGTTAGATACTATATTTCTAAGATTTTCTGGACCAAGAACAATAAACTCAGTTTTATCTGAATTTAGAAGCAGAATATGTGAGATCATCCTGGTATTTATGTCTATAAGATATTCCTGTGGTTTAACTAATTAGTGTGTGTTATCTTGCTTCATGGATAGATAAAGGTGGGCATCATCAGCATGGAAGTGAAAATGTAGATTGTGCCTTCTAGTGATACTACCTAAGGGAAGCATGTACAATGTAAACAGAATTGGTCCTAGCACAGAACCCTGTGGAACGCCATAATTAATATGTGTATGTGAAGAGGACTCTTCATTTACATGAACAAATTGGAGTCTATTAGACATATGAGATTCAAACCACTGAAGCGTAGTACCTTTTATACCTACAGCATGCTCTTAGTCCTAAAAATCAAATATTATGGTCAACAATATCAAACACCACACTGATGACTCTACTGTCACAGAATACTATTTATCATTTACAACTTTCACTAAAGGTACTGGGATGAGCTCTGAAATTGAAATGGAAACTGAAATTTCTTGTATATTAATGATTAACAGATTTTGTTTTCCCTCCATAGCCCTATATCATTAACATGATTGCCATTACTTTAGAGACGGACACAAAGGAAGGCAGACAGATGCTGTTCTGCATACCTTGTTTGTAAAAAGTGGCTGAGCTACTGTTGCCTTCTTTGCAGGTCAACATAGTCTTCTCTGACATCAGCAAGCCATTTTCACCAAGAGAACCACCACTCACTTCTCTAGTTTCTCTTTTTGAGACAATTTGTTGTAAACTCTAGAGTTGGTTGTGTGGGAAAATCCCAGTAGATCAGCAGATGTACCTATAAAGTGGCTGCTGAATGTATGTAGTTTGAGTTAACTGAACTATACAGTTGCTGGTGCTGCATTCTCAGATTGTATATATTTTCTTTGTTTTCTGATGCATATAGTTTCATGAGTATGCTTTTCTCCATTTCAGCAAATTTGTTAAGATTCCAATAAATCCTTCACAGCACATGTTGGATGGTAGGACTTTCCATAAGACAGTCAGATGAACTCTGAAACTGCTTTTTTTGGGTTCACGCTGGATTTTCTGACAAGGTTTACTCCCTTAGCATGAAGACTTGCAGGTGGTTCAGCAGCAGGTGGGTTTGATTTCTGAATCTCACTGTCCTAGCCTTTGCCTCTAATGCCTTGCCCCATAAGGCAGCAAAGAAATTAAGAGTAGAGTAATGATAACTGAGGGGTCACTACACTCCTTCCCACAGATCCATTTTATCTCAAGTGTTAGAGTTAGGGGACTCAAAATGAGTCCCCCCCCTTCCATTTGATTAATAGCTAATTTAGAAAAATGTATAATTCCTCTTTTATTTTTCATAGATTATTAAATAGACTGAGGTCACTTGGACTAGTGGTGAAATGTTTCTCCCACAGAAAGCGCTACATCCAGATGAACAGAATCAACTTTTTGGAGATTATTAAATAAATCATTATTTTATTCATTGAAAACCTGAGGGCATCCTATGCCTGACTGGACACAGGAAGTCAGTATATTTGGGTCTTGTTTCCTTCTGTTCACATTCCCCTGGCTATCCTTGTCTCCGTCTCCCTCTCTGGCAACCTGGAATGAATTTTCTAACTCATGTCGAGTTGTGTCAGCGTAGGTTGAAGCTGGCAATTCATCACTGCCTGTCACTACTGCTGCATTTTCGTGTGTGTGTGCAGGACACCATTTTCCTGCTGTCAGAGCTTCTCTCGACTATGTGTACCTCCATCCACTTAGCATGTCTAGTGATGACTGAAAGGGGCCATTTCTCTCTCCTCTGCTCCGTCAGCTTCCTTTGGAATCAAGATCGTGAAGGAGATTGAGGCAGGAGGGGGAAAAGGGACCCAATTATCCCACAATGCAGTGGTAGGTGGTGTTTAAATCAGGCGGTGCAACCCTTGACCTCACTCTACTGGCGGGAGACTGAGGTCCTTTAGCAAGAGGCTGTGTTAGCATAGAGGAAAGCAAATGAAGATCCATTCTGTGGCAGTTTCTGCCTCAAATTGTTGAAGCCCTGCAGCCCATCGCAGATTAGTCATTACCCTCTACAAAAGCATTCCAAGGCCAGGTGAAGCCGTCTCCTTTGAACATTAAAATGTCTGAAATTTCCCACAGAGACAGAGTGAGATTAGGTACACATCCATAGCCGATCGGGCCATTTGAAGCCCTATTAGGGAGCTCGATGCGGTAAAACCACAGCTTAACTGAGTGGATGAAGCCACTTTACTGATAAACTGCTGGCAAAATGAGTTTACAGATAATTTACTGCCACTTTCCTGCTCACTCTTGGTCTCTAGATACACACCAGGACTTGAGGAGAAAGAATGACTGGGAATCAACTGGCTGGCATGGAGACTGAGAATAGAGGGGGTAATTTAACATGTTTATGTGAAGCGGGAAAAGCTACTCTCACCCCAGTGAACAAAAATGTGATACACTGTAAAAAAAAAAAAAAAATCAACTCAGTTCTGTCTAAAACTTTGTTGGTTCAAGTCACTGCACGTTTTCTCAGGTTCATCCACAGCCAGGGCTGCACATGAGTGGTCCGCAGGTGCGCATTCGCTGTCAAAATAAAAGACACGCACCAGATAAGAAGTTGCAACGCGCGTTTGCGTACATAAGATTTTCTGGAGGAGGACAGACGTTTGTTTAGAACTCTTAAAGATGTTGAAAAAGCAAGCTCCTTTAAGCAATTACTTTGGTGTTCCTCCACCACCAAAGAAATGTCAGGAGTCCGAACCGCAAAACAAGCACGTATTCTCGGAAAAATGGTTGCCGAGGTGAGCTGGCTTCAAACAAATAATGAACGCATAGAGATGTGGTGCAGAATATGCCGTGAAAATCCCACTCTAGCGGACAAAAACAGTGCCTTTTATATGTACGCAAACGCGCGTTGCAACTTCTTATCTGGTGCGCGTCTTTTATTTTGACAGCGAATGCGCACCTGCGGACCACTTATGAGCACCCCTGGACATAGACTTTAAATTAAAGACCAATACAGCAGACATGTTGTACATTTTGTATTGTGAATCTCCACAGTTAATGTTGGGCCTGCCACCATGTGGCTATTTTTTGGAGCCAGAAGTGACCAACAGAGGATAAAAGGCAGAGTGTAAATTATTTGCTAGCTTGGTGAACAAAGACTCCATAAATGGGATGCAGAGAAACACATACCTGCTAATTTAGTATGTAACAGATTAAAACACTATAACTACACTCACCACAATTTCAACATAACCTTGATGGATTACATTGAGTCCCTTTAATCGTAAGTGGGCCAAACTATTGACCAGTAAAATTCCCAATTCTGTCTGTGTGCAGAATTTGATAGACAAATGTTGCTGAAAGAAATCTGAGAGTCAGCACGACTCTTTGGGTTAAGATTCTAAGAAATAAATATGTTAAACTACAACTACTAAGCACAAGTAGGTCATTGTAGACTTGCCTATAATTATAGACATGAAAGGTTTCGCTAATTAACAGAAATTACAATCTTTTTATTAATTTGTTTTAAACTGTTTAAAAAAAACTTCAGAAAACAGAAACTTTTATAGTCGACAAATTTAAAAAAAAAACACCTTCCCCTTATTTAATTAATTAATTAGGTAAATAATTAACTGTTGACATTTTTTAAAAATGGTCACAGGAGTTTTATCAGTAGCAAAAGCTTTAAAACTTAGGAAAGTAAAAAAAGTATTTTCTTTTCAAAATAGAATTAATTTTGCTTGTTTTGACTGCATCACAGACGGACTATAACAGAAGGATGAAGTGGCCATGACATCATCAGTTGGCTTGTTAACATTTTGAAGCCTCAGGTTTCTGTTGTCCAGGTCATCACAGTAAAGTCAGGCCCTTCATTACTTACTGCCCATTACTTCCAAACTTCGAGAACTGACTCTTCACTTGCTGTCTAATGAATTCCATCTCTTGGCACCAGACAATCAATCTCATTCACTTCACCTGTCAGTGGTTTGAATGTTATACAAGTTCAAGATCAATGACATTACCCACCTATTTTTTTTTCCTTTTGTTTCTAAAAGTAATCAGCAATTTAGTGAAATTTGTTAGAAACAAGTTAAATGATTTCATTTAACAAACACAAAAAAGGAATTTTCTTCCGAGGACTCAGCCACAAAATAACTTAAGAGACCTTTTTGCAGTGTAGCTGTTGTCAGCAGCTTGAGGCATTGTTTAAACCTGGGGTCAGTTGTCATTTATTGGATGTGACTTTATGTGAGTTCAGTGGAAGAACTCTGCCTAAAAATCTGCCTTAATGTAAAAAGCGTGATGCACCACATAAAAGAGAGCAAATTGTAAAAACACAATCAATCAGTGCACAACGCAAGCGTAGAGTATGAAAAAAAACTTTATTACTGTTGCAAGGTAACATTGACAACAACATGCTTTTACCACAATAAAAAATAAAAAGATATTGCACTGGTTTTTATTCTAGCAATGTTTTTTCCCCCATCTCTCCCTCTTAAACCTTTTCTGAAGCTTTTACAATACACAGCTAAATCTTCTTTCTCATCTTCATCACTCCTACAAGACAACACAAAGCGTGGAGATACCGCCCTTGTCTACAAGACTCGAGGCAATAAAAGTATTTTTCTTGCTTTACAGAGCCAACACAATCCCTTAATATCAGTTTAACGGATGTACGTTGAAACAGCACTGAATCTCATGAAGTGGTGGTTCAGTGGTAATAATAACGCTTCTCCTCGTACCTCATCATACCCACAGTCACATGTTTAAATCATCTATATGCCTCATAGTAAAAGCTCGTCGATCCTTGTGATGCTTGTGAGTCAGAAGCGTAGGGAAGCTCTTCAGTGACTAAATCATAATTCCATTTGTTAATCGATCCCAGGACTTGGGACGAAGCGTGGGACACCATAAGCAGGTCAGTATACTCAGTTCGATCTGTGGAGGTCAATCGGGAACAAAACTGCCGCATGAGAACAGAAGTTGTAGAGCACACTTATATTTTGTGGTCTGGAATCTCAACACGTTTATCATCTGTCATCTGTGGAGGTTTACAAATGATGAAACTACAACATTTGTGTTTGCAATCATAGCAAAATGAGCTTGCTCCTTGCCAGCACCAACCTCACTTTGATGCCTATTGGTGAATGCTAGCTTTCAGATGACCCATGAGGTCAAATCCACGTAAGTTTGTTAATTGGAATTGGAATACAGTCTTTGCCAAAGACCGTTTTTGCAGATTTGTGAGGCGGCAGTACTCACATTTGACTGATATTGGTCACCATTTGTTAGTTGATATATAACGTAGATTTTTAATAAGGATACATGAAAACATGCTGTTGAAACGGACTCTACTCTAGTTCCAGTTTTTCTGTAAACAGAAAAATCCAAAACTGAGAACACAGTTAAAATAAATCCAACTACTCGTTTCTTGCTTCAGTCCACAGACAGAACAGTTTTTGGGCTCAAATCTTTACACATGCTTACAAGCACGTGCTCACTTGCTCAGTGGTTAAAAATCTGCCCACAGAATGATTTCTGCTCCAGGCTATTCTCTCTCCCAACACCATTATCTTGATAATGCCACAGAAAGAACCAAAAGGTTTGGACTGTGTGTATAAACAACATCCAGTATGGTCGGATAATCTCATTGACACTAAACTGATCAAGTTTGATGATGTACAAAAAGTTATTAACTCCCCGACTCTCGTCAGATCGGCCAGAGCGCTCTGATCCTCAGAGGGGAACGGCTCCGTGCCACTGATGCGTTCCACAGACAAACCCACAGACAGCAGAGAAATGTGCTGAATCGCCATCATTTGCAAACTCTTCGTCACATGACACAATATGAACCTATCACATTATGCTCACCTTGCTGATAATCATCCTAGCCTGTTAGAAGTTCCATTGACACTCCCACCCCCCAACACATATACACAAACAAACATAATCAACATGTAAACATAATACAGATTACCACAGCCACTGTCAAAGTCACTTTTACAGTGTCCTTAATATGCAAACTGAAACAAATGAACTCTGCTGCTCCCCCTGCAGTGAAACAAGCTCCACACAAGACACAAAACACTTTAAACACACGAGAAGAGGCCATCCTGTGGGTTGGGCTTTGTGTGCTTTGAGCTCACTTTGAAAGATCAAACTAAAAATACTAAGGATCAAATCAGTTCGTCATTAAAGTGTAAATCAAAAACAAAAAACACTGAAATCACTGAATTAAACAAGCTAAGTGCAGTTTTTGCTTTCACCTGCAAAAACAGTAGTAGCTCTCGGAATCAGTGGTCAAACATCCAGACCGGCTCTCCTTTCAGTGACAGTTTGCCTTTCTTCCCAATCATGCGAGATCAACGCTTCGTGCAGAGCCTCATGACTGACACAGACATGTCGACAGCCCAGCACACATACACGGGTAGGCTGCAGGGAATTCTGGACACACACCCACGCAAACAGTGTATAAAACACAACATACTTTGAAATATTCTACACAGACGATCATGCACAGATTCCTCCTCGTGTCATACAGAAAGAAAACTTTACAGGATGAACACAGCGAGTTGGTCCTGATACCAAATAAAAGCAGTGCAGCCTTCAGAGGCAGACGGGGGCCAAAAATAACTGGATGGAGACCCAGCAGAGCAGGGTTTCAGGTGAAAACTGGTCATGTTACTTTACATCCACTGGAATTCTTTTGTTTTAAATGGTGCATCTCTGAGCGTTTCTGCTTTAATTGAATTCTGGTATAACTAAATGAGGTTTTTGTAGACGACTGAGTCAATAAAAGTCAGGCACGTGATCAAATCCTTTGCATCTGCAGTGCCGTACAGCGGCAATCTACAATCCTATCTCACCACCAGGACCACTCACCAAATCTGTCTCCCTGTTTCTTTGCACAGAACAGAAAAATAAAAATGGAGCTGGAGGATCACAGTTATACCACAATGGGTGAGATCCACTGTCCATTTTGAAAGAGCAAGGGCCTAATGGGACAGCCGCTGACATCTATAAATAGCAGTGTCCAGGGTTTCCCATTCCTAAAACCTGATCCCACATCATATAAAATACTCAAACACTGATTATGGGGTCAAGACAGTTAAAGGACATCGGAAAACCTGCAACAAATTATGAGTACGGCACAATCCTTGTAAAGAATACATGTATTGAAAAGGTAATCATCTAAAACTGACACAATGTATGGATGAATATATCTGGTAAAACAAGAGGGGAGAGACAATATTTCAGTATTTGTACAAATCCTGTACTTCACCCTAAATGTGCTAGTTTCCATCTGCTGGAAATCAGGACATTTCAGGGCTTAGACTATGTGAAAATGATTAGTTCAAACACTGAAGAGACACTGACTTGGCCGCATTCCTGTCCTGTTCCTCCGATACTTCACTCAGTGCGAGCCAACGCTGCTGTACAACAGCCGTGTCAGAAAGTCAGCAAAAACCACTGCAAGTTTTCATTTTATTTATTAGATGCTCTTATTTTAAGCAGTTTTAAAGTTAAAAAAACAACAAAAACAAACTAAAAAACTTAGCCGCGCATGATAGAAATAAAACTATTAAAAACACTGGGAACAGAGGATAATCCAGGAAAACGATGAACTCTGCAAAATGTCCAGCAGGTGCACAGTTTGCTGTGCAATAACAGAATAAAAGTTTCAGAGACGTTCAGTCGGCTGCAAAGGGTGAAGCAGACCCAGAGGGTCCTGAAGACCGACAGTGTTGGATCAACAGGGAGCACAGTGAGAGCAGAATTTGGCCTATTTCGCTGGGTGCTGCATGTACGATGACGATGCTTGACTCTTACTAACAATTCTATAATGCATTTAAACAGATTACTAAATATAATGTTGCACTTTATTGCTCAGATACAACTTTCTGTCAATCATAAGTGGATGCTCAGAAAGGAGGGATGCGAATAGGAATAGAAAAGAGGGAGAAAGAGGAGTGCGTTAAGTAAGGCACGTCCTGATCTCTTTGAGGAACATGTGTGGAGGCTCTGCTCGACATCAAGGTGAGATAATGAGGCAGCACAAGAGTGAAAAAGCTGTGCGCGTGTGTGTGTGTACTTTTTAAAGTAGTGTCTCCTTGGACTGCTGAGCAGTACTGTGTTTCTAGCCCCTTATATGTTTGCAGAAAAGCAAAGACCCCCAAACGCCTCATCATATTCTGTCAAGCAAGAACTCACATGAACATAAGATAATCATAAAGAGCACAGAACAGCTGGATTAAAGCTGGGACTACCACATCTGGCTCTGCTTCTCAGCTCTCCTGCTGTGCGTTTACTTTGCTTTCTGATTAGTGTGATGTTGTAAATGTGTTTTTTTCCCGAACATGCAGTTTTTCAAAGTTTTAAAACTTGGAGCCAACACTGAGCCCTGTGATCTTTACGTTTTATTCTGGTACTGTGGTAGGTTTGCTGCTACGTCTTCTTGCTGGTTGCTTTGTCTTGTTGCGAGGCAGCAGTGGTAGCTGTCGTCGTCTGGGGGTCTGACCTCTTGCGCTGAGGCTCAGTTGCTGCAGAAGTGGGTGGGGCTGTGCTAGGAGTGGACTGAGCTGCTGCTGCTGCTGTTGTACCGAACCTCTGTGCAAATGCAGCGGTGGCAGTGTTGTCTCTGCCTGCAGACTCTGATGCTTGCCTTTCTGGAACATCTGTGCAGGATCGAGGGTGAGAAGCTGGGGTGGTCAATTTGGCTGGTCTCATGTGGTTGGTGGTGGTTGGTGAAGCAACGCATTGAGTTTTCTGCCTGTTTGGGGAGAGTTGAGGTGACTGAAGGGTCGGGACCTGTTTGGAGGGGAAAGGGACAGGGTCAGCAGGTGGGACTTCTGAGGCGCCACCTCTGGATGGTTTCTGCTCCTTGGTGTTGAATTTGACTGGACCCAGAACACTTTTAGCTACTGTTGCGAGCTGGGACACAACTTTGTCAACCCCACTTTCAGAAGGGGGAACTGGGGATCCTGAACTTGAATTAGAGCTGGAAGAGGATGAAGGTGAGGTGCTGAGACTTGCAGCAGCAGCTGCACACAGTCTCCGATTGTCAGCCTCCTTCTTCTCCTTAGGGATGCCTGGAGATGAGCAAGAAGTGCGAGCAGTATCGCGGGTGTCAGTGGTTTGGCACTCTGCAATACTTGAGGTGGTCTTGGAGTCTGTGGTCTTTGGAGTACCTGTGGAGCTCTCTGTACAGGGAGTGGTGATTCTGGATCTGTCGATCATTTGGCCATCTGCTCTGGGTTCTGATGGTACAGTCTTTCCCATGACAGTCTTTGAGTCTTTTGGAGGAGCTGGCTTAATAAAAGTGTCCTTGCTAACTGAGATGAATGCACTGCCTGGTGTGGAAAAAGGAAGGGGACCCTGAATGGTATTTGTTGTACTGCTGGGCTCTAGAACCTTCCTCTCTCGTCTTGCATCGTCCTCTGTGGACGAGGCCAAGCTTCCATCTGTTGACCCTTGAGAGCAGGGACTCTGACTGGGCTTAGTCTCTGCAACAGGTGGTAAAGTGTGCGAGTGGCTGGGTCTGCCTACCTGAGAGGGCCCTGTATGACTGAATGTAGCATGAGGAGTGCAGGGGGAGAGGCAAAGGGATGGCAGCGTGCCTCCAGGACCTGTTCTCACAGTGGTGGGTCTCAGAAGAGGAGGTGGAGTGGACATATTCCCCCTGCGTCCATCCTGGCTGTCCTCTGAGCCTTCGTCTGTCTCATCCTCAGATGAATCCACCTCATGGATGGCATCTTGCTTCTGCAGAGACTCTCTTCGCTCAGCTCTGTCTTGCCTGATGGCTGACAGTTTGTCCTTCAGCTTGCTCTTCCCTGCTGACAGACCCAGCGAGCCAGACACCACACCGAGTGTGCCATCTCCTTCCTGCCGCCCTAACTTCCTGGATGAAGAAGAGTGTTTGTGCAGACTGCCTTTCTCCACGCCGCGTCCTGCTGAAGACAGCAGACCCTCGCTGGATGACTCCTAGTGGTCAATAAGCAAACAGACACAGAATATCCTTGTTAAAGCACTCACCATTCTGAAAATCCCACTCTTTGCACAGTGAAGAGAACCGTTACCTATCCTGAGATCTGCTGTCTGGGAAGCTAAAAAATGACAGTGTTGTGGATTCCACTGTTAGAATTTAATCGATTTCTGCAATGTGCTGTGTTCAACAATAATGTGTTTTGGGGAAAGCTAAACTAGGTTACGGGCCTGACTGTGCTGGTATATAATACAACCTCTGCAATAAAACTTTCTCTGCTTGTGTCTAAGAAAAATAAGCAATCTGAAACCCCACAGAAGAAGCAAAGCTCAGTAGAGCTACAACATTTCATCACCAGTTTACACACATTTTATTTTAGCTTTAACTTAGTTACCATTTGGGAACAATAAGTCCTACACAGTTTTCTCTTATTTATGCAGTTTTATTAAATTATATTGAGGTTTTTGTGCCATTTTTTGTGATGATGTTTTACTTGTGTGAACAATTACACACACACACGCACGCACACACACACTACAGAAACCAAAACAAAACAAAAAGAAAAACCTTTGAAGACTTCTTTTACATTTTGGATCTCATTGCCTATTTCTTATATCAAAATAAAAACTTTTTATCTCGCCCACAACAGATGTATTTCCAAATGTAAGAACCATAATACTTGCATGTCCTAAACAAACTCTCATTATTATGATTATTTTGTTGATTATGTGTTAGACCCAACTTTGTGTGAAGGCAGTATCTACCTGGAGGCTCTGTAAGCTCGGCTCCCTCTGCAGAATCTCCTTCTTAAACTCAGAATGCGAGATGTCCAGGCTGTGTTTACGGCTCCCCACAGCTGCTCCAACTGCCAGCTTCTTTTCTGCTGCTGCTGCCATGCCCGAAGATGAAGGAGAGTTAGTGAGAGAGGCTGCTAGTTTCTCAGCTGACTGCACCCTCTTGAGGAGCGGAGAACGTGGAGGCTCTGCACTCTTGGGTCTGGATATCTGCCTCACCAGAGGAGGAGAGGAGTGGAGCTTCACAGGGAATGACTGACCCATGGCAGACTGGCCAAGAGTGTGGCTGGAGAGTGGTGAAGGAGAGCGCTGAGGAGAGCTGCTCTGAGGGGTGGGAGAAGGTGTACGGGCCAGAGGGGAGAGGGGAATGTTGCCAGCTGACTTGCGCCGAGGGGAGCGGTACTGGCGCTGGAGCTTTGGTGCAAGTCCATGTAAGGAGCTGGGTCGAATGTGGCCGGAGCTTGCTGGAGAGTTTGGGACGCTCGAGCTGGGTGAACTGCTCTGGGAAGAGTTCCCACCCACTGTGGGGTATAAAGGAAGAACAATAATGTAGCGGAGATATACCAAATATGATTCGTTTTATTTTGAATGTGTGTTTTGCACATGTAAAAAAACAAAACAAAAAACAGACATACACACACAGATTTAAAAACAAAAAACAAAAAACTATCCAAATGTGTGTCTCACCTGAATGCGTGGAGTCTGGCGTGGACCTGTAGCCCTGTGTTGGGCTCCGAGGTGACAGATTGTGTGTTGGTGAGCCGGGGCCACTTTCCCCTGATGACAGTGAGCGGTTTAAAGAGGACAGACTGCGGCTAGTGTGGAGGAGAGATGCCTGTTTGGTGATTTTCCGGAAAAGAGATGTCCTCTTCTTACTGTGGGAGGTGAAACAATTAATTGATCAAGAATTGTCTGTGTAGGTTCTCAGTCATAAAAGTCATGGTCTTAGGAGCTTAAAGAGGAGGTAAGTGGACTTCTTTATGTTTGAAGACATTTAAACTCTCATCCAACCTGATTTTTAGTTATAAAAAAGCAAAAGGTAAGAAGCCTTGATCCATGCTCGATCATCATGGTAAGTAAATTCCAAAAGGTGGATTCTGCTCATCTGGACGTAGTGTTTTCAGTGGGAGAAACATTTTGTCTCTCATCCAAGTGACTTCTTCAGTCTCAGCAGACTGCAGGTTTCCCCAATCTTATAAACAGTACATTTGCACAATGACTGAAACTAGCACCACTGACGAACAATGGGCTGTGAGGTCAGTTCATTGATCATTAATATGCAAATTGTCACGACCATTGATCAACAACCACTGATCAACAACCACTGATCAAAGGGCAAAAGGTGAAGAGTCCCACTGTCATTGTCGCAACATCCCTGTTCTGGGACTGTTTTTAAACCAAAGAAGCTTCTTGGATCAGAGGTGAAATGTTTTCAACAAACTGAAACAAGTCTACCTGTCCAACAAACTCCTAAGATTGTTCAAGAATTCTTTGCACAAGCACGCTTGTTATTGCTCGACTTGTGTGTGTATATTTCCCACCTGTCCTGTCCCTCCTTGTTCTTGGTTTTCTTATTTCGTCTTGCCATCTTGGATTTGTGGGTAGTCTTTCGAGCAGGGCCGACTTTGATGGACGTGTTCTCAAACGGGGTTGCAGAGATGGACACTTTGGCACCACTCTGAGTGACGACCAAGCAATAGAAACATTTCTTACTTTCAGAAAAAGATATCTTTACAAAACATTTAAAGTTGTGTGTATGAGCTGAGAAGTCGAAAGGTCTGACTTCTCAGCTCATACACATGCAAGGTGTAAAATTCTGTTACCACATGCAAGGTCACAGAATTTTTATCAGCTTGACTCATATCTTTATTTTGCAAAGAATTGATTTAAACAGAAAGAACACAAACAGAAGGAGAAGACTGATGTTTTTGCTGTCCGCTGAAAAAGTTACTTTAGTGAGTACAAAAGGTTGTGATCCCGTACCTTTAGAATAAGCTCCACTACCTCTGTGTGAACCAGGCCGTGGACCGGCTCCCCATTAACATGGGTGATCAGGTCACCCTCTCTGAGCCCTGCCTCGTGGGCCGGTCCCCCTTCCTCCACATGCTGGCAGTGAGCAGAGAGTTAGACGAGTGTAAGGGGAAAAAAAGAGGAGGGAGAAAGTGAACGAAAAAAGTACTATTACTGCCACCTTCTGTCAAACAACAAGAAACCTGCAAACACAGTGATACTATTACAGAGTCCTTCCACAGACATCTGTTAAAACAAAGTGATAATGGGGAAAGAGCTACCACACATGAAAGACAGTTTGGCCAAATAGTTTAACAGCTTAAAACAAAAAAAAAATTTTTTATTGTTAAATCTGATACAAATTGTGTTTTCAGATATCTCGGTGAAAATAGCAGCTGCATCCACAAACGTTAGTTAAAACTCTGCTATGCACACAACAAACAAATACGATCCAGAAAAGGAGCTACCTTCTCTGAGCCCACGCCAATTTAAGAGGAAAAGTTCAAAACTATCCTGAGCTCTCATCAATGAAAACTTGGTCTGTCCTGTAGCAGAGACAGACCAAGCTTGTTATCTGCATGCAGCTGAAAGCCAGTTGGGGTACATTAGTGCACATAGGATGGGTAGTTTCTCACATCTGTGAAGGCCGCAGCAATGTATACAGATTTTGAAGCAATGCATTTTACCTTTCAAGGAAGACCTTGTTTATTTCATCAACACGAACATGACTTTATGACTATATTGTAATAAAGCTGCAGATGCAAAACTGGCCTGCCCGCAGCCCGGACCTGTCAACTACAAACATTTATAAAGACAAACACAATAAAGGGGGGCACTAAATGTTGAACACCTGAAATATTCTATCAAGTAAGAAAATGGAAAACATTTAGCTTTCAGAACAACTTCATTTGCTCTTCTCAGTTTCCAAACACTTACAGAATTTCACTTAAAGAGAGAATTACCAAACAAGCCTAAATGTGTCCCTGCTACAACTATTTTTAAATGACCTGCTGGCAGTTTCAAAAACGAGTAGCCATTCATCTGCTGATGTGTTTGTTTTACTTGATATATTTTATCAAGTTTACTTTCCTTCATATCCTTAAAAGCAATGGCTTACAAATCATTACATTCTGTATTTAACTGACATTTTATACACCCGGTGTAGCTTTAGCTTTATCCTTTTGTCCTATAGTCCACTGTTTTTAATTCAATATATATCACAAATTTACAACAACAGTCGTCTTAACACACTTTATGGTATAGGTCAAGACCCTGCAGTATTTGAAAATAAAGCCCAGCAATCAGACAAAAAGCTAATGAGCAAAAACCTGGTGACAGCAGGGAGAAAACAACTCCCTTTTAACAGGAAGAAGCCTTAGGGAATCAGTCAGGGGCAGCTATCTGCTGTCACCAGTTTGGTTTTTCTTTTAAACATATGGTACTTATCATCAGTATCATTACTAAATCTGGTGCGACACTCACCCAGACCATGTGATGTACAGTGTAGATGTCAGAGTCACCCATGTACACTCGGATGGCTCTCAGAGTAAAGCCATACTTCTTTCCAGCTCTGTGGATGATGATGGCAGGTTTGACATTAGTCACAGCTGGAGACAGGTCCCGGCTTGGTGAAGAGTCTCGTGATGATGGATTGGATGACAGTGAGTGGGGAGACATCGGGCTGGCCAATGGCGAGGCGCCATGATGGTCTTTCAAAAAAACCAAAATAAAAAACCCAAAACAAAACACAAAAACCACACAAAGAAGAAAACATGACAGATTATAGCTGATTTCATGTAGCATGGTTGCAGATTCATTCTACTCCAGTGCAAAGGACAGCAGCTGTCCACAATAATTCAAAATACTATGACCAAGTTAATGCTGTTCATGTTGTCTTTTTGGTTTTAAGAACCTAATTTTTTGAATGTTTGAAAGCACCTGCAGGAATCATCAGCGACAGCGTTGTAGCCGAGGCCGACTTGATGACCTTGTTGAGCGGCCTGGTCGTTGCGTGTCTGTCTGCATCTCCAGACAGCATGCGATGGCGAGCCCTACGAGCTGCCAGGTCACTGATGGCCTTTGGAATGGAGGGAGAGTCGCTGTCTGCTGCAGCTTTGGCACCTCCGCTGGCAGCACCGTTACTGCTGTTGGCACGTTCGCACGCATCGCCTGAACTGCCTGCTGTATTCACATGGGAAAATTGAGGAATAACACCAAAAGTAGCAAATTAGGTCAGATCTGAAAGCTTTAAAAGATGTGGAAACAATCTTTTTCGTTCATATTCATCTTCACATTTGTAACTTTTTCATGTGACCCATTTAATCCCCCTAAAAACAACAAACCACATTAGTACTATTAGCATTAACATTTTTATCTTAGTATATAAGGTGTATAAACTACACTGACGAGTGAGTGTGGCTTTGCTCAGTTGGCTGGAGGTGGAGCTTGGTGTGGTGGGAGACTCGTCGAGCTTCAGCTCTCTTTCCACTGGAAGCTCTGGGATGGCGAGGGGCAGCTCATCACATCGCAGGCCCCTGACTGCATTTGGGCCAAGCAGGCTGGGACTCTTTCGACTTCCAAGTGCACCTTAGAAATCAGCAAATTAGAGGCACAAATAAGTTACAACTTATTATATCTTATTACATCTTTTTGAAAAAAAGAAAAGAAAACATTTATGAGTAACTTCTTTTGGGCTAAGCTACTCGCTGTGCTATGTGTACTGGACATGCACACGAAAGAGCATGACAGATACAGCATATTTATCAGAAGAAACTGGGGGATTTTGTGGCAGGTAAATGCAGGTACTGGTAAAAATTAAAAACTTCAGCAACAACTTGTAGGCAGTTGTTTGTAGACTGTGCTGAAGGACAGTTTTGCCCTGAAATTTGGTTATTTCAGTTTATCAGAGCTAGCCTTTCTTTACCTTGCCCTTGGCCTCCTTCCTCCTCTGAAGAGATAGCAAAGCGCGGCATCTCAATGATAGCAGAGCAGCAGCGTCTCCTGACTGTCAGGGGTGGGCTTGAATCACTCTCTGTGTGGGAAGACTCAGAGACTGACAAACGCTTCCGCAGGCTGTAAAGGTGAAGGACAGGACAGAACAAACACATGAACAGCTACTAAATAAAGCTGACAACATCATCATCATCATCATTTTTAACTAGAAATAAAGCAAAAAGTACATAAACCAGCAAACATGCTCACTTGGGGCATGCAGGGGAAATTTGGGTAAATACATATGGCCCACAGCCTACTGTGGCCGCAAGAACTGGCATGAAATGTGGGGCCCAACTGGACGACAGTGGGACATACCCACAGTATGCCCATTGTTTATGTGTGGGTTTCCCTACTGGAGCCACAAAAGGGCAAAACTGCTATGGACCATGAGCAGGCCCGGGGCCCACGCGGGTTTTTGTCAACAAGACCACACAACCCCACAGCTCACCCACAAATACCCAATGTGGATTTGCACAGACATGTCTGCTCGGAAATATCTGTTGTCTTTTTTGTAGATGAACTCACATCTCCGGAGATCCCACCATCCAAGATCGATCTCTGGACTTGAGTCCACTCAGGCTGTCGATGCGATCTCCTCCCTCCTCACTGAGGCTGCGTTTGGTGGGAGGAGGTGTCCTCTTTTCCTCATGCAGAGACAAACGTTCCATGCTGCTGTACACCTATAAAAACATTTCTCTGCATCAGACATCATCTTTAGAGCAGAGACTCTTAATCCTTTCTGACTCTGAATATATATGCAATGCCAAAATCTTTGATGGTCCTCAGGATCAAATGGTAAGCTGCCCTGGCATTAAGAATATCCTCCAAGTGTATCAGTTCAAACACACTAAAACAATCAAAAATATGTTAGTATCTAATATTAAATTATCAAAAGGTCATTTATTTCACTGATATCTGTCATTTGAGGGTTTTGGCTTATTTACTGAGCATAACCTTCCAAATAAAGATCCAGCTGATTTAAAAGTACAAGACATGGATGAGTCAATGTGTACCTTGCTGAAGCGAGGCGAACAGGAGGAGAATTGTCGTATCTCCACGTGTTCTTCATCATTGGTATCGTCCTCCTCCTCTGAATCCACGTGGTGGTAGCGATCAGAACGAGCTGAGACAGACACATGTTGATTGTGACGAGACCACATGACTTTCAAACAGTGAACAATCTCTGTAAGGCACTGGCAGACATACTGTCAAAGTAACTGGTGTCATCCTCTGACTCCAGTTGGGGGATGAACTCGGCTTTCTGTCTTAGCAGGCTGTTCCAGTCCAGATCTGTGAAGAATTGGTGCTGCTTCACCTCAAAGGCACTTCCTGTGGAGTTGAAAAATTAAAGAGAAGATAGAAAGGATTGAGATATATATGGTGGGTAGGTGATGGGGTGGAGGTGGAGTGGGGAACACAAGCATCAAAGAACAACCTACAAGTTAGCAGAACGCATGCTGACAGGGTCTAACTGAACATCTACAAAAAAGCCAAAGACAGTGATGCGGAACACAAAAGGCCTCTGAAACATGGGAAGAAAGAGAATTACATTCCAAAAGAAGTTTTTCACTATATACTACCAGTCAGACATTTGGACACATCTTCTCCCTTTGCTTTGATTACTGCTTTGCACACTTGGCATTCTCTCGATGAGCTTCATGAGGAAGTCACCTGAAATGGTTTTCCAACAGTCTTGAAGGAGTTCACAGAGATGCTGAGCACTTGTTGGCCCTTTGGCCTTCACTCTGCAGTCCATCTCATCCTAAACCATCTCAATTGGGTTTAGGTCAGGTGACTGAGGAGACCGGGCCATCTGGCGCAGCACTCCATCACTCTACTTCTTGGTAAAATAGCCCTAACACAGCCTGGAGGTGTGTTTGGGGTCATTGTCCTGTTAAAACATAAATGATGGTCCAACTAAACACAAATGGGATGTTGCTGCAGGATGCTGTGGTAGCCATGCTGGTTCACTGTGCCATTCAATTTTGAATAAATCCCCAACAGTGTTGACAGCAAAGCACCCCCACACCATCACACCTCCTCCTGCATGCTTTACGGTGGGAAGCATGTATGTAGAGACCATCTGTTCACCTTTTCTGCGTCGCTCAAAGACACGGTGAGTGGAACCAAAGATCTCAAATTTGGCCTCATCAGACCAAAGCACAGATTTCCACTGGTCTAATGTTCATTCCTTGTGTTTCTTGGCCCAAACAAATCTCTTCTGCTTGTTGCTTTTCCTTAGTCGTGGTTTCTTAGCAGCTATTTGACCATAAAGGCCTGATCTGGGCAGTCTCCTCTGAACAGTTGATGTGAAGATGTGTCTGCTACTGGAACTCTGTGTGGCATTTATTTGGGCTCTAATCTGATGTGATGTTGGTGATGATGGACTGTCGTTTCTCTTTACTTAGCTGGTTGGTTCTTGCCATAATATGAGTTCTAACAGTAGTTCAATTCTACAAATGAACCCTGACAAGGAACACTTGTGAAGTGAAAACCATTTCAGGTGACTACATCACGAAAGTCAAAAAAGCAAAGAGTGGGAAAGGGTGGTGGCTGTATCTACAATGTAGAAAGCAGTGAAAACAAAGGAAAACCATTAAATGAGAAGGTGTGTCCAAACTTTTGACTGTGCAAATTAAATAAAGATAAAGCTAGACCCTGATGCTGTGCTGAAATGAAGAACTTCAGCATGAAATACAATGTCAGATAAATCTTATACTTTCTGTCACCTTCAAATCCTGGATTCTTTATTGAAGAGTTGAATATGTGCATGCAGCAACATGTGTAGTAACAGTTATTTCTACATGACTAAAATGATAAGGGAGTTGAGATGAATGGGTTCCAACACAATATTGCAATTTCACACAGCGGCAAAGGCAACGCTACTGATTTCTTTGAAGGTTCAGCAACCAAAGCAGTTTTACTGACATACTGCCAAGGTCAAAATAAAAATCTGTTTAAATAATTCACACAGGCATACCAGCACACTCCTATGGTCACATACATTTCTATGTTTTGTCTCGTCTTATCTTAGTGTAGCACTTCTTTGTGGTAATGTTTATCTAATTCTTGAAAAACTCTTTTGCTTTACAGTGCATTACCTGTGCCCAGTCTCTCCAGAGGATTTTGTCTTAGCAGCTTGGAAATAAGGTCCTGTGCATCCTGAGGCAGAGCTTCATCCCCCTCAGGCCAGATGATCTCATCTAGCACAGCACAAAGACATGCACACGACACTTTGATCTTACTGAAATTAGTCTGTATTCATTTAAAAGAACAAACAAACAAACAAAAAAAAGATCAAATTCCCTCGATTCTCAGACTTTTGTCTGATTTTTGTCTACCAGTCAACCAACATTATCCAACAATGTTGGATAATACCTCCCATCCACTCCATGACACGCTGGTCAGTCACAGGAGCACGTTCAGTGAGAGACTGAGATTACCAAAAAGCACCACTGAACAACACAGGAAATCACTCCTGCCTGAGGCCATCTCTTTATACAACTCCTCCACTTAACACACTGTATACTGCAATAGCTACACCCTTTTTGCACATGCTCTTCTTTCTCATGCTGCTGCTGTCTTTTCTTTTCTTTTTTTCACTTAAATGACCTCGGACAAGAAAGCCTATTTTTTCTGTTGTTCAATACTGAAGAAATTTAAACTTTATATGCAGAACATTGTAGAATATTTTTAAGGTTATCTGCTATAAAAAGCCAGACCAGCAAAATCTCCTTCATGTTTTTCTGAGTTTTATTCTCAGTTACTTTCGCACAAAGGCATCTGCTGTGATGTTCACAATTCTGATGAAGTCAGTACTGATAAATGATCAGAATTATAATATTTCTGACTGTCTGAGGCTAAGTTGAATTGAATCGGGACTTTGAAAACCAGAATCGAATGGATTATAGAAATCAGTGATGATACCCAGCCCTAGTGAGCAGCCTAGGCACGACAGAAGTGGATGTAGCTGTAATAGGAAAAGAACTATTGCTAACTTTTCTGTTAAGTTAAGGCCTGATCCTTCTGAAATTCATAGCCAGTGCTCTGACACGGTGTCATCAATCTTTGAATGCTGAAAAAGCACAGTGTATCCAGAAAAACACATTATATTATATCAATTATTATAAAATTTGTGTGCGCCTCACTTTTGTGCCGGTACGCCTAAAAAGTTAGGCATACCGGTACGCCCATGGCAAAAAGTTAGTCTAGAGCCCTGCTATTTCTTACTTAGTCTACTGTGTGTCTTTGTTACTGTTTGTACTGGAGCACTGTAACCAAAATAATTTCCCCTAGGGATCAATAAAGTATTCTGATTCTGATTCATTCCTGTTTGCAACAATAACGACACTAACTCTGAGCACTAACCTGGAAAACACTAAAAGTATAGATCAATCAAGAGTCACGTCTTTCATGACAGCCCTCTATCACCACTTTGTATTAATGTGGGCAGAAGTCAATAAAAGAGACGGTGCGATCAATACAGGTTTATGATTATTGATTAGGCCTATCATCTAAGGGAATTCAAAAGGGGAAAGGAACACAGCAGAAATCACAATTGATTTTAGTCCTTGCAGAGAAGCCCGGGCTCCTTTACTGCAGAGCTGCATGTAAACATTTCTGAAGACGTCTGCCGTTCTCGCTGAGGCTGGGAGTCAGCAGTTATTAGACCGTCATTAGACCAGTAACTACACAAAGGGTTTAAAGGGTTAAAACCCACATCTGCATGGAGTGACTTAATACTAAGGTGTTATAGGGACATCGAGCATTGAGTCTTTAATGCTAAGTCTGAAGTTCAGTTTTCAAAATTTCACACTTATTGGATTCTGAACTTCAACAGGTAACAAAGGAACAAACAGTCAGGCTGCTGCCTCCATTTCTACATGTTCATATTTCTAAAGCAGAATCACTGTGGCGATCACGTCTTTGTGCTGCTTTTTAACTGTAATTTGTGTTACTGACTTTGTGCTCATACCTAGAGAGAATCGGAAAGGAACCGAAATTGCTAAAGTCTAATCAATGCCCATCCCTAGTGATGGATTGATAGATTAATGTGTATTATATGTTTTTATCTATTAAGTATGAATATGTAAGTGAAAGCCAAATGACACTCTGCATGTATTTCTTCCTATCCTTCAATTCTTGTTCATTGTGATGATCATCATTAAGCTTCACCCTCTTTCTCTTTCAGCCTTACTAACCACCGACTGTGAGGCTCACTTATGAGCACATTAAACTATGGGAGCCTGGCTGACTCTCCTCCTCTACTGCCCACCTTTGTCTTTGGTTTAGTAAATTATTCTTGCATTATTAAAAACCCTTTGAACTACAACAACTTTGTGGCACCTTATATATTGGGATACTCCTGATTTTACAAAGTACAACATTAATAAAAAGCAGGTGATGTACTCACCACTGATAACCTGACCAAAGAGCTCCTCTGGAGTGTCTCCGAAAAAGGGAGCGCAGCCCACCAGGAACTCATACAGGATGACTCCCATTGCCCACCAGTCCACCGGCTTGCCGTAGCCCTGACGGAGAATCACCTCGGGGGCGATGTACTCTGGAGTGCCACAAACCTGCAAAAGCAGAACGTTAGCTCAGCACATGAAACACACACACACACAAAAAGGTATTTATTCTGTTTTGTTAAGAAAAGACAGGCATAACTTCTGGGTCTGAAAAGTGAAGCCAACACTATGCAAACATGCAAACACTGCCCTTGGGCTTTGTCTCTGTAAAACATTTCTGCTGAGTTTATCATACATACGGAATAAAACATCAAATTCATTTTGTAAACTGACATAATTCAAAGTTTAAGAAAGGAATCGGGGGTTTGCTCACTGACTAACAACTTCTGAATGACAAATGTGAGTGTGCAGTTTCACAGTCAGTCATAACATGCATACATACGCCTTAAAAAGCTCATACCTGTTTGTCCAGAAACTCTCGGGTGTCTTTCTCTATGTGTCCTTCATACAGATTTGTGGTCAAACTCATCAAACCGATTTTAGAGAGGCCAAAGTCTGTCAGCTTGATGTGTCCCATAGATGTGATGAGAAGACTGCACGAGAGAAAATTGAAAGTTTCTGTCCAGACAGCAAATGTTGGAAAAACAGTGCACTATTTCTATTAGTTTCTAACCTTAGTAATAACAATAATCAACAAAATCATAAACAAGGAAAACACATATGAGCAACTTATGTTAAAGTAATTACTGCGAAAAAACACCGTGAACAAGGCTTCAGACTGCTCCAAACACTCAGCTTCAGGCAGTATTGTCTAGTCATGGTACAGTGTGATGTGGATATCCCTATTTTAGTTATCTGAGTCTTACTTGTCAGGCTTGAGGTCTCTGTGCACGATGCCATAATTGTGAAGATATTCTAAGGCGAGGACAGTTTCAGCAAAGTACATACGAGCCATATCCACAGGCAAGGCTCCGATATTCTTCAGGAGTGTGGCACAGTCGCCACCTATAGATGACACATGAGAGTTGCAATATTAGACAACATGATACTACTACCACCACTAATGACAACTAGTAATTATCTTACCCTCCACATACTCCATCACCATGCACAAGTGTCTCCTGGTCTCGAAAGAACAGAACATTGAGACAACAAAAGGGTTCTCAGCAAATGTTAGTATGTCTCGCTCTACAAAGGCCTGCTGGATCTGGTTCCTCAGGATCAAGTTCTGCTTGTTGATCTTCTTCATAGCAAATCGTTGCCTGGTCTCCTTGTGACGTACGAGAAACACAGCTCTACACAGGACAAGAAAGGTATTCAGGTTTTACAAAGAACTTAACATATATTAAAAATACAGACAGAGAGATGGGTTGAATGCTGTTGTACCCATAGGCTCCATTACTGATGAGCTTGATATTTTCAAAGTCCTCCTCTCGAGGGGTTTTGGCTTTAGTCTGTGGTGATCCTGCTGGGACAGTGGCTACTCGAGTCTGAAACACAAAAGCAAAAAACATGAAAGGTTTTCAACCCAAAGAGAAGAACCATGAAAAAAAATCTTTACTGTATTTTCATAAATGATTAGTAAAATTCACCCTTTTGTATGTTTCTGAATCTACAAGTTGCTTGAAAAGTGATTTCAAATTGATTAGATGATTAAAATGAAAGTCAATTAAACTGATTACATTTTTGGTCTACTTTCACAGATTCCTATTTAACACTCCTTCATTGTATACTCACGTCAACTGAATCATCTGTCTCTGGGGTTTCTGGGTTTCCACTATCATAGCTGCTGAGCTGAGTCATTTCTACAACGAGACACAAGGATCAATGACCAGGAGAAAGAGGAACCGAGGGGGGCAAAGAAAAAGACAGTAGTTAACCAGTTAAATAAGAAATATTTGATGTTTGCTGATGTTACCCTCCAGAGGGTCCCTGGTGAGGCCCAGCTGGCTGATGATGTATCGGGGAATGTCAGACTTAATGCCCTGGCCTTCTTTTGCATGGCCTTCAGCTGCTTCCAACAAGTGGTAGAACTCCTCAGGATCAAACTCCTGCAAAGGAGGGAGAGTGGAAGGAGGTCATGAAGCAGGAGTGGCATAAAGAGAGAATGGAAGAGACAAATCAAAGCTTAAGGTTCAAAATCAAGTAATAACAGAATGAGAATCTATTTCTTTTGGTGCCAAAATGGTTCCTACAATCTCAGGTGTGTCAGTTATTATGACAGCCATGACACATGTGAATTTAAAAGGTTGAAAGCCTCGACCTGTCCAGACTTTTATTAGCTGTTCAGTCTTTTGCCTTGCAATAATAACAATAAACAGTAACATATAATATGAAGATTCTTTGTGTAGTTCTGTATCTGTGATAATTCTCCGGTAACAAAATATCATAATTTAGCACAAAATGCTCCCGTCCTGTTTGAGTCTCGACACGGAGAGAAACAGAAATTCATCTGGTTATCTTATTAGATCAAGATATTCAACTCTGATTTAAAGTGAGTTGCCCCAACAACAGCGCCGCACAGGAAAAAAAAAAACACAATCTAAACCTTCTGTGTGATTCTAAAGCAATCACAGAGTGAAGACTTGGACGGTGCTGCAGACATACAGGATGTTTTGCTGGGCAGAAACTTCTGTGTCCTCTGACTAAGACAGACTGCCTGATTATTCCCTTCTTGTGGACACACATAAACACTTCCTGCCCCCTCTTGTCTCTCTGTGCTTTCATTTGTAAAAACCCATCCTGTTCAGTGTCACAGCTTCAGCTGTATGCAATTAGTCAAAACTACTGATGTGAGGACTGGGGAAACCTCCCCTCTTGTCCTCCTCTTCCTCATCCTCTACTGCCCCTCCAATTATCCCTGTCTTCTGCACTCCACATCTTTCTTTCTTTCCCATTTTCCCATTCTTTTCCCTAATGTCAAACTCCTGGGCTCACCAATTGCTGGTTCCATCTATTAGGCTGAAAATGTGAACCATCTCATCCAGGGATACAAATTGAGAACCGGTTCTTGTAGAGAACTAGTTCCCAGTAGTCCAATTCCTTGGAATTGTTAGCCTGCCTGCCTATCGATCCCACTTATCGGTTTTTGCACTCGCACCACAATCCGCTGATTTCAGTTCACGTGTCAGAGGAGGAAAATAATGACACAGTTTAGAGTGTGGATACGGACTTTTTTTTTATCGCACAAAAGGACGAGATAAATAGTAAAGTGGAAAACTGCTTCCAGGACAGAAACAACAACATTATGCTGCTTACACACCTATGTATGTATTTTTTTTAGTTTGTATGTAATGGTGGTGACTCTCAAAACAGAGCCAATGAGAACCTAATGACAATCGATAAGTGATATCAATAATGGAATCACTAAATTTGTACCAACTCCCATCCTTAATCTCATCTCAAAATCATGGAGGTCCTCTGAGAGAAGTTTGAATAGGTGACAGAAAGAGAAAGAAAAGAAGCTCTGCTGTTGTCTAAACACAATGTTGCTGAGAGGTGTTAATGTGTGAGCATGTGTGTACATTAGACTGTTTTGAAATACCCATAAATTTATTTATTGGCTTAAATTTCCACCAAGGAGCAGAAAGCTCTAAATTGCATTTTTCAAGCGTTTATGGAGCGAATCTGAGCAGCATGAAAAAAAAACAATTCCAGTTAATACTAGTTACTGAAATGCAAAAAGGACTCAGTAGCTGTTGAGGATAAGCAAGCAGGGTAAGGTTTGGTGAAAAAGGTGAATAAGCTTCATATTTAAATAAAAAATTAATTAAAAAAAACATCTGGAAGGTCTGTGAAGGTCTTTCTTACCAGACACTCGAGCAGACGTGCGGGCCGGGCGATTATGATCATCAGCTTCTTGACAAGTTGTGTGACAAAGGTAACCTCTATGCTTTCAGAACGCTCATGAGCCTTAAAGAGAACACAAGAGGACTCAGGGTTAAAGCAAAAAGTGTACAAAGAACAATTATTACAAATATTCTCTGCGATATTAAGAAGGCAAGAAAAAAACAATAACAAAAAAAACAGCTAACAAACAAACAACTCGTATCTGTCAGGACAGGACAATAATTCATCAGTGTGAACTTTGATGACCTTGCACTGAATAGAAAACGTCTCTTGTGCTGGATTTGTCCTTCATAAACAAAGCAGAACAGCCATGAGGATGAACAGATGGTGGAGTCCTTCTTTCATTGACACCTGAGAGGTAATCTAAATCAGAAATGACCTCTGCCTCACTCCTTCGTATCCACCATGAAATGTCTGCCAGCATGGAGACAGAGCAATTTACTCAGCAATCCGTTGTAACTGACTGGAGATGCAGCTGGAGCAAACACTGACCCCTGGAAAGAAATGGGGTGGAAAGAAAGTGCATCTGTGTGTGTGTGTGTGTGGTGACGAACCTGCCACTGTAACAAAATAAAACAATTAAAGAGAAACTGTGTACATGTGGTTTCATATGTGCACATTTATGAATGTGGCATGTATGCATGTTTTTGTAATGTATGTATGTGTCAGGCGGGGTAACACAGGGGAGGCGGCTGCTCATAAACAAAGCGTGGCTGACAGGTTGTTGTTTGTCTGACAGATGCAGAGGGCCCGGGGGCCCCTATAACCCCACCACCACCACCACCCTTGAATTATCTCTTGAATTATTTATAACTGTAATGAAACCTGGAGGGAGGGAGTGAATATCTACTGTATTGGTATTCAACTATATGTATCTAAGTATAAAGGAGATGGAATATTATGTATGTGCGTGTATGTGTGTGGTTACTGTAAGGACCAGCGATCGGTGGTAACGCACAGCTGAGGGATAGGCTCCCCCTACATAGAGACTAATTATCCAGAGACTATGTGAGAAAGAGACAGCCGGCATATTTTAACACTGTGTGGTCAACGTGAAGTGACTCCCTGGTGGGTACACAGCATACATACAAGTCCTTTAACATCTTGAATCCACATGCACAGTGTGATCTAATTGATAGATTTTAGTGTATTACAAATTTATTCTATTATGCTAGAATGACGTGGATTGGACTTTTACGTTTGGTAAACGCATAGCGATTAACCATGCTAAGCGATACACACAGTTATTACAACTGGTGCCAAAAACGTCATCTTCAACATCCTTTGTCTTCATCAGCGGAGCACTGCTCGTCTCGTCACAGAAGAAATTAGATGATCATTTCACTTATACTGAAAAAGATCAACTAATTTTCATTAACAAATTCAATTTCTTGTGAATCATCAAGGCTGGTGTGAAATGAATACTGTAAAACATGCTATAATTCTGATTACCAGTGAGTAAATATACTTAGTAAGACTTAATTAAACTAATTTAATCCTAATTTAAGAGTGAAATCCAGGAAATGCTGGAAACTGCTGGCAGTGAAAGTGGTCTCACCAAATGTTTAAGGACTTTTTAGGTTCATTTATTTATTTTAACAAATGGTACAATAACTGTTTTTGTTCAACTAAGCTTCAATTTTGTTTAAAGGGAAGTACATGTAAGTACATATAATTTGGCAGTATCTTATTGTAAAATGTTCACAACCTTAGCTGCATTTCTGCAAATATAAAATAAATAAATTATATTTATGTCCTTTTTTATTTAAAAAAAATTCAAGGTTTTTTTAAGATCAGAGGTAAATTCATTAAGTCTAACAGAGAGACGTGGGGATCACAGATAACCTAATACAACAATATCACAATACATGGTGTACAGAAATGATGTCATCACACAGCAACACTCAGTACAGTGGAACAAAGTCACAGATCCCTGTGAGCTGCTTTTCCTTCACTTCAAATTCCATTTTCTTTGCTTTTATTCATTTGAAAAGTACCACCACAAGCACACATGCAAAAGTGAATGTGAGATGTTTAAGAATGATTGAATGTGAATTTCTGGTGTTAATTTAGTTCAGTTCAATTCAATTTAATTTTTTTAACACCATAACATATGGAAGAAAAGATCTTTTTCTCATGCTTAACAGAGAGCATGCATCATTTCCTCCAAGCAGGTCACAGTTGTACCTGAATTCAGCTAAAAGACTATTAAAAGCAGATGTTTGCAGCTGTGTATGGCTTGTGGCAAATCTGTTGAAGGTTCAGAGTGAAGGATGGACACTTAGTGACAGATCACTAGAGCTGAGATAGCTTTCTACAACCCTCTGCCCTCAGGTGACCTCCAGGAGTCTAACAGGGTCTCCCAGGGGTTCCAGCAGAGGATGTCCTGGATGGAGGTTGCCATGGTGACCGCCAGACAGGTCACTAAGGCCTCGTGACAGGGATAGATGACCGAGAGGAAGTGAGTATGAGCCAAAGAAGAGGGGTGAAGGTGGAGGACAGAAAAAAGACAAGAGAAGGACAGGAGGAGGAGAGTTTAGTCGGCCTCCTGTGAATTTTGTAATGAGGTCATGACACAAGGAAAGGAAAGAAAGGACACCAAAGACGGGGATAAGGAATGATGATAAAGGAAAAGGACTGATAATTGCAGAAACCAAAAGGTGTAGGCTGGTAAAAATGAAAAACAAGGGGAAATGGGTTTACCAAACCAGCTTCTCAAAAATGAGAAAGGCTCATTTCTCAAAGTTACTCTGCAACTGGCTCATGTAAAGTGCAGTGAAGCATAGTAAAAAGCCACTGAGAGAATATACAAACTATTATTTTTGTTACCATTATTCCTGTAAAATTACAGGGTCAGTTTATCAAATGGCAAGTTTCTGTTGAGTTTTGTCATTTTCCAGTTTCAGCTGATTAAATTCCACTTCACTCACGCTCACTGAGTGGCACACAGAAATCTCACTACAGGGGAAAGTGAAACCATCAAGCTTCACACAGTTTGTTTTTTTAGACTTTTCTACGGTGTTTCTCTGATTTTTAAGGGAAACAAAGTTAGAAAGGCAGGGTTGAGATTGTTTTAATATTTGCATTGATGGGATAGTAGCTATACCGGACAAAGGATGTTGAAGATGGAGTCACCAGGCAGGAGGAAAAGAGGAACCACAGAGAAGATTCATGGATTTAGTGAAGGAGTATATACTGAGGGTTGGTGTGACAGAGGAGGGATAGGTTGAGATGGAGGGCCATGGAAGAAAAAGAACGGCTGATTTATTTTAGTGATCAAGTTATCTGGGGATAAAAAGCCTTCCTTTAAGGTGTTCCTTTTGGTTTTTGACTCACTGGATCTGTGATGGTCAGGTCACCTGTCCAAGGCGTACACTTCGCCCAATAAAGATGGCATTGATTCCAGTTGGATAAGCAGTTAAGATGGACAGGATGAATGACATTCACTACATCAGGCAAAATGATCAATTTTGATGTAATTATATTTACAAATATATTGAATGAAAAACTAGATTAACTCTCTGTTGAGATCTCTCCTGTTAAAATAGTAAATACCAGATAATGCATCACCTTTCTGAGCTGACTTTTGAGCCAACAACAGCAGCATTTGGGAAGAAATTGCTCACAAAGTCGCACTTAATGCCACAAAAAACTAGCTAGACTCAACTTGCAGATAAGGGGTAAGAATAAGATGTAGGCTCACTTGTCTTTTATGAACCTTTCAAAGGTTTTGTTTGTAGAACAATTTACATTTATTTAAGTTACAAGCTACTAAAGCCAGAGAAAGTAGTGCAGGCAACTCCTGAGGTATGACATCAGATCAGCAACATTCAGTTTACCTTCGAGTCTGATCCTCAACAACAATGTAACCGAGTCTCAACGTCTCAATAAAGCTACACTGAATCAAACCGAAATTGACTCAACTGTAAAGTCGGCATCTGTCCCTTCCTCCTCCCAGCAGTCCATGAACACCTTCCACTCGCTCCTCCTTATCACCTCCTCCACCTCCTCTTCTTCCAGCCTCCTCTGCCACGAGGTGCGATACATGTCTCCGACAAACACCCACAAAAATTACGTGGAATTCCCATAAATGAAAGTGCTGAGGTTGCCTTCACACCTGCATCCACCTGCTCACAAATTCATTTTCTGAGCTGGAGGTCTGCTTCACCTGCTGCTGCACTTGGCTATATTACAAAAAACAGAAGAAGAAAAAAAAAAAAAACAGTCTAATGTCGCCTAATTGGTGATGTCATCATTCAGCCCGCATTGCTGCACTGCCATCTGAGCTGGGAGCGCTTCTCCAGATGTGCACAACCCGAGTTCCTCGCACCCTCCAAAAGACTTTGAACAGGCTTCATGCATGTACATCCACCCCCCCTTTCTTCTGTGAACCTGCTGGCCAATCGAAAGCAGAGGATTCCCCTCCAATCCTCAGCCATCCCAAAACCTTTCCACTGCACCTCCTTGCGTCTGGGAGAGTCATCCATCAGTCCCCAGTGACCACTGAAGTGTGAAATTAAAATCGGAGAGCGTGTGTGTGCTTGCCTGCATATATGTGTGTGTCTATGATTGAGATATCTTGTGTTTATGTGTCCCAGTAGAACAGAAGGTCAATAAGAGGCCTGTGGGAGCCACAATATCACACCCTCAGGCCCCCGAAAACTGAGCTAATAGAGATGTCACCACCGCTCACACACGTGTAAGTACATTTCTGTGCTCTGTCATGTTGATATTCGTGTGTAAACGGACATGAGGTAATTTTGTCACACCAAGCGAGTAAATTTAAATTGATTGACAGAAATATACAAACTGTTTATGAAGGAATGTGTGAGAGCCCAGGAAGTCTTAGGTCTGTAAGGAACGGCAGCCTCTGTGCATTCATAAGACATGTAACCATACTTGCAATGAGTGAACAAAGGTGTGTGTCACACTGTAAGTTGTTGCACAGTGAACCAAGCATGGCTGGGATGGTACTATACATGTTGTGTCTTTATTTGTGTATTTTTAAAGAGAAGAAAATAATGAAAAGAATTAAATAATTAAAACATTTAGAGGTCTCTAAAATCAACACTGCAGTCTACACCTGGTCAAAAGTGTCTGAGCTGATTTTTGTGTGTCTGTTTGTTTGTTTTTTAGAAGTGCATGAGGAACACAATTGGAAGCAAATGAAGTTCTTATATTTAGATTGCTCTTACACGCTTTATTCAAAGGAATGATTAAGAATTGGAAGCAAAAGTGGCTTATTGCGGGACTGTGAATAAACTTGTGAATCAACTTACATCTTGCAGCAGCTTCTCCAGATTCTCCTGGAGTTCGTAGAAGTAGCGGGAAGTGATGAGGTCCTCTCTGCTTTTCTCCAGGCAGTCTCTGGACAACTCTATAAGCTGATGATGAATGAAGCTCAAGACCCCGTCGGCCAATGGGCAAATCTTCTCTGGGGCCGAGGAGGCAAGCAGCTCGGCCAGACGCTCCTCCATTTGAGCTGTTGCCTGAGGGGAGGAGGCGGAAGGCAATTAAAGGGTGGGGAGAAGGATGAGTCACACATAGGAACGCTCATGTGAGACACATGGAGAGACAGTAAACGGCACGGCTATAAGATAATCTCATATGGAAGGGAAAATCCCTTCTAATTGAAAAATTAATTATTCAAAAATGATGTTTGATACAGGCCTGAAATAATGTACTCAATGAAACACTAAACTTCTAGTCTTTAGCATAATACATCATCTATGTCACAGTAATTGAACAAATACTTAAAGGGACAGGTTGCTGTAAGAAAAAAGAGAAATATGGAACGGAGACGAACACTGATGTCACATATTAATAAGAAATTAGAGTATTTTATTTCAAAATGCTGCTCATACAGCACTTACTGCAGCTGCTTCATTGAATAAAAACAACTTGCAATAATATTTCAGTTGTGTATAAATCCTGTATTAAATAGAAAATAGAAACAAAGCAAACGCATCGATCTCTTAGACTTCAATGGATAGCATTTCTGGATTTTTTTTATGCATGTGCATATCTCTGCATGCTGGAGTCTTAATTTGCACTTGTGGATGTGCAGCCTTACTGCACAGTAATGAACAACATCTTTTTTTAAAGCAGTGCTGCATTAGGGCTTGAAAATATATGCTCATTTTGAATATGTTCTTAGCACCAATGTTTTTAACTACTGTGGTGCATCTATTTTGTTTTTTTTTAAGTTATGTTCTCCACTCAAATTCAGACAAATGCTGCAAAATTGATGGTGCTGGATAATGAACAAACACATAGCAATCCAAGTCTCTCTAGACAAAGAAATTAGATATTTGACCAAGTCAATGACCTGATATTAGCCTAATAGAGCACGATTTTCAGTTGTTAAACTGACTGCACAAAGATTCACAAACATGCAGCAACTAAAGCTGGCTGAGTAAAGGCCTAGCAGAGCATCTCGATGGAGGAAATGCAGCATATGTGATGTCCGTGGGTTCTAGACAGCAGTTTTTTATCCACTTCTTAAAAACAATCTTAAAATATTGAACTACGTAGAATGCAATTTACATTAACAGTTAACTCAATATATTAGCAACACGTCATGAATTAAAGCTGAACGTCTACGCTTTAAAACATCTTGAAAGACCGATTTAAAATCCACCGGGGTGGTGTGCAGAGGCAAAATGACAAAAACTGTGTCAATGATGAAAACCTAAAAAACACAACTAATATCAAAATACCACTGTTGTTTTTATAGGACTGCTTAAAACTGTATTAGTGGCTATAGAGATGAAATGTGTTCATTGACTAACTTAAACAGAAGGTGTCTGAGCCCATGCACTTATTACAGAATCAGGTATGTTTTTGATGTAACGCTGCAGTTCAGCACTACTTCTCAGCGTGCTCCCTTGCTCACAGAAACATCTGTAGATTCTTCTTTTTTTTTTTAAATACACCGTGTACTAAAGATGATGAAATCCCCATATTCTTGCAGTTGTCCAAACAGTAGTGAACTCTAAACATTTTTAACTGCTTGTTGTTTGGATTCTAGACCAACTTTGAAAGCAAAGACTTAAACTGAGGTTCTTGCATTGTTGTTCTTTTGCCCATCCCCTTTTTTTTTTTTAGCACTTCCTTTAGTTTCTTTAGGAACTGTGTGTCAGTAATACAAACCTTTGGGAATCTCTCCTTGTACACATGGTTCATCATCATAATCTCATGGTCAAAGGACACAGGAGAGCGCCCAGGGCTGAAACAAAGCAAATGGAGATAATCACCAACTGTAAGCCATTAAAGTCTTAGCATGCCTTTAGTTAAATGTGCTGACAGGCAACAATTATTTTCAGAAAGCCTAAACTGTTTAACATATGCTTTCCAGGACAGTCACACGTTACTCTTGATGTAGCTCATCAGGAAATTGTTCTGTGTATACTGTGGAACCAAAAATATGAGCATGTGATGCACAAACACTAGCATTTGAAGCCAAATACTTGTGAGAAGGGATCATGTGAGCATCCATAAATAATTCAGTACATAAGTCTACCTGTTCACTATGTCAGAATTAATGATAGTCATGGTCCTCTAATGTATAAAGTAGTAGACCCAAACTTTAAATCTCCAGATGGTAAAAATGAATAGAATTTCTTTAAAGATTCTCTGTAACGTACATAAAAAGCACAAACTAGGATAAAGCAAAGACAGATTTTTTTTTTCTCCACAGATGAACATTTAGAAAAGTTCTGGTGCTGGTTTGTATTCTGAAAAAAAAGATCCGCCCTGTCAGAAACAGGCCTGAGGAAACCGAAGTGACAGACAGGCTCGGTCAGCTCAGAGCAGAGGGGAAGAGAAAAGGGATGGTGCTCACACACAATAACAGAACCTGGGGGTCTTCATCATACGTGCATCTTCAGCGGTGTCAACCGAATACCATGACATCCTCTAGACTCACATGGTTGCACACACTGAGCAGCGCAAAGGTAACGCCTCTGGAGGCTGGCAGACCAACGGACAGCATGTGTGCGTCAGTAATAAGCCAGGCATCTTCACTACTCGTCCAGCTCCGTGCAGCGAGTCTCCATTGGTCCTCGGGGGGTTTTCATGCCCTGACAGACTGACAGTGATGTCTCCTTTAGTTCATACTAGCACCAACAGTGGACTTCATTTTCTCTGTATTGTGCTTCTCCCGGGACTCATCCCTTTTCTTATTCTATCATGAACCAACCCCCACACCTGACCTCTCTCTACAATAACACAAAACAGCAACAGCAGCAATACCCTTGACCTTTCCATGTCTCACTTTCACAATATGAGATGATGACAGGTAGAAGGCAGTATGTGTGTGTATGTGTTTTAGTCACGGAAGAAACATTTAATTCTGAACAAGGCTTTGATAACCTTCGGTTTCATTTACTATCATATATGAAAGTGAAAACTGCTTTCCAAACGATGAGCATTTTAGGAACTTTAGGAATCTGGCACACAACATATCTTCATCTGTTTTAAACCATTAGTTTGGTTGTTATTAACTGTTCCTGGAATGATTTTAAATATCCTTCTTGAAGACACACTGAAGAAACACGGCCATAAATTCAACTGTTATTAAAATTGTCTAAGCTTGCCTTTAGTGTCACTCAGAAACAATTTGAATACATGTTTATTACTAGAAGGGTGATGCCAGTGTACTTGAGCACACTGGATTTTAAATTCTGCTCCCTCTTGTATGTAAATGGTCTGAGCAAAAGGAGGAAAATTAATGAAGGCATCTCTATAACGCAGCCCACTTCCATCCATTCATCCATTTATCCATCCATCAATGTACATCGACATCTATGGTCAATTTAGCAAGCGCTAAGCTATGTACAGGGTGTCTTTTGTCCCGTTTTCCTCCCATCACCCCCAGCCTGGCTGGAGTTTTGTCTCTATTATTGTAGGGTCTTTACCTTACAATATAAAGCACCTTGAGGTGACTTGTTAAGATCTGAGGTTATATAAATAAAATTTAATTGCACTGAGTGTATATTTCCTCTGTTTTTCAAGAGGCCTAAAGTGACTTTTTATTGCTCTTACAACTTAACCTCATAAAGGGTCATCACATCAAGGGGGTAAAACATTTTTGCTAAACTCAAATATAGTAAAATATCTAATTTTACAATAAAAAAAAATTATTTGACCTGAAGGCCAACCAACAAGTTACTTGTTTTTAAAATGAATTGAAATCTTAAGAAAACATTAAAAAAAGGAAGTGCAGAAAAGACACCTCACAATTTCTGCAAACTTAAGAGACTTAATATGACTGAGGTTACAAACCCAGCAAACAAACACAAAGACATTTTAGCCACCACACATCTGTTAGTATGAGTCACTGATAAACACACAAATATACCCGTGCACACAAGCACATACATGGTGACCTGTACCATGAGGTAATGCTCTGAGTCATCAACCAGCAGCTCAAAGTCCAATTACGAGCGTAATAGGAATGAGAACAGCCTGAACGTGACAAACATGCTGAACGTCATGAGCGCAGTTTATCACGCTGACAGATGACCACACACACACACACACACACACACACACACACACACACACACACACACACACACACACCCCGCTGTGAAAAAGTATTTGCCACCTTCCTGATTTCCTACTTTTCATTGCATATTTGTCACGTTTCAGATGATGACACAAATTTTAATATTAGGTAAACATAATCAAAGCAAATACAAAATGCAGTTTTTAAATTATTATTTCATTTATTAAGGATAACCTTGGCAGCAATCAAGCATTTAAAAAAACTGGTAAGGAGGTTTGTTTTTCTTTGCTGTGCAGGAAGTTTGGCTCGGTATTTGCAACTTTTTTAAATTCGGCTACATGTGAGGGTTTTATGGTCATGAGCACCTTAATCAATCAAATTAAGTACAGACCCCTCCCTTTACATATTTTCTGATCCAACTCTACGATAACGATTTCAAACTTAACTGAAAAGGACCTCATCCTTCCTTTTCACTGCTTCATTGTGAAACATCTGCAGGGACTGTTGAATTTGTTAACAGCTTAAAATTGAAAAAGCTAGAAGGAAGATGTGTTTTCAACTAGTTGATGAAAGAAAACTGTCTTTGTGACATAACGGCACAGCAATAAGACAGAATTCGGGTTTACTGATGCTTTACAAAAAGAAAAAGGCTAGAATGTCTGTGCACGTACATGACTAACAAAGGCAATTGTTAGTCATGTACGTCAATCGCCTGATGCGATAACATGTTCAACTTTAAGCACTTCTTTAATGTCCGTGTGCCTTAAAAAAAATTAAGGAAAGAGAAAATCAATCAAAAGCTGTAGCTCTGCCACAGGGCTCAGTAAGTAAAGGAGGTGGAGTTTGTACAAAACAGCCTGAGGCACTTTCTTAATTTTCACAGTATATCATTGGTGTCTTCTTTGTGTTCTTCTTGTTGGGCGCTCATGCCTGTGAGCAGCCTGAGCAGATATTAAAATAAATCTCCCATTCAGTGTGCGGTAGCGGACGCCAGAGTGAAATCCTCTGGATGAATAACATAAGAAAGTCAGACAAAGGCTAATTAGAACCTGGCTATATTTCTGCGGTAATGGGAAATAAAAACTGCCTCGCGGCAATCCCTGCGAAAATCGTCTTAGTCATTACTCTGAGAAATGACCTTGGAGAAGAGATATTGGAGCAAACTGTGGGACACTTGTTTTAGTGTGGGGCTGCAGTTCGAAAGTTAGCACTTATACTTTCAGAAGGATATGAAATTTGATAATTAAAACATTGGGTGAAGGCCCATTTTCTTTCTAAGTGGTGCCACATGTGACAAAAGGCACTCAAAATGCAAAAGAGCTGATTTCTGCAGAGGATAATTGAAGTAAATCAGATGAGACAGGGAATCAGACGGTGATGGTGAGGCTGGGGGAAGGCTGAGGTGAGGTGGGAGGAGAGATGATTGGTGTGTGTGTGTGTGTGTGTGTGTGTGTGTGTGTGTGTGTGTGTGTGTGTGTGTGTGTGTGTGTGTGTGTGTGTGTGTGTGTGAAAAAGAGAGAGTGAGAGAGCGAGACAGAGAAAAATAACATTGCTGCTTCACAACTGAGGCGTCTGACTTGGGGAAATAAGACGCCTAATTGAGCGTGACAGAGAGGGGGGCACGTTGTGCCTTCGCCACCAAAAATCATCGATGATGTCATTAAAATCCTCCAAGCTAAAACCTAATGAAAAGATAAAGGAACAGTGAAGGTATGTTTGTTTAGTGAATCCTAAAACAGTGGTGCAAATTCTTTTCAAAATTGATGTAGAGTGTCATTTCAGTACTTTGTCTTCATTTACTTTCTGGCTCTGTTTCCAGTCACGAATTTCAATTTGTGTTAAGCTGCTTAAACTCAACTATTAAAAAAACATAATTATAAAATATTTTCTAGCTTTTTGTGTTTGCATACAGCCTTTCTTTGGAAGTACACATTTCATCTATAATCCGCAATTTGTTTCTATTGCGTGAAATTCGTTAAAGTTTAAATTGTTAGATAAATTAGTCACCTACCATTTCTGACTTTGCTGTTTGCTCAGCATAAAAGCACCAGAGAAAAGTCTGGACACACAGTGTAGAAAAAACACTGAAGAAAGCAAAGCTGTCAGGTGTGCTGATCCAAGCTACTGCTAAGATAAGAGCAAAAGCCCTCTTAAGGCTTTTTGAAGTGCAGTCTTAAAAACAGCAAAATACTGTTATGAAAAAGGCTCAGAAAAAGAGGAGCAAAGAAGGGAATCAGTGCCTGCTGAGTATAAGCTCATTGGAGTTACCAGCCTTAAAAAGGTGTGGACGTCACAGAGATGCTTCCCGGAGATTAAGTAGTGCGCACCTCCCCTCATCAGTTGCTGTGTCTTTACCAGACACTGAGAAAAAGAAGACATGGTTTCTGCCTGTGGCATTCCCACCATGAATCATTTAGAAGGAGCTGTTATTGTGTGGGGGCTTTGCTAGTAATGGTCAGATTTAAGCCGACACTTTAGTGGCAACCAAAAGATCCTGCAGTGACACATAGTCCACCTGGTTTGATCTTAGTGGGACCATCATTTATTCAGTGAGCCAGGCCACATCTTCAGGCTCGGTAAGGACTGTTAAAAAGGAAGCAGCAATGATGGAGTGCTGCATCAGTTAGCTTGACCTCTACACTCACCAACAGAAATGGTTGCAGACTGTAGAGTGAAAGGGAAGGAGACAAGAGCTGCTCAGCCTTGAAGGAACCCCCTCAGGTGATGGAAACTGTCCAGGTGATGACTGGCAGATTGAAGAGTGTATAAAACTGATATGAATTTAAAAAAAAATGTTTTTCTGTATTTAAACATCCTTGTTTACTACATAAATATGAGGTATATATATATATTTTGTTTTAGCTATGATGTCTTAACAGCCCAACAATACAAACGGATCTATGATCCTACTTTGCTTCTGCAAAAAATGAAATTAATAAGCTAGAGAATGACAAAAACAATGGTGAAGGTCATTCCTTACAACAGAATGATAAAATCATGATCATTCTATTATATATTATTGCTTTGCAGCTCATGTTCACTATATGGCCTCTCATCCAAATACACATACTCTTCTTCTCTCGTTCCTTCTTTTGTCTGATGGGTCCAGTCAGTGACTCCAGTTAATTTCTTTCATTGTTCTTCTTCTTTTATCTTTTTGCGTTTCCTTTTCAAACGTTTAAACTGCATTTACTCCTCACATTATTACTGCTTTCTGTTGGCTATTCCTCTGAACTTGTAGATTGTCTATAGACTGCTCATTAAAAGCTTTTTAATGACACTCACTGCTGGTAGACTAATATGATGTCAGGGTTTTGCTGAGGCTCACTCCTCCTTCATACGAGGGGGGCTGACAACCAGCCACAGTTGAAACACTTTTCAAAGTCACCTCAGAGTAAAGTAACTTGCTCACAGTCAGCAAGTGCTCTGTGCTTGTCAGCTCTTCTTTTATCTCTGATAGAAGCAGGTTGGTGCTAAAATGTAACATCTGAGATCTTTTTATTTCATTTTATTTTCTGACTGGAGAGATATCAAGGTTACATAGGGACACTGTTGATGGTGGATTACCTGAGATAGCAAACACACACACACACACACACACACACACACACACACACACACACACACACCACTAAACACAGCGGGAGTCTAATCAGATACACACCATGTAACTTGGTATTGCCTGCTTTCATCTCATAGGATGAAAGCATTCGATATCTATCCATAAAGAAACAGGGATAAAGATGAAGGGGTCAAAACAAGTGTGTGATACAAGGAAATTTTAAAGAGGACTGATACAGAAAATCTGTAGATGATAGGATGAGGTGAAATCTGAAAGTATTTCTTGACAACCAGGAACAGAAATAGAATCACAAAAAAGCAAAGATGGCTGGAGACGGCCAAAGGCAACGCAACACCGACAGAGCTACAGTTTGACAGGTGAGTGTCACAGTGAGGACTATTCTCACTTACACCTGTCATGGGTAAGTCAGAGGAAGATGTGTGACCTTTTTAAGACTGACAAATACACACACAATCTGGGTCTGCTAATGTTTGTTCATCCTATGTGAAATGCTATTTTAGTGCTATGCTGTATTTAAAAATCAGACCTCCACAAGTGAAGGGGCGCAGCAGTGTGAGCCTCCTCTACAGACTAATGAAGGCCCAGCAACTTTACACTCAAAATGAGCAATCAAAATGGAGGGCATTTGCTTTATCGTTCATTTCTGCTTTCCGCTAACACGTAGGCTGGGTTTCATGTGGCATTTTGCTGGATCTAATCAGAGTATATCATGTGAGCTAGCCCAGAGCTCCTACCTTAGGCTGCGGGACCGTGGTCTCATGGCGGGGGAGCGTCGCCCCTCCTCATCTGTGATGCTCTCAGAGCTGAAGTGTTTGGTAAGGAAGTGCAGCTCGTCAGGTGTGGGCTGGAAGGGCAGCTGGTGCAGCTTCTCCTGGGATGAACAGGAGGACTGTGAGAGGAGGAGCACAAACGGAGTATAGATTACAACCAGCACTGAAGCTACAGTGAGGAGTTAGGCCGGAGCTAAACTGGGATTAGAAGAACTCTGGGTTGAGTTTGTCTTTGGAGTAAAGTTTAGTCCCCTTCTCATTAGAGGAGAAAGGGACAGGAAAAGCAGATTACTCAAAGCTGGAAATGCCTGTAAGGTTTGAAGGGAGCTAAGCTAGGATTATACTACAGGCTAAAACTATTTTTGCTTGTATGATGTATTTTTGAAAAGTTAAAGTGCTCTAAATGGAAATTGGCGCAAGGAAATTCTAGCATTATCTCTAGCTGGAACAATTTGTGGTAGTCTGTCCTTGCAGGAATTCCTGGTGTTAAGGCTCGTTTCTACACAGAAAAACAGAGTGGAAAGACTGAAGAATGAAGTGCTTGGCATAGCTGTAAATCTGTGTGTCATCAAATTATAATGTATGTAGCTTTGCAATTGGAAAGGTTTTCCAAACAAGTTTAAGCTGAACTTCAGTGAATGTGAGTTTCTAAAGCTGACAAGTGAAAAGTCCCCGGTTTGATTTCAGTAGGAGGCACGAATCCTTTTGGGGTTGTGACAGAAAGGGCATACAGCATAAAAAAACCCAGTTAGGGTGAAATTCACACAACAAAGGTCTTATTTGTCCGAATAAGATAAAAGGGAAGGGGGGCTTGGTTCTCTCTTAGTACAATGATTGTGTTAGTCTGGATGCTCAAGTTCACGGCTTCTCAGACAACTTAGCCAGCCTGCTGCCTTTGATGCACAGCAAGTCTCATTTTAAAGGCAGGAGCCACAGAGGAAGTGTGCAATTTTAAAAAAGGGAGATGAAAGAACAGCAGAAGGTAAAGGACAAGGAGGAGAATAAGACCAAGTGGGACATTTGACATGTCCCTAAGAGTGAGGGAAAGAAAAAGAGTAGGACGCAGAAGTACACAGTAAGGTATCAGAATGAAGGAATCAGCAGTGGAGGCTACGGCAGTTTTGCAGCTTTGTAGTAAGTGAAATAAAGTATGTGTTTCTAGTTTTCATGGATGAGCCTATAGATCACTACAACAGACATACAAATACATGCATAGACAGAGTATAGTGAATTTATTTACCGAGACAGTGGAACTGGGAGTGTTGGTGCCATATCCAGAGGAAGGCAATGAAGCGAGAGACCAGCGTCTGCCATCCGTCCTTAAAAACAAAGAGCAAACATTAAAGAAAATGAATGAAGACATCAGCACTCAATGATCATTTTCAGTGAAATACCACATATTCTCCACAGCCAGAATAACAAGATGAAGCAGTGTCACATACAGTGGAAAAGTATTACAGTAGGTGGAAGAAAAGGTGAAGCGGAAAGATAGCATGGAACCTAATGTGTGCAAAAAGCATCCACTGAGACTTTGCACACGTAAAGAGAAGCACCACAGAGTTCACAGACTCGACAGCTCATCCTGTGTCAGAAAAGCCGGATTCTTTACTTCACAAATACCTTCTGGTTATCAAACATTAGCCAGCTTTTTGTCACTTTCAGTAAATATTCATCCTAACAAACCTGAAGTGCCTCCTTACCCCTTCTGTGTCTCAGCTCCAAATCTAATTAAACATGTCAGACTCGCAAGTATTTCATTTCTTTTTGTTTTACACTTTTGGCTAAAACGAGTGAAACTTCTGGAGATTTTTGAAGAAATTTATAAAAAGATCATAAAAGCACTTCTATAAATATCTAAAAAATGATTTGTTTTTCCCTCTAAAAAAACAAAACAAAACCCTGTGGTGTTCATTATGATATTTGTTTATGGATGCAATTCTCTCTTTTGTTTTTTTGTCTCTCTATTGCCTACGTGTTCTGGGGGGTCTTCATTTTTCTCGTGTTACCTTGTCTGTCTACATATTCCTGTTGTCTCGGGACTGTCCCTCATTCAATTTAGTTCCACTTTTATTTTGAAGGTTAGTTCCTCTTGTGCTTTTCTTTGTTATTCCTTCCTTCTCCCCCCCCCCATTCTTATCGCTGCTTATTAAAAAAAGCAGAGATAAATGTCTGTGTGTGTGTGTGTGTGTGTGTGTGTGTGTGTGTGTGTGTGTGTGTGTGTGTGTGCTGAGTCATGCAGGACAGAGGGCAGGAAGAGGCAGGCGGAAAAGTCAGAGGTCAGAATGGAGACATTACCTGTCAGCCCTGTGTCCATGGCTGTGAAGAAGACAAGACAATGGTTTTCTTTTTATTTATTTATTTATTTTTATTGCTGTCACACAGACTGAAAAATAGATGCAAATTGCCTCAGTTGGTTTTCCAAACAAAACATATCTGATAAAGAAAAACGTTTAACTGCTGATACCTTGTTGGCAGTGCAGAGTGGCACACTTTTTGTTGCAAGCCATATGTATTTTTTATTTTATGACAACAAGCACAATTATTTTCATGCAAAGCCAAATGAAAACTACATTTAAATGAAAGTGTTTCTGGTAAAATAAGGCTTTTATGCGAGTAGGAACAGTAGGCCCGTCATATCAGACTCCACCACACGGTGTCCCTCTCACCCCACAGTGTGCTGAGCAGCGGCAGCTCTGAGGTCAGTGGCTGGACAGAGAGGGATTTCCAATTCAAATCAGCACTAATGCTCCTTTTCGCCGCTGCACCTCACACACACAGTGTCTCGGTGTTTGATGACGTCGTCGTGCAAACAGCCTGCCTGTTTGGCTCAGTCCTCGAATGGAGAGTCTCAGTTCAATCAAATAGATTCCAACCCCCCCACCACAGCTAGGGATCACAGTGTCTCACAATAGTTCCCGGAAGTTAGCAACATACGCTAGCCACGGCACAGATATGGGAGCACAGATCTTTTAAAGACAAGATATGTAAAATAGTATTTACAAATTTGCCTCCTCATCAGCTCACACACTCATTTACATCAGCAGCTGCTCAGCTCTCATAGGGCTCTCATAGGTCACTGAGTTGTTTAACACTGTTTCAAAGATACGGACATTAAAAGATGAAGTACACCATATCTATTTGGGCTCAACATCTGCAATCTATTACTTTATTTCTATTTTTTTTCTGATGTACTGTAGAACTTAAAACTGAAAAGAACTGGTAAGAGCTAATGATCACTAATACAATCAGTTTGTTTATTGAGGACAACAACGCTTCTGTGTTTTTTACATGTGTGACTGCAAACACAAACATCCTTAGCACATAAATGGAAGTCTTACCTGCGAGCAGGAACAAAGGAGAAGTGTGCAGCTGTGTTGGGAGAGAAGTTACGAGGACTGTCCAGTGGGCTGGTCCCTGAAAGACAGAGAGAAGTAAAGGAATAAGCAGGAATGACAGTAAGACAGACAGAAAACAGAAAACCTACATCTGTGTTCACGTGATGAGTTCTTTCTTTAACACAGTGAACACTTTTGTGGCAGCTAATTCAGGGAGAATCACAGGGAATGAAAATCATATCCGATTACCTTACTTCATGGCTGATGAGAAGTTAATTAACTGATCGGGATGCGTTTTGTTAACGTGTGCCATTTTACTAATAAAAGACAATGTGTGAAGTCTTAATCCAGTGAATTTGCTCAGTGAAAAGAGATTTAAGCAAATTACACCACAGACTATGCAAATAGGTAAGAAAAATGTTTTTTGGGTTTTTTTTGTCATCTCTGGACTTGTCATCTCATGTCATTGTTGCTCAGCAACTTGGTGCTACTATTGTTTGTATCAGGGATCAGCGCATCATGCTGATGCCAGTGAGCATGCCAACCAACCATGATCACGGAAAAGAAGATGCAAAGATGCAGAAGAGGAAAAGGGGATGTCTGCAAACGCACAACTGGCAACTGAGACTGATGATAAAGATGTGAGATGTCTTTTTTAAGTGGAGTTCAAGGAAATAAAAATCCAAGACAAAATAATAACGAAAGAGGCAGAGGGACTTTGTTCTTTTATTACCAAGTATTACTACTCTGATCAAAGCCCAAGTAACGGCTCCAAGTAATGATATCATTATATCAATAATAAAACGTAGCAAAGATATGTGCTTACTCAAGACAGTAATCTCAAATACAAAATAATATCTGTGCATCAGAAAAAAGAAAACTTTGTCTTTACCAAAAGCTGGTTAACTTCCTTTTACTTTACCCTCTTAGCTCATTACCTGCTGACTAGTAAGATGCATTAGAGGTAAATCCAGTACCTGTGTCAGAGATTTGTTCTATGCCAGGACTAATATTTTTCACCTTATACATACTTTGCTTGAGCAGTATTACTACAAAACACTGCAAACATTTGCATCCCAACCCAAACCAAATACTCTGACTATAATATACTATTATATTTTTATAAATGTCTTCTTCTGTACAGGGTCTAACCAGAAACCTACTCTCAATGACATCACCAAGTTATTTTTGACCAGAATATTTCCTTTGACGCAAACATTAAATAAATATGCCTTCTTTCATCTGTGCAGTATTGTTCATACTGGGGTTCTTAAAACTTTACAGAATGAGTTATTTGTGCTACAAGACATCTTCCTGCTGCATTTACCAACCTGAAAATATGAATGGGAAGATAAAAAGGCCCTCACTGTGAAAGCAGAGCATGTGTTAAGTGTTCTGCTCATTCATTTGTTTTCCTTTATTCTCCATCACTTTAAATTTCTGACCTTGAACAAGACAAGAGCAAAATGAGAATCCGAATGTAAGATGTATGACGAGAAGAAGCGTGGGCGATATGCAGAAAATAAATAGGAAAAATAAATAAATAAATAAACAGGGGAAGTGGCTGTAATAGAAGACAGAGAGGAATGAAGATGGGCTCTCTCACAACCTGATTGAGTGTCTCATTAAGTGAACGAGCACACAGGGGAAAGTAAAAGGTAAAGAGCTTAAAGGAATGACTCGTCTGTCTTCTTGAATCACACAGAAAGGTGGAGTTAAAATTTTAGATTAGGATAAAGTAGGTGAACCACCTGCTTTTTACATTTACTATTACACTGCTGAAAATATACAAAGATAAATGAATGCAGTTCAGTTAACTCCTTTTATATCACTTAGACTGATAACACATCATATAATGATTGTGGCAATCAGTGAGTTAATTACTTTTAACTGGATAAAGGGGAAGAAAAAACAACTTCCCCAAACAAAATCACGTGTAAGTAGCTAAACAATAACTTAGTTTGAGAAACTGGGGACACAAACACTCAATTTCTGATTCGACTTCAACACAGAAGGGAAACATTTCTCTTCACTGAACACCAAATATCTCCAGAACAGCTTGAATTGACTGTGAAGCTCATAATGCAGCCATTGCCACAGAAGCCACAGATGATCCTCTGTTTAATAAAGCTGACATTTTTTAATTAAATATGCTGACATATCCGAGCAAAAGCAGTGGAATGGATATTCACGGTCAGTATCTGCAGGGAGAAACAGCACTCTGATAATAATTCAGCAGAATGAGGCTGAAGGAAGAAAGGGTGAACACAGATGAATAGCAGAGGAAAGGCTGGCTGCCTCAAAAACAGGAGGAGAGATTAAGTAGTCGGACATTTCCACATCAATTATGCAGTTTTCTCCGCAGCATGTCTGGACAGAGCAGAAACTCAAATATTAATGCGAGCATTTGCTTGCCGTCAGATGGGAACCTCTGTCTGTCTAGTTGGCTGTGCAGAACATGTATGCACATATTGGAGTGAACAGGTAGGTTATTAGTCAGACAGATTGCTTGTTAGTGTACATCTTACTTGTGTCAAATGTCTTATACATGATGTAGTATGGCTGCAAGGATGCTGCTGAAGTTGCATTTAAAAGGACATGGAGTTGACCCTGGAGCTGTTAGCAGGCTCACCCACTGCACCGATCCTCCCTGTTCATATTTTATACTACACTTAGAACTGTGTGTCCATATGTGCGTGGACATTATTTAAGATCCATCTCTCTCAGCAAAGAGAAATCAGACACATCAGCGATGGGTCAACTGGTGTGTTTGTGTTTAGAAAGGATGGTTAGGTCTCCTCAGACGTTTTTGCACGAGAATGTGTTTGTGCTCATAGGTTGATGACAAGAGTACCAGATGCACGCACAGGACACGCAGTCACGCAGTGTTTCACCACAAAAGAAAGTCACTTTAATCCTTTTTTTAATCACCAAAGACCGAACAGATTGTCATGAAACATAAAAACTAGACATTCCTTCGCTATTTGCTCTCCCAGCCTGTGGTATCCTCTTTTATGGGGAAGACACTCACAGCACCTGCAGGTTTTTGCCAAATAATATATTGATATGTATTTAATACTCGTGTGTATTAACACCTTCACAATTATAAGTCCATGAGCTAATGGACTTACTGACATATAGGGCTGCCACGATTAGTCGACTAGTCACAATTAAGTCGACTATCAAAATCGTCGACGACTGATTTAATAGTCGACGTGTCGTTTGAAGCTTTGTAAGATCACAAAAGACGCAGGAATAAGTAGTAGGATTTAAGAGTGTAATAACGGACTGAAACAGAAGATGGCAGCACTGCATGTACAAGGATGCCAGCTGCCGTTAAATCCCGAAGAAGAAGAAGTAGCTCTGTCCCAGAATTCATAGCGCAGCCCAGCTCAGTTGGCGGCAGCTAGTTAGTTTTAATATTACTCTTATTATTCTTTCTGGGTCACAAAATAAACGTTTAACATATTTTCAGGCGAGAATGTAGCTGTGTAAACCTCAAATATCTGCTCAGTTTATCAAGACACCACATATTTTCAAAAGCGCTCCGATGTTTTCGGAGACGTCTGTTACCCACTAGCTCGATAGCTAGCCGGGGGCAAGGCTCACTAGAGCCAGTGAGAACACCGGACTCCCTGCAAATCATTTTCAAACCCACCACCGTCTTTCGCTACTCAGGTTAAACATGTAATATAAGTCACTTAGATAACTTACAAATGTTGTTGTTTGGCTTTTTTTTAGTATTTTATTTGTTCCAGAGTAAATCTGTTTGGCTGAGATTAAAGTTATAGTTTTTACACAGCTGAATAAACTTCAAGCAGACAACTGATTATCAGAAGTGTGAGATGCTCGAGAATATACTCCGGTGTCCCGTTATATTTTAGATAGCAAGGAGTTTATTAAACTTCACCGAAACAATCTGCAAATTTCATTAAAATTTAATAAACTATCATCTTGTCTTTATTTTTAGTTAGCACACACCTTAAACACTTAAAGCTGTAAGCTAATGATAGTTATATAAGAGCAGATGCTGCTGGTGCAATAAGCTGTACGTTTTACTCCAATGGATGCATGATCTGATTAGTTGACTAATCGCAAAAATAATCGGTGACTAGTCGACTATCAAAATAATCGTTTGTGGCAGCCCTACTGACATATAATGTATGTTCAACACAACATGCAAATCATGAGTGCTGAGTCGATGGATCGCAAGTATTTTGGACTGAACTCTCCACGTTTTTTGACAGAGATTAGAGCCGACTTGAAAACTCAAACAGACCTGATCTAAGATCACGTCTATGCTTTGTGGATCTCCCATGTGTGTCTTTATATGTACTGCAGTAAAGTGAAATAGTAGCAATGTGTCCATCTATTGATCGTGCAGTCTCAACTGACACCACAGTCAGTTATAATTATGCCACAATCAAATAGTTTCCAAAGAAAAATCACTATGGAATCTATGAAAAAACACTGTGGCATGAATTTTGCACCTGAATAAGAAAAAGTGAAGTGAAATGTAAATTATAACTGAGTGCATGTAGTAAGAAGTCTCATCACACCATATACAGAAGCTACTTTGCTGTCACATTTTTAGGTTTCCTGCAGTAAACTGCAGTGACAGTGACCTACTTTAGCAGAAACCAAGACGTATGCTTTCATATCAGATACATGCAAATGTGATATCTACTCTGTGGCTCTTCATTTTCACTTGCCTGCTCCCTCTCCGGTGAAGACGAGGTGGGGAAATCAAAATAATTGGGGAAGGGGTAAAAAGAAATGTGCAATACATGCATATGTATGTATAAATATATTTAGCCTTGAGTCTGTGACATGAAACTGAACAAAAGAAAAGCCATCTTTCTTGCAGTCCTTCATTACAATTGCAAAAATGAGCAGTGGTTTGACAGTATTCATCTCGACTCAGAGCGTATAGCTGCCAATCACAAGCTGACCTTTACCAAATAACAGCTTTCTGTCAGCCAGGAGAGCGGAAACTACGGGCTGGTGAAGTGAAACGAATAGAAAAGATGGAGATATTCTGTGTGAGTAAATGGGGGAGAAGAGAAGAGAAAATGAAGCTTGATGTTAAAACATTACAAAAATATCAAGAGAGGCGAAAAAGAGATCATGAGAGAGGCAACAAGGGATTCATGCAGACCTCCAACATTTAATAAGTCTTTTTTTTTTTTGGAGAGGATTGGTGCTCATCAGACCCTCAGGATATTAGACTGAAGAATTTCCATCTGATTAGCAGCAAATGGCTTGGTGATTGAAACTATGATGAAATTCAGGATTATGGCAAGAGCGAGAGACTGAGAAGGGGGAAAAGGGAACGAAAGGACAAGGCTTAACCTCCAGTGGTTCATATTAATCAGTTCGTGTCTACAATGAGATATCACAGCCTGGATTAGACAGTTACAGTGGAAGTGTGGAGCTGTGTTCACACGTGATATGAAACCAAAATTTACATTATTCAAGTAAACCGATTCAAACTAAACAAAGTGTAACAGGACAGAAAATGAAAAACAGCATCTTTAATTAGTGCTGTTTAATTAGAGGTATTTAATTCCTGTGCAGGGTCTAGGACACATAGACAGCACTGCAGGACTAGTGGCACAGTTACCATGGCAATGCAGCAGCTGGAAGATGTAAATGGAGAGGAGGAAGGGAAGATAGAAGAATGGAGCAAAATAAGTGTACAGTATTAGTAACAGCAAACCACACTGTGAATACAAACAGGCAACCACAGATCACTTCTACGCACCGCAGATGCCCCGTAGGACATCTATCCAGTCAGATATGAAACTATGAAAAGAAAATCATCATGTCAAATAAGTAATGTATGATGGTGAATTAGATGTTTCTTTTTTTATCCTCTCAGTGAGCTGCCAAAAACAGTTTAAAAACCCCCTCTCAAAAACAAAAACAACATGTCTTTTATTTCCAACCCTTTCCATTGTCTTTTGCTAACTTCAGCCATCACAGTATTGTTCCTGTGTCATTTCACAGCATAATGAAATACAGGAAAATCTGATTAACAGATCAGTGCTTCAGCATACAAGTAGAATCTGTGCACCTTTTAGTCAGAACAGAAACCATACACTAACCACAGGACTACAACCTATAGATATTCAGCTGATATTCAGGGAAGACAGCAATTTACTTTATGGTGAACAGCAGTTCTTGTATAAATGATCATTCACTGACACCAAGGTCGCCAGTCACACAACAGACTGGTGGCAAAATAAAACCGTGCTTGTGCTATGCTGTGGGGAGTGGAGGATGACAAAGCTCCCATCAGTAGCAAAGGCTCGCTGATTGCTTGGCTCTAAGCCTGTGTTTCATAGTTCATGAGTAGTTTATAAAATCAGTATCAGGATATCAATATTTAAATATATATTTTGGTGGCTTCAGAAAATGGTTTGAGATCAGTGTCTGAGAAAGAATGTTACAAGAGTAAAAATAAACTTTACATTTACAAAGTGGCTTTTAAACTTCATTTGACTGACTGACCAAACAATACTTGTTTAAACAGTATAAACCAGCACTGTGCAGTAAAAAGTCTTTAACTGAGCTGGATTTAGCATGTTTGCAAAATTTATTTGCACTAAATTTTAAAACGCTATTAAAATTTAAATTGTTGCTGGTTTTGTTGCTGTTTGTTATTTAACTCTTTTGGAATTTAAGTTTATTTTACCATGTTAAGAAAACTTTTTCTCATATTGTCCGAAATATTGTTATTGCCAATATAATTTTGAGGCGATGTCACCCATCCAAAGAAACACTACTACCACTATCAGGTGAAGGTAAACACAACATGGTAATGAGTGTTTCTCTGTGTCACGCAGCCTCTCCTTAATATTCTCTCCTCAATATTTTACCATCTTTCCATCTTTCATATTCATTGAGCTCTCGCTCTCTCTCCTCCCATTCAGTTACTGCCACCAATAATCCTTTTCCATTCTGCTGTTTCAGTCTATATTTTGATTCCTTCGCTCAGTCCCCTTCAGGCACCATCAATCATAGTTTTTCTTTTTTCCATCTCTTTTCCATCTATACATTCGAAGGGTGGAGGAGAGGATGGGTGGGTGTGTGGGTTTGTGCGCTTGTCTTCCTGTCAGATGTGTTCAGAAGACATTTTGTTAGCACACATTTCATTGAATCATTTGGTGTGTGTGCATACAGCTTCTAATATCAGCACACACACTTTTTCATAGCGAATGTACGTATGATGGCACGGTGGGTGGAATCCTTTTGAAGTGACTCTTGGCTGCTTCTTCTCAGGAGTATTTCAAGAGTATTTGATAAGGGTGAAATATTTTTCTTTCTATAAATGTGTCAGTTTGTCAAAGATCAAGGCAAAATCTCATCTTGATGTATTTCCTGCTGCAAGATCAGCTTAAAGTTATAGACACTGACCTTACACAGGGAGACAAGAAAATGCAATACCAATTTGCCAAATTTGACGAAGTGGAAGCAGCTTCCCAATGATTTTATGTGCTCTAGCACATTACAAAAGGCTAAAGCACATGAAATCATTGGGAAGCTGCTTCCACTTCATCAAATTTGGCAAATCTAAGTCACCCAGCAAATCAGTGGTTATGCAAAATTATTGTCAAGGTGCTTGACTTCTTTTTATCTGATGAGATTAAGCAATCAAAATTCTGTCAAGAAACTACTGCTAATTGTGCCAGAGTGCCCTCAGATTATACAGTCCAGAAAATTTATACACTATCCAAAAAAACAAAACAAAATTCACCCATATTGGGGACTCCCCTGTTGTCCAAAAACAGTTGGGACATGGATTCAAGATCTTTAGGGAGTTGTTGGATGGGTTTGGGGAACTGGATGCTGACACGTTATTCTCTGTGTTATGTGGATTTCAGAGCGAGTGGATCTCACAGAGGCTCAGTCAGATTATGAAGTAAGGTGTCTGGAGACTGAGCCACTTCAGACTCTTTTCTTTGTAACCTGAAAATAGCAAAGAACAGCAAAGGTGTGGTGCGACGTACTATCCTTCTGTTATCAGCAACTGCTCTTCCTATGAGAGTTGTGCCTCGTCTTCAGCAGTGTGTTCGTGGGAGTAACAGTAAGTGACATTCGCATGAATGCCTTCGACCCGAGGTTTCCCAGAAGAACATTGTATTGTAACAAAATAATCACCTGCATGCTCAGCATATATGCATATGTTTCAATGATTTTTAAAGCTATACAAATATTGCAGGAATGCATACGAATTCAAGCCAATCAGCAAAGACAACCATCAGTCTGTCTTCTGTCTTGCATTACTGTAACGATATCTTGATGGTGTCAGTTTTAAAAGCGTGAAAATCTAAGTAATGCATTGGTAACAATCTATACATTAATTAAGATGAAGTAAATATTTCATCTTAATTATAGTAACACGGTGTTAAATTACAAATAATAATATTTACTAATCAATAATAATGGCAACATTTAATTAAGGAGTAGGTTTGTTTAACAAAAAAATACTTATTTTCTAAATATGTTTCATATTATACAGATAAGAGAAAATTACTTTAAAATCGGAGAACATTTTGCTAATATTATTTGCTTATTATTTACAAAGATTACATTTTAAAATAAAACTTTCTTTACTTACCCAGGCATTTAAATGCTTTTGTTAAAACCATGAAGCAATTTTACAACAAACAAAATAAACAATGGAGTCATTTTTTTTTCATTTCAGATTTCAAACTAATTAGTAACCAATGGATGAACATTAAAAGTACTAAATATTCAACAGCAACAAACTATTAGCTAAAGCATCATTATAAAAAACAATGGTTATTAATAAGTGTTAAAAATAAAAGTCTGTCTGCGGCAGCTGACCGTATGTCAGCCTGTGCATTCATTCACACATTCAAAAATCTCACTGTGCGATCTCAGTGTGCTACCGGAGCTGTTAATTGAGCTTTGTTGGTGTGTGATTGTAAACAACACGACTCCATGTAATGCAACTTGTCTGCTGTTATTACACACTTTTAGCAGAACAACAACATTTGAGCAGAGTCAAAATTTCCAATAAAACAATACCTAAATTATCACCTTTTCATCATAATTTATTCAGCAACTCTTGCTATGCTACCAGTGAGAGTGGATTTGGACTACTGAAACTGGTACTATGGATACTGATGATATTACAGTATTGAGTATATCAGGTCTATAGTTTGAAACATCAAAGGCAGTTTATATAAAGGAGTGTGTGTTACCTGTGTGTCCATGCAGAGGTGAGTGTGGCCGTGGCAAGGTGGGCGAAGTGCTGGACGTGACAATCAGGCTCTTCCTGTTGCTTGCCCGACAACTGAGAACAAAAACAAAGGCAATTTAGTGACTTCAGCTTAATCTAAGTTCAAATTTGAAACAAATAAAGTCAGGGTAATTAACTCTTTACATAAGTACAAGGATTTCATAGAACCTTCAATGAAGGACACATTCCTGGCATGGAATTTGCTTCTATAAATGTTCCTTGGGATTTCATAGCCACAATCACCAGTCACAGACATTATGAAAGCACATCATAACCTCACACACTCTTATGAATGCTAAGTTAGTCATTTGTTCTTGTTTACTCTTATAGACTCTTATAGAGTGAGGTGCGCTCAGCTGAATTACATCTTATGCAGAAGATGTAGTTTTAACAAAATAAGAGACTGAAAGGTTTGGGCTGGGAAAAACAGATAGGCATCGTTAGATGGTACTCTGTAGGAGACCTCAGCTCCCCTTTGGGCTAAGATGCTCATACGGATGTGTACATACTGCTGTACCAAAGACACTCGTCGAGGAAAGAGCAATCTGCTTTAAAGCTGTGACATCTGTCCCTAGACAGAAGGAGAAGAGGAGGAAATGAGGGGGCAGTCTTCACAGCTAACACCTCCAACATAAGCTCACAAGATTATTCGACTTTGTTGTTTACTCTGAAGCTCCGAGCCAAGTGTGCCTGTAATGACTTAGGAAGGGCTAGCTTCACTCAGGGGAAATTACAGATGGAAGAGGATGCTGTGATGTGGCATCCAGGTACGCTGATATGATATCTTTCTAAAGTGACACATTTGCTCAGCAGCCACCTCTCACATTCAGACAACACTGGCTGAGAACAATGCACGTGAAGGCAGATGCCCATGTTGTTTTTAATGAAAATGCAAACATAGTGACTATATTTTAAAAATGAGCATTACACCTATTCTGTCATGCTTTAAGAGTGACAGAGAACCAAAAGCTGTATGTTGACAAAAGATGCTGCACAACGACTGCTAAACAGTATAAAAGCTAGCAAAGCACAGGAAGCTAAACTCAGGCTATAGTGATAGGCGCCCAATGTTATGACAACAGGTGAGTGAACAAGGCGGAGGACAAGACCGACTGAGGGAATTAACTGGGAAGAGGGAAGAAAATGGGAAACACGTGAAAACCTCCACATGAGAGAACAACTAGACAAACATTAAGTAGAAACCAGAAAAAAAAAAACGAGAAAATTCACAGTCAAACCAAAATGGAGACAAGAGACCTGGACTACAAAGCAAGATGTTTTTTATCCAGGTAACGTCATGTTCAATCCCATTTTATCTACAATGAAGGTGGCTCACTTCGTGCTGGAGTATATTGTTTTGGTAGATTTTGCTGCAAACCTGACCTGCTCAGGTTATTTTCCAGGTTAGGGAGCAATTGGTGCAAAATCAACACCTACTGACCAATGAACTTTATGGAAAACAGCAGTCACTATTACTGGAAGACCTCGTGCGTGGATGGTAGGAGTGTAATTCAGAGTGTAATTCAACACTGTAATGTCTTTGCATTTACCTGATGAACATCAGTAAAAAGTAGAGATTCTATGACACAATTCTATTCCTTGATTTTTATTTGTGTTGCCTGAAAATCTACAAAATGTTTATTTTTTTGAGCCTTGATATACCCTTCTGAGAACCAGCCTATTCATTTCTGTCCTGTGTAATGGACATTTCTTTTTGGTCAATATCTTTTGACTTATTTGAGCTACCCTACTAAGTCCTGATGTGCTTAATACAGGACATCCTGGGCTTTGCATTGATATCTCCTGAGTCTGGGTATTCTGTTTTAGTGCCAAAGAGGACGGAAATCGAAGAAATGTTCAATGGGAAGACTTTTTTTTCCCCTCGGTTCTCAGAAGATATGGTCCTCAAACAGTACACCTATACTGCGCTTAGAGATCTTCATTTTAAATTTGCATGTAGACTAAGTATAACTTTGAATTCTGATGATCTACTCTGACCACTAAGTACTACCAGGGCTGCAGCTGAAAGAGCAAAAAACAAAATGATTTTCTATTTTAAATATAAACTTAATGAAATGCTTGATTTTAAGCCGTCAGATTCTCTCGTGTCTCAATTTGGTGACGTAGTTGTAGTCAGATGTCCCACACCTTCCATGTGAACGTGCAGAGAAACCCAGAGTTAACTTAGCGAGTTGATAAGCAGCTTTGTATGACTGCTTATCTTGATTTCTAATGTTCAGTGAATCCAGATAACAGAAAGATAGCTGGGGTATGCTGAACTCTGCTCACACTAAACCTGATAACAGACGCAGAAGGACAGGCACCAACAGAAAGAGGAACCGACGAGGCAACACTGAGGAAACTAAAACAACTAAACATGAAGACATGAACCAAAACTAAAATGAAAAATGAAAATTAAAAAATGATAAAACGCTGTAATATCGCAAATACTTAAAGACACATAATGAAATCTAAAGCAAAACTCAACAAGAATCAGTTGCAGACACTGACAGTGTAGTTATACTTGTTCTACTTCTTCTACAAGGACTGGGATGCATGTGCAGTTGGCCCGTCGTAATGTAGTTTCTCAATGGCCAAGTCCAAAAAGCAGACTAACAACAAAAACAAAAAGGTATCCTTGAGCTCGCTTTCTGATGATTGGGACCCGAGTGGAGCCTAGCCGAGTTGTGAACATGGAAAGCATCACAAAGGCTGTAAAGGATCTCCATACTGCAGGACAACTAATTACCTGGAGCTATTTTAATCCCACACACAAGACCAACAAAATTATGATTTATGTCATTTACTACTATTCTCTCCCTATGCAGCTGACGCAGGTTTATATCAATCTACACAGCAGCCTGTTGAACTGCATCTCTCTGAATGGAACCTATTTCAAAACTATGCGTGTGTCAGATTATGACGACACTGTCTTTTACTTTTCTTTTTTGTTTTTGAAACTTTAGCAGTGGATAAAAACAGTGGTTCGTTAGTAAAATGTTAACTATCAAAGTTATTTCGTAAACTTTAAGGTTCTTGATCATGACAGAGCTCGTATATTGAAACATTATTATTGATTATTGACTCATTGACAGCATCAAAGCTAAAAGCAGATTTTTAAAAAAAAGAGTTTTAACTATAAATTTACCCTTTATAGTTAAAACAGAATGGTTGGCATTTGTTCATCTTTGATTGAGTACAAATCAAGCAGTCCTGTATTATGTCTGTACAGAAGACAAATGCTAAGTACTTCCTTTCAGTCCTGCTGTGTGTATATTATTCTAAATTGTAGGAAAATGTCTTTAGAGAACAAATGGACAGACAAATTGGGACTCTCCTGGCAAATTGTCTCGATGCCAGCAGGTGTCGGCACAGTAACAGCATGTGTGTGCTGTGTTAATTGGCCCATCACATCTGCTGGCTGTAATTATGCAGTTGTGTAGTGCAGTGTTTTTGACAGGCTAAACGCGCCTGAATGATCACACACCAAACATTTTTCCACAAAGAAAAAAAAAATAGTTTGAAATCTCTCTTAAGTATGTTTTTAAATTTTCTTGTCAGATATGCTCTTAATCTTTGTTCTATGATTTCTACGCCTAAAGTTTAAGAACTTTAGTAAATCTTACCCTAGTCCTTTAGTCTAGCTTCAGAGTTAATATATTAGAATTGATATTTAGGTAAAGGTTATGTAAAGGGAACAAAAAGCGCATCTGGGATTTTAAAAAATATATTTCATAATGGCAAAAAATACTATGTGTAATGTAGATACGATATTCTGTATGCAAATGCATGTATCTTCTACCATCTGCTGAAATGTGCCACTTCAGCAGTTTGTGGCAGCATGTAGTCGACACACAAACATAAATGACAGATGAACTACCAAATTAAAGATTCAGTGATGTGTGTTCATGGAATATCTTCATCTTACGAAGACACACATATACACCATTGATCTTTTGAAAGTTTTCCCCTAAAGCCTGAAATTTAAACGTCGAAAACACAAGCGCCTACACAAAAAAGTGGCCTAAGGCAGGTGATCATTAGGAAATAGTAGAAGAGATGTACAGAAAGGGTCAGCTGGAAAGAGAGAGAGATGAACTGATGACCAAAATTCAGAGTCTGCAACAATGACTACAACTTCAAGTATTAAAGTAATGGATTGAATGAAAAACAGGGCAGCTAATTAAACAGTTGCATGGCCTTAAGGTGCTATTAGAAGAAAGGTCATGGGGTTTGTCATCAAAAAATGTTAAGCTGAAGTCTTGATGCTGCAAATGAGAACAGATGATTGAGGCTCCAAAATGTATAGGCTCCATCCTCTGGGGAGAAGGGGTGTGGTCAAGAAAGTCAAAGAAATCTGATCATTGGATTCATTTTCAATTTAAAATTCAAATTATAACCAAAAGTCACATTTCTTGATGCATGCTCAATCATCCAGGTAAGTAAATCTCCAAAAGTTGATTCTGTTCATCTGGACGTAGAAACACTGAAAACGCTACGCTACGTCCAGAATCAACTTTTGGAGACAAAAGACGTATTAGAATTTTTCTGGATCTGTAAATGCCATCCAAGCCTTCAAAGAAATCAGGAATGGTTGCTGAGGTAATTTGTAAAGTTTTAAAATGGAAATCTTGAGGTAAATGTGGAAACGGTGATGTTGGTTTGACAAATGTCTGCCAGAAAGCAGAAGATTCAGAGTAACAACAAGGGATGAGAAGCGAAGAGAAGAAGATTAAGAGAAGCAAAGGAACAAATGAACCGCCTTCGCCAGGAGACGACAAAAGGGTGACAATTATGGCTTGCGGCTCTGAGAGTCCCGCTAAAACAAAAAAACTGTTCAGCATGTAAAGGTTTCTTTACAGCAACCGTCACTCAGTCTGCTGTTGTGAACAAAGTTAATGAACAAATTATAGTGACTGTCTCAACAATATGGAATACCATCCGAGTCACGCATCAGAAACGCTTGGGGAAAAGAGGAAGTGAGCAGGTGCCTTCCAGTGGAGCTTAATTTACTGAGGCAGAGGAGTTTCCATTAATGAAAAAACAATGTCAGCTTCTTTCATCTGTTACTGACCAGAATATAAAATGAATCTATAACATGATGCTTTTAGAAATCTATCGAAGCTCTTCTACTATATTGCTGAAGTGAGATGAATATAGTATGAGCAATAAAAGTGTTATTATGATCATTATGACTCTTCTGCCAATCATTTTCTTCTGCTTATACAGTTGTGGGGCAGTTGTCCCAGCTGCCATTGGACAACATAGAGAGAGAATCCCGAGGCTACAACAAGGAGCAGGATTTTATTTGTGGTTTTATCTTAGTGTTTGGACTTTTTCTAGCCTTACAAGGTCCAAAGAACAAAGACAGGCCACACTTCTGTCCTGCATACAACAGGAATTATGGCACCTATGAACAAATTCTGCACACATGAAGAGAGTGAAACTCTTCCAAAGGCAGAACAAAACATAATGCACTTCATGTTCAATTACTTCAAGTAACATAAGGATTGGAAGTCATGTTTCACATATATAAATGGATTGGCCGTCAAACACTGACAGTTTGAAATATATATATAACTTAATGCATTTAGTTTATGCTGACCATAAGACAGTGGAGATTTGCAGCCAAATAATTTAAAATAGAAATTAGACTGTGTTTTGTATTTCCTTCTCCCTTCATTAGTTTTGGGTCACCAGCCAAGGTACCAAGGACATATGATGGTACAAAGGCGCAAAGGATACAAAGCTGGTACAGTTAAAAATCAAGAGCAACTCCAGTAAGTTGCTGTTGGTTGAACCATTGTCAACATCAGCTTCCTGTATGTTTATTTCTGACTCACATAGACAAATGTAACTTCAGTACCGAGACTACCAACCTACCTTCCTTCTTTCTCCTGCAGGCATTTTGGATCCCTGCTGGGAAACATGCATCCATTATGCAGAACTGACTGAAGGCTAGACACACTGTCTGTGAGTGTGTGTATCCATGTGTGTGTGGTTCTGTGTGTTTTTTTGTATGTGTGTGTAGATAAGTAAGCTTTTGGGTACCTGGTAACATCAAAGCAGCAGGCTGTCAGGTAACAGCACCAAGACTGAATTGCTTCTCTGGCTGAAGAAGGATTTATGGCTGAATCTTCAGTCAACATTACCACAGTTAGAATGGCCTTTTTTTCTCTTAGTAGTTTTTATCCAAGTTGATCCACCTGCCCATTTAATACTATGGTGGAAAGTGATTCAAAGATATCATTTACAGCAACAGAAAAAAAGGCTTATTTGTTTGTTTCTTAAATATGAGTTTAGGGGATTTATGACATGCCCACCACTTTGTTTTCCCAAATCTGTAAATGTTTGAACACACGTCTGCTTACTTTATGTCTCTAAAAAGACAAAAACCTTGAGATCCAATAAACCTTTTCACTGTAACACACAAAAGGCACAGTTATAGAAGTAGACATACAGGTTTTGACATGGCTGACAGACTAACAAACAGCTGCACTGGCAGATGTACCCACACACACACACACACACACACACACACACACACACACACACACACACACACACACACACTAAACAGACAGAAGGTAAGTTTATGTGGATAAGATCTATAGCGAAACTCATTTCCCACAGCCCACACAATAACTTTGTCTGCGGGTTACAGCCACCACAGGAAATCAAAGTGATAACAGACTTTGTGGTGACATGTGTGTATGCTCCTGTGGCAAGAGCTTTAGGGTTAATGATCTAACAAATGAGAAAGGATTCAACTCTGCATTGTTCTTGTGTCACTGTGAACAGTTTCTAACAAAAAACGTTGCATCAAACTTTTGTTTTCTTTTAAATGAAAAGGGTTTTTAGAGGAAACGTTTTTTTATAAAGCACCTTTATTAGAGTGGCATCAGAAAAATTAAAGGTACTCATCTAGATCACTGTCACCGTCACCAACACTGTAAAGATAAAGAAACTATGAAACACAAAGCAGCCAGTGTTTCTGGGGTTCCTATTCAAACAGTCAGTAAATTACAACACAAGTCAAATGGTTCATTCAGTCATTTATTAACTTAGTGGCAGGTCTTAACTATTGTACTATTTTGGTTTTGACGTCATGTGCACATTGCCCAAGAGCAGGTGGCAGTTTAGCTCACTGGGTGAGCAGGCGACCCAGGTTTGAGTTCAACCTGTGGCCCTTTGGTGTATGTCTTCCCCCTCGCTCACTCTCTCCACTGTACCACTATCCACTAAAGGCAAAAATATAATAATAAAAAAAACCTTGCCCAAGAGCTGCCATATTGAACAGGATACAAAGCACCGGTTGCTAGGGAAAAATGTGGTTGGTGGTTCCTGAAGGTTGCTGGTAGTCACTGGGTGACATTGGTTGCAAAGAAACTGCTGGACCAAAAATCTCCAGATGATTAATTTGCTTGCTAGCAGATGGTTGTCTGTAGTTTTCCATGTCATAGTAAACCTAAAAACAACTATATACACAGTGGACACTAACAGCATTTCTCAGAGAATATGAAATAGTATTTTCACCTTGAATCACCATCCCTAGTTCCTATAGGTTAGTTTTGCACAGCCAGCACAGCTTCACTGGTCAATCCAGTAGAAGACCTGAAGGTTCAGCTGCAGAGGACAGCCCAGGGATCTGGTGTCTGTGCCATGTTTTGCTGGCACAAGATGGACCTACACATTATCAGGCAGTTTTAGCTGACTGCAGTTCCCATTGTGCCAATTTAATGTCAAATAGCAAGTATAAAAGAGGAAATGATATCAAAGAACAGTGGAGCTACAATCTTTTGAAGTCTAAAACTGACAAAAGAAGCACACTTTTGTTTTAAGCGCAGGCTAATGAAACAATAATGCAAAAATAGAACCATTTTGCATTTGAAATGATGTTAAAACTATACGGCTAACTTAGAGAGCTTAAAATAATCTGTATGTAGACATTTCTGTAAATGATGGAAAAGTAAAATGTATTATGCTTCTGATCCGAATGTGATAAACGCTGCTACAAAAAAAAGAACACAGTTTATTTTAAAACCTTCCGATCACCTTCAATCAGTGCAAATGATGACTGTTATGCCTGATTACAGCTTAACGTCATCTGTCGACTGTATCCACTCCAAAAACTGACAGAGCCTGTTGCTATGCAGGAGTCTCACTTCACAAGCATTCTTCCCTTAAAAACACTGCTCTGGAGGTAACAAAAGAGCAACACACCACAGGACATGGTGACACGTGTGTGTGTGTGTGTGTGTGTGTGTGTGTGTGTGTGTGTGTGTGTGTGTGTGTGTGTGTGTGTGTGTGTGTGTGTGTCAGCTGCTACCCCTGTTATTACAGGGAGCAAAGAAAATTGCTGCTTCAAAGTGTTAAGTACAGCCCTGTCTCTCCCTCTTGTTCCTGTTGGAGAAGCTACTTCTGCTTTGACTGACAGAGAGGAGAGAGCAGAGAAGAAGAGGGGTCAACTGAGAGAACGACAGACGAAGGAACACGATGCTCGTTGTCAAATCACACTTAGGTATGTCAATGTAAATATGGTCATATCGAGAACATAGGATAAAAAAAAGAATTTGACAACAAACGTGCACACTGCAGATGCCAGCACCAAATGACAATAACTTATACTCAAAAAGCACCCGTTCATACATCAAAACACACATCCAGTTAGCTGACCTTCATTTTGGAGCTGCTCCTGCTGAGCATTAAGACATGCAGGGAAGAGGAACGATAAAAGAGAGGAAAACGGAGCAAAACACAGGCAGTGGCATGAAAATAAAAAAGGCATATATGAAAGAGGGAAAAAACTCAATGAAGGTAAGATAATGGAGGCTACCAGAAATGAAAGAGAAAGGATGTGTTTGTACCTTTTGGAGCGCCGCAGCATGCTTCTCTCAGGCAGCGAGAAATTGGAGAGCACCGTCCAGAAGGACTCAGACATGCTAACACTAGTGCAGTGCAATCATTGCTCTGACACGGCGACACTCGGCAGAGGACGCGGTTAACAAACAGATGCTGGCTTCCACCTGCCACACCGGCAACATCAAATGCGTGTGAGAGCTGTTAGTGTCTCTCCTCCCGCCTTCCCTCTTCTTATTCTCCCTATTCTGATCCTTTCTCGCTGCACAGTGCTGCCTCCTCCCTTCTGTCTTCTAACCCCTGTGTTTCTAAGTGAAGCTCAGCTGACTTCAGTTTCAGCTGAGACACACTTGTCATCAGGTCACAGATGCTCACAGACAGATATCTGAATGCAACCAATACAGAACTGATGCAGAAAAGAAACACTTTCTATTTAATTTAAGCACTCAAAGCATTTTCTGCTACAAGCTATAAATGATTAAATCACACACACATTCATGCAAAACTTTGATTTATACCTAAACACTTGTGTAGGTACACACTCCAACACATCAGGAGCAACTTTCGGTTCAGTGTCTTGCCCAAGGTTACTTCAATACATGGACAGGCAAAGCTGGAGGTCAATCACCGACGTTCTGGGTGGTACAGTAGATGACCTGCACTACCAATGAGTATGGGTGATATAATATCTATTTTTCAATTCTGCCATATTGTTTATTCAATGGTCTTCATCCCTTTAGCATTTTTTGGGCGGCTCTCTATCCTGCTCGTTCATCTGAGAATGTTCGATAAGAAAACACTTACGTAGAAAAAAGTAGTTGCATGAAAGGGTGTATAAGGATGAATGTTCAAAGTGCTTTGAGTGGTCAGGTAGCGTGAAAAAGCGCTATAAAAGAACTAATCCATTTAACATTTTTGTATAATAATATTCTATATCTAACAATAACTATAATATTGATGAGGTGATTTCATTTATTTGAATTCCAGCGGTCAACCGCATTTGCAAGTCTGGTTGTTTCATAAAGTCAAATTCAATGCAGAAGATTGTGTGTTGTTGTGTTTGTGTTTGTGTGAGTGTTTTTGTTTTCCAACATAAAAGATGGATTTAAACTAAAATTAAGAAGCTATAAACGATCAAACAAACAACCCTGCAAATGGAAGCTGCTAAACAAAGTGAGTTGCTCTTTAAAAACAGCAAAAGAGTGTTGTAAGTGCTTTCTTGTGTCACCAGATGAACACAGCTCATTAGTGCCGTTTGCTGGATGCTCTCAGCGGTCTGTCAGCTATAACACCAACAAAAGGTCGGCAAACTGAGTAATGGGGACAAAAAAAGAAGGAGAACACAACACACACCCCAAAAGACCAAACAGTTATGAGATGACACGCAGGGTGGGTCTTACCTCCAAAGGAAGGGGTTTCCCCACTGGTAAACAGGGGCTGACAGGGGGCCATCACAGTAACAGAGAGAGGGAGAGGAGGACGAAGAGGAGAGGGCGAGGTTGACTAGGGCGGGCTGAATGACAGAGGGATGAAAGGAAGAGGGGGAAAGCAGGTGCTGGAGGAGGCTGTTGTTGCCGTGGCAACGCAACTGAGCTGGTGACCAGATTCTGCCAAAAGAGGAGGGAGGGGAGGAAGATGAAGAGAAAAAGACGCAAGGAGAGATGTGTGACGATGTGTGGGTGTGACGATGTGTGGGTGTGCGCTGGGCGGTTTAACACCATCAACTCCCTGCCTGCTGTGCCTTTAGCTGGACCAGAGGAGCTACACTGTGACAATTTTTACACTACACTGAAACAAAGTTTAGCAAAACCTTCTTTGGTTACTACTCATGGCTAACACTTGCTCTTCGTTGTCTTAATAGCGTACTGACATTGTGATGGTGCTCTCCATACCAATGACCTCAATGGGTTTCTTGCAAATCTGTTCTTAATAATGATTAATTTAGAATTCAAATCTGTGCTTTAAAACTGTTTGTACTCTGTGAAGAAATTCAGAAATACCTTAGATCATGTGTACATACAAGCACAGAAGTTTAAACTACAGTGCTTAAGAAATGTATTAAACTACAACCCAGTGTGAGTTTTATCCCACAGCTACTATAAATTACCAGCATTGCTAATTACCAAAATCATTTGTTAATATTTCCATAATGATTAATCCACCAGCAAGTACAAGCTCTTTAACCAAAATGATATTTTTAAATGCTAAAATATAATTACTGTTGTTAACCATGAATTTTCAAAGTTACTCTTTTACAATAAAGCAGAAAAAATGCAAAGCACATTATAATTTTTGATTAAGGTGCCAAATTACAGCATTCATAAACAGAAAATTTTGTTTAAATGGTTTAATGTTGAATGATTAATATCTGACTTTGACCATTGTACCGGCTCAATTTGGGTACCGGCTCAAACTTTTTTTGTTTGCTTTTTGTAATTATTTGTTTTTATGATAGGTGGGTTTAATGAATTTGCTAAGCACTCAAAAAACTACTCCTATTCCCTGTAGATGCAAGATTCACCACTTTATTTTTCTTTAAACCGCCATCATTGACAAAGGAAGCACTTTAGAAAACTGTACTTTTTCTGTCTTTGAATTTGGACACTGTTGTTTCATTTTGGTCTAAGGAGCTTGGAAAGAAAAGTGTCTGAGGCATCTAAGAGCATTGGTGGAGAGTCCAATGCTCTCAGAACTGAAGAGTGGATGAGAGGCGCAACGTCTTCAAAGAAACTTAAAGAAGTCCAGACGCTTTTCTTTCCACACTCCTTAGACTACGATGACCTGGATGACTGAGAACCTTCACAGACATGTTGTTTCATTTTCTTTCTCTTCTTTTTTTTTTTTTCAAGATTTCTTTTACAAATCCGTCACTGGATTCTCCATGAAGCTTAAGATGTTTCTGTGTAGTGAGATAGTTGGGTGACAGCATGCAGATAACAAGAATGCATCTATGGATGTAGAATAATTCTGATTCAATGGTAAGATAACAGTGGTGGTGAATGAGGCCTAATAGCACTTGTTTACCTGGGTAACCCCAGTTCTCTGACAATCAAGATAGGTATCTCACTATAGTAAGCACCTTCTGGTGTGACCAGTCATGGACACTAAACTACCACCACATCTTTCAAAGACAGACTAATCACTTCAAGGACACAGCATCTCACTCAATCTTCCCCCGAGTGATCGGGGATTTTCTTTGACTGGTACCTGCTGAGAGTCTGGAAATCACCACAATTCCTGAGTCGACCTATGAGCCAGCATTTTTTTATTACAAAGTAATAATTAATCCTGAAACAAAAACAAAAAATAACAATGGTTCAGGACCACTGAGGAGCTCTAGTGATCTGCACAGGAAAGAAAGCAATAATGCCTGGTGTTGGGCCAAGGGTTATTAAGGGAGGTGTTGAAGACTGTGTGTCCTTGAAGTGATAGGTCCGTCTGATACAGACATATTGGTAGTGGATCTTCCACTCAGGTCACACCAGATGGTATTTCCCATAGAGAAATACAGAGTGACGCCTGAAAGAGAACACAGGCTCCCTCTCAGTTAGGGAGGGTTCCTCATCTGAACTAAACACCACGAACTTGTTGGTTGTGTAGAAACTATACTTTTTTCAGTAACCGGCTGACAGTATAACAATTATACTGCCTGAACATACACCACCCGAGCAGAAGTCACTACTAAGTGTCCCCAACATATTGTCTGACTGCCTGCAGATGTCCCCTCACAGCAGGTAGAAAGCCTCACATACCAACTTCTCACAGCCAGAGATGGCTGGACACAGTCTCGGATCAGCTTCAAAGAGCTCTGCAAGTACTCCCAGGGAGGCACCGGGTCAGCAGGTAGACTGAGCTAAGTCATAGCACTAATGTGGATAGAATTGGTCTGACTCAATCAGTTTTGTCTAACTCACTGGGTTACAGTGAGTGGTAGTGATAAGAAGCACACACTGTTTTAGGTTTAAATTCAGCTGTCAGTTGTCACAGCTATGCAGGGCAGAATGACCTTATGGTGTTGATCTCCACGTCCCCTCCCCCCTGCTGGATGGGGCAGAGTGGGAGAGACCACCTACTGGGAGGTCAAGGGCTGCACACATTTTAGTATCTGCAGTTTTTACCTAACATACTGTAAGGCCATCTGTGGTGTGCCTCTATAGTTTTTAACACACCAATTTTGGAAGCAGAATTAAAGACAAAGTCATCATCAAATGCTAGCCTGGAAACTAAGTCACACCAGCTGGCATAGCAGTGAAAAAAACAACACTGTGTCCCAAATATTAGTGTGGAGCAGTCTGACCAGTAGGTTTTTGGAAGGTTTGTAGTGACAGTGTCACATAAAGTTGATTGAGATGAGCTGAAAAATACCACTGAATATTATGCAGTGTAAGATGATGCATGTTGCTTCTCTATATTAACACGAACATATCAGTCAACTCGAAAGCTTGGGGGTGTGTGTGTGTGTGTGTGTGTGTGTGTGTGTGTGTGTGTGTGTGTGTGTGTGTGTGTGTGTGTCTGTGATTCTTATTTTAAATAACAGCAGTGTGCAAATTCTTATAAATAAATATTCCAATATATTATTATTATTAATATTTAATTATTCTGGAAGTTAGCTACAATATATTTTCTTAAAGGCCAGCATTGCCTTAATAATTTGTTCAAACCTCCACAGAAAGTAAGAAAAAACAACATTAGCTGTATACACATGTGAAAGAGTGCAAGCACAGAGAGTAATCTGTTAAGCTGATGAAGGATTTCCCTCCCTGCTGGGATCTCACTCTGATACCTTCTCGTGTTCATGGCTCCTCATGGTTTCCATTTCACTGACACACTATGTATGTACACTATGTGTGTTCAGCACTGTGAATGTATGTGGGTCATTGATGTGTCACCTACACAAAGTTTCCGTCTTTATTTGAAAATATTAAAGTTTAAATTGATATCAACATCTCACTCATGTATGCACTAACTTTCAATTCCCAAAAGCAATATGTAATTTTTTTATATTTTATATCATCAATGCTTTTAATTCTCTTCTTTGGTATCAATTTTTTGTTGTCTTAAATGGATCATATGAATATTTACAGTGTAATATATGAAGAGACTTTGTCCAATGATGTCCAGTTTGTGAAATACAGCATGTGGTTAAGCAATAAAAACAACTGTTGGGGATGTTATTTGAAATTAATGTAAAGACAAAGCTAAGCCTCTTAAACGTCTGGTTGGCCTATAGTTTGCTAATGTTGCTAACTCTTTTTAAAGTGCTAAATGTACTGTGGACTGTGGGAACTTGGTCACTATTAGTGATTATGAACGTGCCATGAAGTACGAAGTGGCCCAACATCAGTTCCTGAGCTTGTCCTATTCCTATAAGCTTAAGATGAGCACTTTTCTGTAATTTTCCTCTTAAAATAGAGACTAAACAGATAAATCACAATATTCACATTATTGATCTTGAGGTGGTACTTGTATATAAGAATACCTCTGTCTGTTTAGCACAAATAAACGAGAAGGAAATGGGATACAGCTCTTGTTGTGTTGATATGAACCTAATCTTCGTTCGCTTTCACACACAAATTTGAACATGCCGTGTACACACACTCTTACTGGAGGCGAAGTTGCGGGTCTCCTGATCGCTCCCTCCTCCTCTTCATCTTGTGTACTGGGACAAATGAATCAGCTGTAATCGTTAATAATCCACCCGCCTGTATCAGCTCATCTGTCGGTCAAATACATACTGACCACTGAGCAGCTCCTCCAAAGGACCAGAAACTCTCATGTAGTTTAGTTTTCCATGGGTCAGACTGCTGACAGCACCTTCATGTATAAAAGAATGAGCTTAGCCTGTGCTACGTCAGCACCTACTCTTATCTCCACACAGAGACTCAGCTGTATGAGGTATCTGGGGTAGACTGCTCTTCCACCGGCAAGCATGGGCTTGCTAATTCACAAACACACACAAACAGAGTGTGGAGCTAAGTGCAAGCAACACACATATTTATCTGAGCTGGATAAACAAATTTGGTGTGTGTTACACAAACTCAATTGACCTTTCCTCCTTCTCATTTTGTCTTCCTCTGATGAATCCAAAGTCTGTTAAAAACACAAAATAAATCCTTTTGTTTCTCTTCTTGCATAAAACGTAATCCCAAAGTCAGAGAGAACATTACGTTCTGTGTTGTCCCATCAAGTCAGAAAAGAAAAAGGACCAACTCCTTAGTTATCAGCTCCTGTTACCGCTCAGCCATAGCAAAAGTTTGGAGGAAGTGTCCTGCCTGCACGTCCCCAGGAACAGAGTGCCTGCCAGAACCTCCCCGGGTACAGCCGGCCCTGCTAATCTCCCTTCAGTTCCTTAAAAGTCTCAGCCTGTTTGGGATCAGACCGTCCAAGAGAACTGACTGAGTCCTCGACAAACAGCCTACAGAGGGACGGGTGAACAGAAGGCTCGAGGGAGGGGTCAAACAGGGAGGTGGGAAGATAAAGAGTGGAGTAAAGCCTGACGTCTCCTTCTGTGCCGTTTGGCTTGGCTTATTATGGGAGAATTTCTAGAGAACATTATATCTGGAGAAAATATAATGTTTGAAAGAGTGTTTTAATGCTTTTTGACCTGTTTAAACTTTTATTCCACATGGTTTTTCTTTTGGGGTTGTCTTTGTGTTTTGTTTTATTTTTTTGTGAGGTTTTTCTTGACAAAACTCAGTCTTATTTTTTATTCCTGTCACATTTACCAAACTCCTACAAAGTCCTACAATTTTTATGGATTCAACCTAAAATTATTTTAACCGACTCCTCTTCAGATGGTGTTTTTCTTTGGGTCAGGTTTTGAGCGTACGTTAACACCTAAAAGAGAAAAGTCAACACAGGAGACACTTCCATGATGCTATATTAGAGCATGTGTGAGGTGCAGCTGTCCACTTTCTGTCTCTATTCTCATTTCCGAGAAGCTTTGGTACACTGCTAAGCGCGACGGGCTAAATGCAGCTCATAAGCCACATCGCTAAGTCATAAACAATGACTCCAATCACAGCTGGCTTTGGCTGCGTGAAACACATGCACACACAGTTCGGTTCATTTGGAGTGATTACTGAGCTAATATAGAAGCTGCAGCAGGACACGAGAATGCCATTAGAAACTATACTGGGTCTTTGTGTTTGCCTCTGGACTTGGAAAAGTTAGATTAAGGGGTCTGGTGGGGTCAGAATTTATTAGTGGAAGTTAAAATTAAGGTCACTGAGGATTCTCACAAAATAAAAGTGAGCATGAGTGTCACATGATTCCCCCACTGAGCTCCTTTGCAAGCCCCCAAACAAAGAACACTTTTTCTAAATGTCATCTTGCGTGTGTGTAACTGACCTTATCCCATCTTGTTACTGACGTTTGAACACAGCAAGTTTAACATGGAGGGGTGAAGCCAAATTGTAATTCAATTAGAATTTTTTAGTACCAGAATAATAAAATAAAATCAACTGCTTATTCAGGCCACCAGATGGTGGTGCTGAGTTTCTAGTGAGGTAAGCAGAGTTGAGATTGCTCATTAAACAAACATGGTGGGCTCTGAGGAAGAAGTTAGAACAACCATCTGAGTTTAAATTAAACTCATGGGCTTATTTTGGATTTTTTTAACAACGCTGGGACAAAGAGACGGAGATGAAAAACAGCCTAATATTCAGGGAACCAATGATCAGCTCTGTAGAGTCAAAGATTCGAAAGGAACAATGGGAGGGGGAAAGTTGTTTTGGGGTTGTTGCTACAGCAACCACTTTTATACTTTGAGTGTTTGTTTGTTGAAATTTACCACAATTTTGGTGGGCTGGGATCAGAAAAGAGTTCAAACATTGGGCACAATTTTATACACCACCAGAGCCAGGAGGAAAAAAGATCTAAAGAAATACACGTTTACATCTTATGCTCTGGGTTTGGTCACGATTTTAGCAGCCTTTCTCAGTACTGCTGATGCTAAATATTCCTTAAAATATTCCTAAAAATTCATTTCATTTCACATGATTTTCTCATCATACTTGGAATTGCAGCCTCACAGGCCTCAAATGCCTGGAAAAGATGAAATATACATCAGTAGTTCCCACGTTGCTCATTAATGGAAGTTGTTCATGTGAGACGAGGGTTTATCCTGGAAGATAATGCGGATTGTGAAGATGATTGTGGGAAATCTTTTGATTTGCAAGTAACACAGAAACCATCCAATCTTAGCTAAATGGTGTTTACTTTAACCAAACAAAGAAGTAATGAATATCAGTGTTCATTGAGAGTCACATCAAACAGAGTCAACACCTTGTGTATTAATGTGATTGGCCAATAAAGCTGATTCTAATATAGGGCTTCAGCTATCATAGCAGACAATGATGCAAATATTTTAGTGATCCTGTGAAATCAACTTGCAATTTCTCTGCCTTTGAAATGGAAGCTCAAAGATGGGGGCCAGGTCTGAGACCACTTGCCATTTTCCAGCTGACTTCGGTGCATAGATATGCCAAATAAACTGGGAACAAATGGCAATAAGGCAGTTTCCGATCAATCTGGGTCAAGCTGGCATGTGCAATCTGTTTGCGATAGTGCTGCCGTGATCAACTGTGATAAATCTCAAATCTACTGCCGTCTGTTACAAATCTGTTCATCAGATGTGTAGTGCTGTACCAAAGCCAGCGACAGACTTCCCCATACCACACGTCAGGTGTGACTATCTGCCACAGACTGGGCTGTTTCTAAAGAGGGCCGGTTCTCACACGGAGCCTTTTTACTGTACCTGAACATTACAAGCACTTTATACAACATGCCTCATTCATCTAATCACACACATTCATACAGGCATCTTCTGCTTCACACTCTGATAAATACACTGATTCTTTGGTACGCAAAGCAGTGATCAAACCACTGTGCTACAGCAAATTTATAATATACAATTATTTAAAAAAAATAGATGCCACTAGTACTGTACCTCATACCAAGTATGCCTCTTTTTATAAGACAAAATGAGACATGCTTTCTGGTGTTAGATGCACTGTAAACTACTCTAACAAACCTTAATAGCTCTGATTTGTGTGTTTTGTCGTTTCATGGAGCCGACAAGCAGCTACTTCTAATCTGTTCTAGAAAGCCCAAAAATTCTGTGCAATCATTTTCCAACCAGTGTTTTCCTGGTCATATGGAGATCATCGTCCTAATTTTATTCTAGTTTAACTAAAGCTACATAGATTACTTTTTAATGACAGTAGGCAAGAATATATAATATTACCCAACACTAGTGCTGCTACGGAAAACATTCCCTCAAGACATTTTTTAAGATATCAAGTTCTTGAGGAAGGCAAGAGGAAGGTTGCAAAGCATTTGATTCCTCATTTCCTAATGGACATGGAAGTTAACTTAACCTCCATCATTTCTGTTGAGACCTGCAAGAAAAAGTAATCATTTTGAGAGAAGGTTCTTCTCTTACACTTTCCAGGAAGAAACAAGAAACCCTCTGCAGGACTGCAGAACAGCTTTAGGATGACTGAGCACATTCTGGCAGTGATTTGTTCTACTGTGAACCCACATCGGCACAAATATGGCCAAGAAAGACTCAGAAAACCTATAAAATTCAGAAAAAGCTTTTTCCAGTGAACAGAGAGACAAGACTAATTAATTAAATGACACAGGTCATGTGTGATTATAGCCCAGAAGTAATTTAAAATTCCTTCTGAGCTATAATCAGCAGAGGTATGTTTGTTAACTAAAGAGGGAGAGAAATGAATGAAAGAAAAACTGCTTTGGACATGTTACAAGAAGAACATTGTACCGGTATGAGGAAGAATGACTGAAGTGATTACACTGACCAGCTGATCTACCACAGAGTAACTCCATGCTGAAGGTTTTGCAAAGGCTCGCAAACTCCACATTACCTCAACATCAAGATAAATACAGAGAGACCTCAAAACACTGTCAAGGGAATGTGACTAAAGTGCAAACGCCTTTAATAATTTCTCTCAAAATATTAAACAAGTGCTTAAATGCCATTCTAGTGCAATCATCTGAACTGTTATGATGACTGCACTAGAATGGCATTTTCCCCAATGCACCTCTGACTTTTGGTAGGACTTATCAGCATGACATTACATTAGAACTTTGCCACGCACACACGCACAAAAAGATATAAATAGGCCTAAGCACACAAACAAACTTAGTGGCCTCTAAATAATAGCTCTTTATCCCTTCACTTGAAGCTCTGCTCAATACTAATGACCACTAAAGATGAAATTTAGGATGAAAGATATTGTTTTCCAAAGAAATTTAAAGGACCCGTACAGTCAGAGGTGTGTATAAAGTTGATTGCTTTGCACCATAAAAACTTTCCAACCATTTCCATATAAGGCTGGAAATAGACAAAAGGCAAAGAGAATGATGGGTACTTACAAGCTGCCTCTTCTGGGAAGGCTCAGTTCCTTCTGAAAAAAAAGGTAGAAAGAAAGACACGGTGTCAATACTTGTAGCATTTTCCATTTGTCATTGTATGTCAAAAGCACTACATCTCTTTAGACATGACAAAATATCAGTTGGATCTTTTTGACCAAAAAGTGTCACTGTGACGTAATTTATACAGGCAGCTTCAACATGAGACCCCCGGTCATTGTGGTTCAGTGCGACCAATAATACACCTGCGTAAGGGATTGAGACTTTACTGCTCAACCAAATGTTCTGATTAACAATTTCACTTCATTTCATTGCTGTCTTTTTTGCACATTTTTATCATTTGCCTTCTTTCCCACATGCTGAGACAACGTCTGACTTTTGTTGAATGACAGTGAAGAAAGCAGCAAGAACTATTGCAAATTCAGCATCACTATCTTGTGCTGTGGATGCCACGCCCAATGCAAAACTGCATGTTTACACGAAGTCAAAGCCAGGTGAAGTCAAAGCTGTTTTTAGTCATGTTTTGTTCAGTTATTTATGAAGTCTTGAAAAATGGCCTCAAAAAAAGAAAGCTAATTATTACGAGACATAACAGCAGTTAAAATAACAGCAGTTTTATTGGTTAATGGAGCTTAAAAAAAAGGAGGGTACATGAGAGTAAGAAGATTTTACGTGAGATCAAATATGACTAATGTCTCCTTTAATTCTCACTGTATTTATTAAACAAAGGAGTTATTATGGTTCATTCATTCAAAAGCACTATGTGCTTCACATTCTAAATGCCTCTCAGTATTAACAATATGTTCCACCTAAACATACTCAGTGTAGCACCTTTAATTTATTAGGATACTGTCATTGTTTAACCTCCTCAGACCTGGCGTCCACATATGTGGACATCACATTTTGGGTTATTTAGACCAAAATACTTAACTTTTGCTCTACAAGGGCCTGATATCCACTTACGAGGACATTATGCTGCTACTGTTCTATCGAAGTTTTAAATGAATATCCTCATATGTGGCTCTCGTTTTTCTTAGAAACAAAAATCAGGTAAAAAAAAAAATTTTTTAAATAAATAAATTGGTATTTCTTTGTTTTTACATTCATCGGTCCCCAATATGCCCAAATATCAAAGAGAAATCAAAAACGCATGCAGTGGAAGAGTTCGGGTCTTAGAAGGTTAAACATCTGGCATTCAAACTGAAGTCAAGTAACTTTTACTGCGTTGGTAACGTAAATATAAAATGAACGCATGCGTTCAATCAAAGATTGACAAGAACTCAGTTTACAAAATGGTGAGTTTATTTGTTCAAGTGTGATGTACTGTCAACAAGTGACCACACAGTGGCAGTGCAGTGCTTTTACAATCATGGGTAGGCACCAACACTCATAAGTTGAGAAGTAATGAGGCAAAACAAAAAAAGCAACTCATAAGAAGCAACAGACATTTCCAAGTGTGAGCACGTAAGCAGAGTCTTGATTTATACTGAGTATTACTTTCTTTAATGCATGAATGTCAGTATGAGTGAAACAGTGTTGCCCAACTCAGCCCGAAAGCAACATTACAGCCCTCATAGAGAGCACGTTTAGTCAATACTGCTAATCAGTGTTTCTGTGGCAGATATCAGGTGTGTGCGTACGTGTGTGTGTGTGTGGTATTGTCCTATGGCTTAAGCTGATAGACCCTGACGAAGTGTTAATGGTGTTTTTCCAACTACAATGGTTGGGAACCCGGCAAGCCACAGTTTAAACATCTGATGATCTCCCCTACACACACACACACACACACACACACACACACACACACACACACACACACACAAAGTACTGACATGACAATTTCTGTTTGCTTTGAAACCATCCCTGGAAATATTAATTTACCAACTGATTAGAACTACAAATAAAAAAATAAAATTTTTTTTTTTTTATCAATTACTTATCTTACAAACAGTGGTTTATGTCTGAGTGTCTGCACCATTTAGAAAATGATACTACATCTGAAACATAACATTTTTAGAGGACCATCTAAATGCCCACATCCATAGATGTATATGACTAAGCATAACTGTGATTTTGTGCATCAGGGTTTTGGTTCAGCCATGGCAGGGATGAAAAATGCAGCATCCCCTAATCAGGATCAGTTTCAATCTTGTTCTTTGAGTTTTAAAGTAATCATTCACTGCCACATTGATTTAGAAGACTCTCTATCAAAAGAGAGAGAGAGAGAGAGAGAGAGAGAGAGAGAGAGAGAGAGAGAGAGAGAGAGAGAGCGAGAGATACCTCTTGGCTCTGTTTTTAAACCTGTTTTTATCTTGAACACAGTCCTGCGTGGGGCGGCTGTGTGATCTGAGTCAGATAGGCTCTCTTCATATCTCTCTGCACAGATAAGCTTAATGGGCATAATGGAGTTCAGCTGAAGTAGAGTGAGTGGGTGAGTGAGAGTGCAGCAGAAGTCTGCAGAGGTGTGCTATGATAACATCAATCAAAATGTGGCTTTTTTTGGTTTTCACTTAGCCAAGCACAGAACAGAATCACAAATTGACCAATTAGCTTGTTTGTGTGTGTGTGTGTGTGTGTGTGTGTGTGTGTGTGTGTGTGTGTGTGTGTGTGTGTGTGTGTGTGTGTGTGTGTGTGTGTGTGTGTTCGTTCCTGTAGGTCAGGCTGGAACCAGGAATCCTGTCAGTCATGTAAACAGATTTTGTTCAACCCCAGAGGGACAGGAAATGGCTCGAGTCTCAAAAAGAGCAGCTCCCCTTTTTTTTTTTTTTTTTTTTTTTAAATAATCCGAATCATGTTTCCCTCGCGCCTATGTTTACACTGCTGTTGTAAATACCTCGAGACACAAGATTCATTAAGACCTTTCTTTCCCCTACTTATTAACATTTTCTAAAAAATTAAAAAATGAGAAGAAATACAAACTCACATTACCCTTGAACTACCCTGATTCCTTTAGATTTGGATTCCAAGGAACCATAGATAATTTCTTACAGAGGTCTTGAGCAATATTTCCCTATGCTTTTTGAAAGTTTTTCTTTGGACACTGACTGCTTCTTCACTCATTTTCAGTCAAGCTCTTGTATCTGATTATTTTCCTGACCAATGATTTGAGTCATTCGGGTATATTAAAAAAAACATTTTAGTTAAGGGATGAACCAGTGTTGTGTCTTCATATAACAAACGCCTTGACAAAGAAATATTTAAACTGCATCTTTAGGCGCTTAGTTACTAGCAGGCTGTGACAAAAACATATTTGCTGTTTCCATTTCTTTAGTTGAGTGCACACACAAAAAAAGCCAAAAATAAGTCCCAAAGTTGGTACAGTTTATCTTGACATGCTGTGTGGTGTACCCTTAAAAACCTGAAGAAATTAAATAAGCAGGAAAAAAAATGACAGCAGGCGAATAGCAACACAGAATTGAGGAGAAAAATGCAGCAAAGACCGCACACAGAACCCATAAGATTGGTTCTGTGCTACTGTTCGCTGAAGACTAATCAGAAATGGTTCTTAGTGGACGGGTGGCTGTCAGGAAACCATTCTTAAGGAAAGGAGGGATGAAGTTTGCCAAATTACACAAGAACTGGAGTCAAAATCAGAAGTAACAGGTTTTATGGAGTCATGAATCCAAATTTGCTATTTTTGATTCAAATCGTCATCAATATACAGCGGGGAAAATAAGTATTTGACACATCAGCATTTTCATCAGTAAGGGGATTTCTAAGTGGACCATTGACACAACATTTCCACCAGATGTTGCCATCAAGCCAAATATTGAATCCATACAAACAAATCAGAACATTGAAGTATACAAGTTAAACCATAATAAATAAAGTGAAATGACACAGGGAATAAGTATTGAATACATGAAGATAACAAGGGGCAAAATGACATAGAAAGCCAGGAGATCACCTGAAATCTGTCAGTATTGATAGAGAAATCCTGTCCCCTATCAGTACTAATTGATATCAGCTGCTTTAGTCCTAATTGATGGCCTATAAAGGCTCCTCATTACCCAGAAGGCACACAGGAAAGACTTCATGATGGGTAAAAGCAAAGAACTCTCTCAAGATCTTCGTAATCTTATCGTTGAAAAGCATCGTGATGGGAATGGTTATAGGTGCATTTCCAGAATGCTGAATGTTCCTGTGAGCACTGTGGGGGCCATTATCCGGAAATGGAAAGAGCAGCAGTTCACCATAAACCTGCCACGATCAGGTGCTCCACGCAAGATCCCTGTCCGAGGAGTCCAAAGAATAATCAGGAGAGTTCTCCAAGAGCCAAGAACCACTCGGACAGAACTTCAGGAAGACCTTGCATCAGCAGGTACTGTTGTTTCAAAGAAAACTATAAGCAATGCACTGAACCGCCATGGCATCCATGCACGCTCACCACGCAAGACTCCATTGCTGAACAAAAAGCATGTCAAGGCTCGGTTAAAATTTGCGCAACAGCATTTGGAGAAGCCTGTGGATTATTGGGAGACTATAGTATGGTCAGATGAAAGCAAAATTGAACTTTTTGGCAGCCATTCTACACACCATGTTTGGAGAAGGGATGGCACTGCTCACCACCCCAAGAACACCATACCAACAGTTAAGTTTGGGGGTGGTAGCATCATGGTTTGGGGCTGCTTTTCAGCAAGGGGTACTGGCAGACTTCATATTATTGAAGGCAGGATGAATGGAGAGATGTACCGGGACATTCTGGATAAAAATCTGCTGCCATCTACCAGGAAGCTAAAAATGAAAAGAGGGTGGACATTTCAGCAAGACAATGATCCCAAACACAAGGCCAAGGTAACAATGAAGTGGTTTCAAAGAAAGAAAATCAAGTTGCTTGAATGGCCCAGTCAATCACCTGACCTAAATCCCATAGAAAATCTATGGAGAGAACTGAAGATTAAAGTTCATAAAAGAGGCCCAAGGAACCTTCAAGATTTAAAGACCGTTTGTGTGGAAGAATGGGCCAGAATCACTCCTGAGCAATGCAGACGACTGGTCTATCCATACAAGAGGCGTCTAGAAGCTGTAATCACCAACAAAGGCTTTTCTACAAAGTATTAAATAAAGTGTGTTCAATACTTATTCCCTGTGTCATTGCACTTTATTTAATATGATCCAACTTGTATACTTCAATGTTCTGATTTGTTTGTATGAATTCAATATTTGGCTTGATGGCAACATCTGGTGGAAATGTTGTGTCAATAGTCCACTTAGAAATCCCCTTACTGATGAAAATGCTGATGTGTCAAATACTTATTTTCCCCGCTGTATATGGAGTATATATATAGAGAGAGAGAGGCGCAAAAGTGAGTGTCTACAACCATATTTAAAACCAAAATGATTATGAACACAGAAGAATGCTGATGTTGATCCACCATAAGTGTCTTACTGGCTTCATTTTTCAGCAGGACAATGATTTCAGACTCATTACCACTGCATTAAAAGCATACATGGACAGAAGCACACAATGGAACTATGAGTCATGGATTGGAGTCCTTAACTTTACTGGATCAGTATTGACAGAGACTGGAACAAAATGAAGCCGATACCTATCGTACTTCTAGAAGCTTGGAAAACTATTCTTGAAGAGAAGTTAAGAAAATGACAAGAAAACTTACCTGAGAGAGTTTAGGATATGATGAAGAATTGAGGTGGCCATACCAAATGCTGACTGTCACGCTCAAAAGAATTTTACAATTTCTGCTTTAGCCTTAGATACTGTGTTTCCGTGTCTGTTAGGGCATACTTCAATAAATTATTGCAGCCATTCATACCTTCAGGCTGTCTCAAGATTTTTGCACAGTACAGTTAATCACTAACCACATGGCACCATATCACTACGCCTGTTACTTTTAGGCCTAAAGACTTAGGACCATTACACGCCAAGCACACTGCGAACCTGTCGTTAAGGGTACATGAGAGACACACGCCGAACTCATTGTGTTTTTGATGGGGGGAAAAAGGCACTTTGAAAATAATAAATAAATAAATAATAAATAATAATAATCGGTTCTGACCAAACAAAAATCTGGAGAAAAAAAAAAATCAAAAAACAATATTAAATAAAATTAACATATTCTTAAAAACTCTTCCCTACCTTTGTTATCCATCTTCAGCGTCTCAACCTTCATGTTATTACCATTACATTAGTCTCTACCTGTTTTGTACTTCACCCCCTCACTTTAACTCTCCTGTTTGCATTAACAGCAGAGAGGAAAGCGACAGGAAAACGGAAAAGAGGTCTGTCTGTGTGTTTAAGTACTTTAAGCTCTTATCAGCCATCCGCCTACACAGAGATCTGTAATGTGAAATGATGTTCGTCTGAAACATTTGTTTGAAGGTTTATTGCTTTATATTGTATGTTTTCTGTGTTTTGCAGCTGTTCATATATGATAATCAATAATAATAGTCAGAGGGAAGCCTGACAAGGGAAAAGAGGTGTAAGCCTTAAGTGACAGAACTGTTAAGGTGATGTTCTTTTTATAAAATGTTGTGTTCGTTTTGTGCCACATGTAGTGGGAACTTTCCACATAGTTCAGCTTTTATCTTGTCCGAACACAGAATATTTTCCCAAAAAGTCTTACGGATCGTGGCACTTGATAAAAAAAACAGTGGGATTAGTTTATGTGTTTGCATTTTTGCAGAAAATACAAGTTCATGTATACTTACTTTAGCATGATAATCTCCACAAATAACACAACTTATGATTTAAAATGACAGAGGTAATGAGAGCGGCTATAAAGAATCTACACCACTTTCACATGATATCAGTATCACCAGCACTAAGGTTCTGTGTTCCCAACAGCTTCTGCAGCTTCATTTAGCAATGTGTTAGCAAATGCCTACTTCATTTCAACTTTCTTGTGCTTCAACCACAAGAAGATTACTAAAACATGTAGTCATGGCCCACAGAGCTCTGATTTAATTATTGCAGACTCAGAGGAGACAAACACAGAGTCAGCCGTAAAATACATTTTTAACTGACTGATTTTACTAATGAATCTATCTGGGTCCCATCTTAGGACTTGCAAAGCTTAGTGCCAGAAGCACCTCATACTGCTAGTCTGTGATTCTGGTGGTAGTCAACAATCATCGGTGTATTCATGGCAGCCTCATAGTGATTTGCCAAGTGTGTGATAGATAGTTCAGGAAATGGAGCAACAGCAAACCCATTACAGCCAACTGGGGCTGAGCTGACACACTGTCAGCAGGTGAGAGAGATAAAGAGTCGAGATTCTCCAACAAACACCTAATAGACAGGAGGGCTGACCATCACCACACAGTCAGATGGGACTGGGCAGCTGTTTTCTGCTGCACCACTCCTGCTGCTTGTACTGTAGCAGTGAGTGAGCTGATTCAGCTGAAACCAGTCCCATTCTTAACTCTTTGAATGTGTGCTCTCAAATTTTCTCTCAAATTGTACAGAGAGCACTTCCAAGGATCAAAATCAAGTCATAAAAGGGCTTCTATCGAGGGATCTGTACTAAAAACTGTCCAGAGGTGCACAAGAAGATGCCACTAAACATTAGATTGGCCAGATTTAAATCAGGTGTCTTTGTAAAAGAGAATTTCAATTCTGAGAAACATGTTTTCTAGATGAAAATAAAAATGTGACTGTGAAACAAGCAAACAAAACATTTTTCATGTTTTCTTACAGATCAAAACACTAGCTCGGTGGTATCATCATACTTGCAAGCTCTGATAACAAACACTCACCCAGACACAAAAGCAGCAGCATTTATTCAAGAAACAGGTCTTTAGTACCAAAGACTCCCATGAGAATAGCTTTTCTTCTGAGTGTGTGTTACAGTGCGCGTAGACTATCTGCAAAATGTCTGCATCTAACCAATTTATGTGCACTGCATGCACACAACTGTGCCACCCAAGGGCCTGATCATAATAACATGTTTTAGTTCAACTAAAAACATGCAATTAACTGGAGGATGCAGGGGAGCTGAGCTCCACCAGAGACAATTAGAGCTGCAGCAGCAGCCAGCAGGCAGAATTCATTATCAACACAGTGAATATTGATGACAAAACAGTGACAACAAAGAGACTCCACGATGGCACACAGTGCACAAACAAGACACAGAGCCGAGGCTTAGAAACACACTGATGTTTACCAACTTGATATTTCATGTGAAAATTGTCCAGTCGAAGAGGAGAGTACAGACAGGGCAGAGAAGTCACACTCTGAATGTGCTAAAACAAAAGATAAAAGATGCCAAAACTGAATGTTTCATTTTACATCTACTGTCTTTAAAAGCTTTTAAATGAAATCAACATCAATCACAAACTTAATTTCAAGTACTTTAAGTAGTCCGTTACACCATTTGTCCATCAACAGAAATGATTGAAGCTCTTCAGCTAACTACAGTTAATCCTCCTGCCAATGTGGAGGTCTTTAAAACAAGCTTTAAAGCCACTGAGTAATACACATGTGACCTGTGAATGTGAAGGACATCTCTAGTCAATCACACACTGTATATAAAAATGCTGCTATTCATATGGAACATGCTGCAGTGATCAGTATATCTACTGTATGATCAGTATCACAGTATCCTTCTGCATGCTGGCCTGAGTACAGCCCACTTTCGGATGCCTAAACTATTTGGTAATGACATGAGCACGAACATGGTGAGCTGAGACGCGTTCATTACAATAACAACATGCTACATGTTTCCATCACTTATCTGTTGGTCAAAATCTGATAAATTACTTCATTTGTTATTAACAGCATTAATAACTTAAATGCATCGTTGGCCACACCAGTCACCTCACTGCAGCCTAATTTTATTATTGTGTAATCAATCCAGCTCAGCTTCTGGTGACTGACTCGGTTTGGCCTTGGTTTGAGAAAACAGCTGTTACAAATCAATCTTAGCAGTAACCAGACACGGACAAGGAAAGACTTTGTAAACGATTACGTCATCCCACATACAGCACCATTACAAAGGCATATTTTTACAAATTAAAGTCTAAAGACTTGAGGCTGAGTAATCTCTGATAACTACAGTAACATTTGTTTTCTTCTCATGTGCTGGTACAGAACGATGAGGTCATCACTCTGGGAAGGATGCGGAAGTGCAAAATGCAGAAGTCATGTTTTTCAGGACTCTGCAGTGGTATTACGATTGATGGGTAAATTAAAAAAAAATCAATTAAACAAAACAAAAAAAAATAGCAAAATAAAGGCAGACTATCCATTTGCCACTTATTGACTAAATATTTTTTTCTTTGTCTTTTAACAGGGTCATTTTTATTAAACTGAACATTACTGTACGTGGCCTAATAAAATACACTAATACAACTGGTCACAATATTAACCTATGTGCATCAGGACAACAGGTATACAGAAACTTCAAATTTGAATTAAAGAGAAAGCGAGTAAGAAAATGTAGGCTGTATTAATGAAATGCTAATACTTATACATATATAATACAAATCTGAGATGAATACGGGGATGTTTCTATAATAATAATAAAAAAAACTTTAAATGAGTTTTCTAATGAATTATTATTTCATTTACTTCTGCAATTTCAAGCAGCAATGCCGCCGGTGAATAATGGTATACCACAGTACCGCGGGGAAATTAAGAATGAAAACACAGCATATGAAAATATATGGGAAAAAAACGATAGGAAATCAGAGCAGGAAAATGTACTTTTAAGGTGAAATACAGTATTTAGTGGTAGCAACATAAAGTTGCACTAAGTGAATGAGCTAACGATGTGGTCCATTTTGAGGACATGAGCAGAGTCCTAATGATTGCTCTGCTGCTGCTTTACAGCCAACAGGAGACACTCTGAGCTCCAGAAAAAGGCCCGCCGGGACCAGTAAGACTCTAACTGGGGGCTGAGTGGGTACCATGGAAAGCGTTATAATTTACCTGGGCCACACACACTGACACATTAATACAACTAGTCTCCCTTCCTCAGAAAGCAAAGTGTCTGTGTAAGTGTCACCAGGGGGATGACATCCATTTAGGATGCCTTTTAATCTCCCAAATGAACAGATATAACTCTCCCAACACTAATGCTAATGAACCCAATTACTGTGTTTGTGCACTAATGTGTCATTACAGACATTTTAAATGTGTGCGTGTGTTTTCAATGATTAACATGACTGAGTGAATACAAAGTGGGACTCTTCTTTTACAGCCTCCTCTCAGTTAAAAGCGCAGCTGTGGCCAGCCAATGTTAAAGTCTTTACGTGACGGCGGACCTTTCTAATCACTACTTTCTAAAAGCAGTATTCAGTACTGTATGTCCTCCATCAGTTAGTTTCAACTGTTTCAATTTTTTTTTTTTTTAGTTAGCAACAAATGAGCATTTTTAAATAAAATGTGTGGCTAATCAGATGAACAATGCAAAGTAAGTATAAAAGATTGTAATGTGCTACAATGTTAAGTTGCAAAAAACTCCCAAAAAGGTTAAATTCCAGAGGATTTTTATGGTGCTCCATTTTATACTGCATCTGTAACAAGTTTCACTCATAGTTTAGCCATGGGCAGATGGCAGAAAGCTAACGTTAGTATATATGTGTAGTGTAGTGTAGACTGAGCTAAAGGCATTCACCGCTGACCATCCAGTATAGCACAGTGAGTTCAGTACAAAATCTAATGGTCAGCATGTCCTGAGAACCAAACTGTCAAAGGACTATTTATGTTGATGTTCAAGTGCTCCTGAAAAAATAGACAATACTACATCTACCTGCAACGGTTTGGCTGTGCAACATAAGCTATAACATGCTAGCAGAGTTAGCCTCAAAAGCTACAGGGTTTTCCATGCTTTTTTAATTCTTAAACATCAATATATTGACACACTAAATGGTTCCCCACCAAATCTGGAGATGGATGATGTTTCCCAGAAAAGCAGAGGACACTGCTTTTTTTTTCTTTTCTTTCTTTTTTTTTTTTTTTTTTAAAATGCAGCAATTGTGTCTTATGTGTATTCTTAAAGCTGCAAAGCTAGGAGATTCAAACCCGCAAGACAGCAAAAGCTTTGTCTGTTTATTTAAGTTGAAGCTTTTCTAACAGCTTCTACTTCACTTGTCTAACCATATTTTACTACATTTATTTCATTTATGTCAGAATGATCTACGTGCTTTAGCTGTCACACTAAAAATTATGGCCATATTTTTTTGGTTTTTTTTTTTTTAAATTAACTGCTGCATTCATGGACCATGAATTTCTGTACTATTACACATCTATATCTTACATCAGGCTGGTACATGAGAGAGAGGGCTGATGCGTCTTCATTAACAAGAACCAAATTACAGTAGAAATTATGTCCAAGAAGAAGAACAGCAAGGGTATTTATTGTCTGCTCTAATTTGGCATTCGAGTGGACATCAACTCGTCTATTTCTACAGCTACTGTTTCCTTACAGCTGCACCATTCATTCATCAGATTGCTCTCCACACTTCCTGTGACACTGCTGGATGTGCCTTCATGCAGCTGTGGGGTCTCTCAAACGGATGTCCAGAAGTGTACAGTTATCTAGAAAGCATGTTGGTACTTGTCCCCTGCACAGAGAAGACAAACTGCTAATTATTTTTATCCACGAACAACATCACGCACCTACCAACGCGCGCACACACACACACACACACACACACACACAGACACAGAAAAGCGCGTATCTGGCTCCATCAGCTCATCGTAAGTTCCAGTAAGCCATCGCTTCCTCCAGCGAGATGCTAAAGCCACTATCAGAACCAGGAGTGAAAACAAGCTAATCCTAATTGGAATTTACACATTTAAATAGAATCTGCAATGCTTCACTGGAAGGAGTTTTATCTGCAGATAATACAGAGTGGGAGTGGCAGAGTGGAGGGGAGAGGAAGGGTTGCGTGCATATGTGTGTGTGTGTGTGTGTGTCTATGCCTGAAAAAGAAAGAGAAAAAGAGTGAGAGAATGAGAGAGAGAGAGATTGGCAGGTGGATGGGAAACAAGCTTCCCTACAACAATTAAAACAAAGAGATGTCTGGTGTCTGTTTCAACATGCTGAGCTGAGCTGCTCCACACTGGGACTGCGTATTCAGCATTCACAGAATTTGAGAGTGTGTGTTTGTGTGTCTGTGCGAGAGAAAGAAAAAGACAGAAACATGGACATATGCTTAACAGGAAGTCAAAGTATGTAAGCCTCAAGTTTTCTTATCCACATCTGTTTTTACAGGGGAAAAAAGAAAGATAAAGGCTTTGACCTAAACCAACAATCTATAACTAGTATGTGACATGGTTTGATAAAACCTTTTGATTATAATGAAATTATAAAGCAGAAGCCATTATAAAGCTCTTGAAGCTTTATTTACAGCAAGTAGAGGTCTTTTTCTTACACAGTTATCCAGCCTACACCCCATTTTAGGCAGATAAAGCTCAGATTGTATACGATACATAAAAAAATCAAAGACTTGTTGGCATGCATAGATCATCTCACTGGGTTACCTATATAATCAAAGCAGCTCATTAACAGCTTTCTCGTAAACATGTTTTTAAATTGATGACTTGGATGAGCGTCTCTTCCTGCAGGCAGTTTGGACACTACAGGTCCAGATGTTGACTCGGCGTAATGGGAATTCTTCCTGACTGACATAGGTGAGATTTTACCTCTGTCTTCTCCTGCATGCACACACGATCTGACGCAGCTCAGCAGCTTGTTTGTGATAACAGAACCGACATCGCCACGCGCACGGAGGCAGCAGCTTCACAAAAATGTGAAAAGTGGTTTTTGAAAAGGAGGTGAGGCTGCCTCGCTGTGATGTGTGTGACCCAGATTTGAGCAGGGCACTCAGATGATGTTGGTGCGAACCTCTCTCTGCTTTGTATGAATACATTAAAGCAGCAGGCTGTGCTCAAGCGCATGTTACAGAAATAAAGTGTTCCATATTTACCTTGTGTCTGTTACTCTTGTCATCCCTCTGATCTGGCCTCGCTCACGTCTACAGTTTCACTTTATTATGAAGAACCTGGACAAGTGTGCTCTGCTGCTCAGCCTGCAATTTCATCTTCATTTGGCTGAAAACTACTTCAATTTATGTCTTTCTGCTGCAAACTCACTCTTGCCTATAATACAATACATATACGAAGAGTAACACTCTGCTGTCACAACCAGATCAACACCCATGGTACAGGCTGAAACTGTTTTTCAAGCTCTAAATTATTACATTTTCATAAAATACAACACCTGCACTGAGGGTAACAGAGCCAAGGCACCAACTCACACCGCAAAAGCCACAAATACAACGTTAGTAACACAATAACCTCAACACTTACCAGAAAACATGTCAGGTTTGTCTTTATGTGTCAAAGAAAAATTTTGGAAGAACATCACTACATATTTGTTTTTGTTTTTTTACAAAGCTAAATTTCTTTCATTTCTGTATTCATCACACCCCTAAATGTGTCACGTTCTCCATTTGCTTTCATGTTCAACAGAAGTCCTCCTTAAGTTACTTCAGTGTCAGCAAAATTAGAATCCACAACAGAATTTTGTTTGAGTCTCCACTAAATAAAGAATAAAGAATTTTTAAAAAGCACTGCAGGCCAGAGGGCAAATCAGCTGTTTACCACAATGATAACATAAAATGCCAAGCACCACGCAAAACAGTTCTTCCTGGTTCTGCCAGAGGTTTCTTCCTGTTAAAAGGAGTTTTTCCTTCCCACTGTCGCCAAAGTGCTTGCTCACAGGGGGGGTCATATGATTGGGTTTTTCTCTGTATGTATTATTGTAGGATATACCTTACAATATAAAGCGCCTTGAGGCGACGGTTGTTGCAATTTGGCGCAACAAATAAGTCACTAGTCTAACAAATAAGACTAGTGACAGATCAAAGAGATGGAAGTGCAAAAAGGTGGATGATGAAATTCTGAAGCAAGAGAGCAGGACAAAAACTGAACTGATGAAGACTTTAATGGGATTCATTAAAATGGAAGAAAATGACAATGAACAGAGTGGCACAGAAGGAGAGAGACTAACGATTAGATAGTGAGATGAGACTGAAAAAGTGAGACAAAGAACAGTTTGATGGGCAGCTAAAGAGGGAAATGATTCCCAGGAGGGGAACCAGAAATAAGAAAGAGTGACATGTGATCTGTCTGCACGAGCATTCTTTCTCTGCCTCACCATCCCCCTTCTCTTCCTCCAATATGCTCTCTGGCAACCCCGCTCACAGGTCGCCCTCATTGTTACAGCTGATCTGCTTACAGTGTGTGAGGGGTCAGGGTGTAAGGAAAGCATAAGTATTGGGGTTGAAGAATGAGCAAATATCAGTGCACACTTGAGAGCACTCAGCCACTAAGGACTTCAGTAATTATCATCACCAGTTAGATTCCCCTCATTTGGGAGTATGAATCTATAAATCCAATTAAGCAAAGCAGCTAAAAGCAGCTAGCTTTGATTTCAGAACAAATACATATAATTCTTAAGATAGCTAGCTGTTTTTTCCTTATGGGAGTGCTTTCTATCTAACATCACACACATTCATACTCCAATGGATGCATCAGAGAACAACTTGAGGTTAGTATATTACCAAAGGATATCTGGAATGCAGACTAGAGCACCAAGAGATCGAACCACCAACCTTCCGATTAGTAGCTGAGCTGCCCTACCTCCTACCTTACCTCCTGAGCTACAGCCATAACATTAGTTTCACTACTGCTAGCATGAGGTGATATCTGTGCCCTACTTAGGTTGCATAGACAGTCCAACTTCTCCAGGATGCCACATCAATATGTGGTATTTCCAGAAGGATTGTTGCATCTCCAGCATGGAGGAGGTTCCCGGAGACTTTTAGTTACTATAGGAGAGCTGGACAGGGTTGTGGCAGGTCCTTAAACTATCAGGACTGGTATCTGCCTCTGCAAGATACCAGTGCAAGGAGGAAAAGGATGAGCACTACCACAGCCCAACAAAATGACCTACAGCAGGTGTAAATCTCTGACCAAACAATCAGAAACACACTTCATGAGGGTGGACTGATGTCTAGTCGGCCCTGTGCTCACTGCCTGGCACCATGGAGCCCGGACTACCCTGCCATATTATTTTCTTTTAGGGTGTCTTTGAATTCAGCCCTCTTTAGGTTGATAATATTTATTTTCTTGTTCCTAACACATTACCCAGTATAGTATATCAGTATAGATATCCAGCATGATTTTTCCCCATTGAGATCTGATGTGTTTCATACCCAGGGGTTTTTCAGGAAAACCCAATGATCTGTGAAGGAATTAGAAAAATATTAGGTATAGCTAAAGGCAATTAAGGAGGAAGATCCCAATGTTAAAAAGACCCCATTAAAGAAGTTTGTCTGAAGGTGTAAGTTTCTCGTAAATCAAAATGTAAATAAATGTTTATTGTTTTCTACATGCCACACAAAGTCTGAATGTTGCTCAGTATTTCGTGTAAGAAAAGAAACCGTCCTAAGGCAATAGAACTGATGCTGTGTCTTACAAGCAGGAACAGTGTGGTGTCTAGACATTCAATTTCACACTCCTTGAAGTTTACTGCCTGCTGGCTAAATGCAGCCATGTAGATTGACTCAACGAGTCGGAGGAGGAGAAAGGGGAGTGCTTCAGGGTTTACATATGTGTAGGCAGATGAGATGAGGTCTATACAATCAGCATTTTGTTCATATTCAGTGGGAGAAATAATGATTTGATCCCCTCCTGAATTTCCAAGTAAATCATGACTTAGAACACAGGTGTCGAACTCCAGGCCTCGAGGGCCGGTGTCCTGCAGGTTTTAGATGTGTCCTTGATCCAACACAGCCGATTTAAATGGCTAAATGACCTCCTCAACACGTCTTGATGTTCTCCAGAAGCCTGGTAATGAACTAATCATTTGATTCAGGTGTGTTGACCCAGGGTATTATCTAAAACCTGCAGGACACCGGCCCTCGAGGCCTGGAGTTCGACACCCCTGACTTAGAACTTTGCAGAGAACTTTACAAACTACCATTTGGCAACATGAAGCTTCAGCTTACTCCACAGATTTTCTACAGGAGACTAGTAGGTCAGCTAAAAGTTAGGCTATTGCAAGGCCTTAATGTGCTTCTTCTTTAGCCATTCCTTTGTAGCCTTGACGGTATGTCTTGGGTCATTATCATGCTGGAAGACCCATATGTGACCCATGGTTAGTTTTCTGGCTGAGGGAAAGAGGTTTTCGTCCAAGATTTTACAGTACAGGGCTCCATCGCTTGGCCCCTCAACGCGGTGATGTTGTCCTGCTTTTCAGTAGGTAAACAATCTCAAAGCTCTTTGGTTCACATACAGCAATTTTCTTCCTCCAAACATGGCAAGTTGAGTAATGATAAGGAACTTGATTTTGTTTTCGTCTGACCACATTACTTTCTCCCAACTCTTTTATAAATAATTAATATATTCATTGTCAACATAAGACAGGCCTGTACATGTGCCTTCTTGAGCAGGGACCTTGTGGGTGCCACAAGGTATCAGTCTATTGAGGCATAGTGCGTCAGTGGTTACTGTGGTCACAACTGCCTTTAGATCATTAACAAGTTCCTCCCAAGTAGATTCCCCACCTTTCTCAAGATCATCTATGCTCCAGAGCTCCAGACCGAGGGTGACTTATATCTATTATTTTTTGTTTCTTTCAAGTTGTAAAAAGGAACAAAGTGCCACTTACAAAACAAAGACTTAAAAAAGTCTGAAAGCAAAGCAGAAGAAGGGAGATTTAGAGAACAAAAAATAAAAAAATCTTGCTTGTAGGTATCAAAAACAAACAATAGAATTTGTGTTCATAGTTTCAGCTTCTACTTCCTGCTTTCCCTCATTCCATCCTCTTCTTCTTCCTGAACAAACAACAAGAGACCCAGCCAACTGTCAAAGTCCAGCTAAGGCTACTAAGCTCAGTTTAACCTGTTCTTGGGGCTGAATGTGGTGTTACAATATCTGCTCAATGAACATTTATACAAGCCCTGATCCCCAAACGGGCTCTTAAAGTACAACACATGGCTGCTACATATTCAGCTACACAACACATCTAAAGGTTTAAGAAAAAGTCCAGTTCATACAGGGAGCTCAAAACTTAGTATTTGTACATGAACGCTTCTGATTTTAATCATATTCGCAACATAGCGTTTATCTGGAACATCAGAAACATGGCTATTCACCCATATATATGCAGTTACCCTAACCTAACAGTTACCCTATGGGCTAAATCATGAACTCACTTTGGGTTTAGTTTGGAGAGTAAGAATGAAATTTAAAGAAGCTTCAAAAACCCCAATTGTTTTTAATGGCTATGATTAATGACATTAATCATAGTCATGGTGTCATGTCACACTGCCCTGCACTGTATTGTATGCCGTACATACAATATAGCAAGCATGTCATGCATGCTGTGCAAGAACAGTATATGAAGGTCACTAACAAAATTCTATATGAAACCACATTACTTTTTGCTTCATCAGCATTATAACGAGCCAATTTTGGAGTCTGTGTTGTGCTAGAAACTGAGCTTTTGTTGCAACTTGTAAGTAATGGATGCTGATGATGCTGAGTGCAATTAGCCTACCAGTCCTGGACTGTACTTCTAATGAACCTCAGTCCATAGGCTGGCAACCAGAAGACAACATTGTTTTAAAACTGTATTTTGCATTTTTAATGACTAACTACCAGGATATGATGCCTACATGTGCATACATATATCACATCTGAGGATGCTGTATAAGGTATTTATATGCAAACACACTTATTACAATCTTGTACTTTTTTGCGCTAGAGAACCCAGAATCTCCTAAAGAGCACTTCAGTTTGGTAAAGGATCCCGGTGGTCTCAAGCTATATTTATATGAGCTGTTTGCTCAACTAGCAGTAATGTCCAAAGCCAGAGCTCATTCTCTTTCTCTTACCATTTCCAAATATTCAGATATATGCATGTTTGAAGGAAAAGAATGCAATGCAGTGGTGCTTCTTCTCATCAAAATATAACAGAGGAAAAAGAAAAAAACCCAAAACCTTCAGCAGAGGGTTAGCAAAACATACTAAATACCTACGACTCTTTATTTGTATATATTTGAAATGTGTGCTCTCACATCCAGATGCTGGGGCTGATGTGTACTCCCAGTGCCTCATTAGTGGGCTTTTATTTTTCCATGACGCAAAGTAGCCTCAAACTGTAAACTCTGAGCCATATTCAACACATTAAAGCTACTATGTATAAATTTAATAGAAATGTCAGTATTAAAACTGCTATCTATGTGTCTCATGGTAGTACAGTAATATAGCCATGTGCAGTACTTCAAGTAATTTATCGTATATAATTAGATGTCTTTAAAAACACTGATAAATACTAAATTTTCATATTTAATTATTTAATTACTATACTGTGATACAGTATGTGATACTGGATGGATGGAGGTAGGGATGGATGGATGGATGGATGGATGGAAGGATGGAATAAGGGGTAAACTCTTTACAGAAGCATCTTGATAAAGACCCATCTCCAGATGGAAAAGTGCTCTGCATTGTTCCTTCAGGAAGTCTGATGTTCCTCGGATGGATCAATCTGACATGTAAGTGACAGTGAATGGGTTTGATGACTGATGCTGGACTTATTTAAGCACTGTGTGTTTGTGCTGTCCCTGTCAGTTTATCACACTCTACAAGTCAGTCAGTGTCCTTGAAGTGTCAACAAAAGAGACATTAGTGTAGCATTTCTTGTAGGAGAAGAGCTGATGTGTGTCTGTGTTTGCGACACATGCCTTTTATGTTCAGATGCTAATCAAGTCCAAGGCTGTGAGTTTGAGTCTAGACAGAGGCAGTGTGGCCTTTTGTTGTATGTCTGTGTCTGTTCAAGCTTTCCTGTATTACGTCTGCACACAGGATTATAATAAACAGCAGAGGTTGGCAGATATAAGAGAACGTGACAGCTTTCTGACTGGAATTCAGACAGAAAAAGCTTCAACAATGCCACAAGCTTCCACCTATTCACATTCCCTAACCACCCATGTACACAAATCCTTGCATTCAACATTATTTTCTGACAAGAAGCCTCTGTGTGCTGAAATCTGAATCCACCCACACTTGACAAGAAGGAGACATCTGATTACGACAGCGATGAGAAACTTCCACACCAGATATCTAAGTCTGGGAATAATTTCCCTGTCGACCTTCTGGTATCATTCCAACTGCATCAGCTGTTGGAATAACAGCTGATTGTCCACAAACACCATCTGCTCTCACAACCCCAGGGACTAACAGGGTATTTCTGCTGGCCTGACACAATGTGCCATGGGTAATTAAATACCAGATTTGTGGTGCATTCTAAAACACAGAGGTTACATAAACAAATATGAGAAGGGGGAAAAAACTACTTTGCAAAAAGAAAATTCACGAAGGTTAAAATGGCAGCATAACCAACTGAGACGGAGCACCAATACAGGTCAAACATGCCTTAAAGAAAGGACACTAGTGCACCTAAAATCGTATGAACATGTTATTAATATAAATGAAATGTTCAAGCTGTGCTAAGAGGTTAAGATAAGATAACCTTTATTAGTCCCACGCGTGGGAAATTTGTTACTGTGGCAAATAATGAATACTTTAAATAAAATCTACCCACATAATGTGATAATGTTTCATCTGAAACAGAATTCCTCTGCTATACTGCACAGCAAATTCCATGACTTACATATAATGATCGGCACAGATTGCAGTTTAGTGTTGGATAAAGCACAACCTCAGTTTAGTAAAGTTGGGAAAAGAAAAGCCAGACAGCTAATGAGTCACACTCAGCTAGGGAGGTGAGAGACCCAAAGTGCCTGACACCCAATCACTTTTGTTCAAATATTAAGAGTTTAGCATGTCTGATGGTTTTTTTTCTAGACACAAAAAAAAAAAAAAAATGGAACTGTGCTCCCTTCTCTTCCATAACTGAGATTGTGGATGAGACAATAAGTCAAACAGTGCTCTACATCTCTTTCAATTTCTTCCCCCCCCCCCCCCCTCCCCACCCACTTGTCTCCCTGTGCCGTCGTTGCACTTCAACACCAGAATGGCAGCAGGCTTGCCACCCTCCAGGCATTGGCTTTTATCATGTTGAGAGGTGTATGCCCGCAGGACGACAGATAAAAGGAAGATGAAGGGCATGGAGGAGGAGGAGGAGGAGGAGGAGGAGGAGGAGAAGGAGGACGGTAAAGGCGAGAAAACCACAGTGGTTGATGAACAATGAAGGTAAGGAACAGACTATATTCAACACAATAGACTGCATTACAATGTAGACAGAAGATTGATAATCTTAGATTCTTACTAACTTTAAGTTAATTGTGATTTTAAATGTAATTAATTAATATGTTTTTATACATAAGATATATATATATATATATATATATAATAGATAGATAGATATACATATTACATTATAGAGACATATATACATATGAACATATATATACAGTATATATAATATATATATATATATATACATAGATATACTATATACATATATATATATACATATAGACATATATATATATATTATATATATATATATATATATATGTATATATATATATATATATAGATGTTGTTTTGTGTTGTTTTGACATTATGTGGGGGGGAAAAAGTCCCATCATGTCGTCCAATTCAGTAATCTTTTTTCCCAGAAACATCTTAAAACAGAAACTAACATACGAATTTTTAAGTTTTAAAGCAATCTTTTTCTTACTTGGCACATAGCCCCATTAGCTAATGACCATCATGGCATTTAACTCCGGAGGTTCCGGAAGCAGCTATCAAGGTTAATTTAAAGTCACATTTTAGAATTCCCGATACGAGTTTTGGAACTAGCACGACTGCAGGGCATGACTGATAATTATGATGTCAATCAGTTGTTAACTGTAACACTCAAGAACTTAAATTGGGAGATTTATGTGGCAATTTATGCATGTCCACAGAGAGCTTTCTTTTTGGTGTCCAAACCAGGAAAATTATTTAAGATGTGTCTGCTTTATTTGCCATAGTAATTTAAGTATGGGACAATGTATCATCATTGATAACAAATGAAATGCTCACAGCATTAAATGTTCTTTGTCACATGTCTTCCTCTGAATATCTGGCTTATTGATAGACCAACAGGAAGCAGGCAGAACTCGATTTCTCACAGAGCAGTCTATTAGCAGCTCTGAGGATTGTCAGATAGCGTGAAGCAGCTGCAGTCTGATTTTCTGGGCTTCTGATAAATAGCAGCTGCAGTGATTTCAACAGCACAGTGAGGCAAGGTCACAAGTTACTGCTCCGCTTAAAAGGAGTACAATATCGATTTACCACCAAGAGCAGAAAAACATAAGAATAAAAAAGATTCTGAGAGGGGAAATGTTACTATAATTCCAGTGGAATTGATGTGTGCTTGGATAACCCCAAACTGGTGTAAAAACCTTGTAAATTTCCTCAGACCTCAGGATGGAAATCAAGAACTTATTTCATATTAACTAACTGAAATCATATGACTTCAACCCTATCAATTAATTTATCAAAGTTTTTTTGGTCAAAGGGAAATGTTGTATTATAGTTGACAGGTGGACATTGTTGCTTTACAAAATAGTTCTTTTCAGACAAAATGTGATTAGTGTATAGAACATATACAAGATTTGCTTGAAGCTTTTATGCCCGGACTACTTGAAGCAACTCTTGTTCAGCTGAAATTCATTACAAATCATTTCCATCTTTGTACCTGTAAGTTTGTTTGTTGCTAGTATGTTTTAAATTAAAGAATTAAAATAAGCCGCTACAACCAGCAATAACACGTCAGTGTTAGTTGGCACTAAGAGGGTTATCTGCTTTAACTTCATTCAGGAAAAAAGCAAGTGGAAGGATATTCTAATATTTATATCACACACGTAATAATGGCACTGAGTTGTAGCTATTCAACACTGGCATATTAGCATCATGGAAAATATCCTAGATGTCTGAATCATACCTGGCTGACCTGTGAAGCTGCCTCATTGGTCTCCTTGATCAAATTCAACCTCAAACCGTACCAGCTGACCGAGCGCCTGCATGCCAGAGACCTCCTGTCCCTGTCTGCTTTTTCATTAGCCTGCAGACGAGCCATTGCAGAACACACAAGCACTCTCAGAGGTGCTCTTGTAAGACTGTTCTGTTCCCAGTGAAACCAACACCCTTAAGAACTCCTAATCCATAAAGGAGATTTGTCTGTTTACTTTTAATTGGCTGGATTTTTCTCTTAGCCTGATCTCCCTTTGCTTGATTTGTTTAATCTCAGTTTCACATTCTCACCTATCTAGAGTTGCTCAACACATTTTGGTTTGAGATTGTTCTTTGGCCAAAAAGTAAAATGATCCACAGCTGGGAAAGGAAAGCAACAACAGATTCTCTCCATCGATTTGAGAGGCACAACCATCATAGTGTATGATTACAAAAAAACAGGAATAGCAAGCGAGTCAGAACAATCAATAAACAGAAGCAAATAAGGGAAAATGTATAGCTAATCTGAAGAAAAAAGAAAAAAAATCCTGTATTAATCCCAACTGTAGGTAGCAGCGTTCATCGCCGATTTATATGAGACACTGAACTCTTGCCAGATTGTTCTTAAGCACCATTATGGGCCCCCAAATTGTGCATTATGCAGAAATGACTCCAACAAAGTATATAAAGTATCCTTAAAGTAAACAAATCGTCAAACCGTGTAAATGTAAAGAGACAAAAGAAAAAAGAATTTGACGACAAAAGCAGAGATATAACGAGTTTTCTGGATTAAATCACAATTCTGAAAGCTCATGTACTCCTCTGACTAAAAACTCTTTGGTGGACAAAGATTCCTCTATGCAAGAAAAACTGTGTTCACTCAAAAACACAACATTGTTTTGGCCTGTTACATATACATAATGACTATAAATGAGTACCAAAAATATTAGTGTACATTGCCAACAGTAAAAAATACGTAATGACTAAAAATAGCCTTCATAGAGATCCAAGAAACCTTTACTAGCATGCATTGTCTTTACAAGTGTCTTCATGCACATGGAGCTGGTATCTGTTCATGTAATTTACATCTTCTGGGTGGAGATTAAGAAGAATCATGATAACGGCTGTTTTTAGGTGTGATTCTTTCCTTTTAAAAGACATTGAGATACAAAATAAGTGTGAGTCAGTACTTTTTAAAGACTGTCTGCGTTTGCAGTGTGTTGTCACTCTGGGTTTACAGACATTTTACATTGAGTAACTTAAAGTTATAAATAATTCATAAAAATATTTTACAGTCATAATTCTGCCTACAGAAGGTTTTGTGATCTCCGTCGGTGTGATTTGGGGGAATTTATAGGATTGAAACTTACAAAATTACCCACCTATTGTTTTGCTCTCTGTCTTTTGAATTATTCGATGCTGAAACCTACGAGAGGAAACCAGCTGGTATATAATTTCACCATACCGTCTTTTCTGAACAAGAAGAGCTTATGGTGACGAACAGTCTTTAAATTCATGCGACAGCAATTTTGAATGGAAGCTGATACCAGCTGATATGAGCTGCTTTCCAAGAGCTCAGACAGGCTGATGTCAGCACAGAGCCATGATAAAGATTCTTAATTTAAGACATAATCAGAGACAGACAGGCTTTTGTTTCAGTCTGCTGCTGTTGGAGTTCTGAATGGCAGAACTAATCCTGTTTCTCAAATGACAACAGAACACATGCACACGGGGAAAAATAGTCATTCTACACAGACAGAATTTGCATTATGCGTTACACTGATCAGGGTAGAGGCAAGCTCAACCCTATAGCCCAACAGCTGTGGAGCGATAAATAAAACATGTTCATAATAAACACAAACAAAAGGAGCAGACGCACTTTTATTGTGCAGTTAAACTTAACCCACCGAAAGTTATACACACATTTTACCACAACCATATGTACAGCAAGCCAACAAGGCCTCGCTGATATTATTGAAGCAGAGACTTAAGACAGCTGTATTAATGGCTATAGCTCACCAACTCCTACATATTCACCCTAGAAAACAACACAGAGACACCAGAAGACAGCGAAAAGAATACCGATCCGATTCGATCCACTAAGCTTAACATGACAGCTATCTGTTTGACCTTTCACCCCGACCACATTTTCTTTGACTATCTCTAACCCAGCAGTCAAGTAGGTGACCTGTGCTCTGTGTTTGGGTTTGAAAGATCACACTACTTCACAGTTTCTGGCTGACAGTGGCCTGACGAAAGGCCGACTGCTGACCTCAGGCTATATATCTTATCTGACTGGGAAGCTAATAAGAGAACGCGTGTCCTCACAAGTTTCAAGGACAAGCCAGAAAAAGGACACTGCTCACACAAACCTTTGGTGTGATTTTGAGGTTCCTACAAAGAAAAGTCTTAAAGATGTTGACAGGTCTATCCATCTATTTGTCTGGAAATTTTTAGTTTTAATACTATTCATACACTTTTGCATTACATCTATTCAGTTACATTTAAAGACTGTTATGTTACTTGTACTACCACCACCACCACCACCACTACTACCACCACCACCACCACCACCACCACCACCACTACTAATAATAATAATAATAACAATAATCATAATCATGATAAACTGCTATACCAAAAAGAACTTCACAAATGTCAATAAATATAAAAATATAAAATCATCATCATTATCCCAAAATCTAACATTTGACAGTAATAAACCAGATTGTAGACAGACCAAAGTTACTGTTGTTAGATATCCTTTGTGAGCTATTATTTCACCAGTTTAACTTCAACTTCTGTATTTTTCTGATGGTGGAAAAAAAACGTGCATCTTTATTCCAGTATGTACTTCAACAAACAACTTTGCTGTTAAAATGCTTTCCTTTCAGTGGCCACCCTGACACTTCTTCCAGTGTCATTATAAGCCTACAATGTTCCTTTCAGCAACCTTTTGAGCCATGATGGTTTATTTTAAAACCCAATTGCCTAATAGTCTCAAAGAAAGCTCCAGATATTTATCGCTTTAAAAGATGACTGACCTTTGGCCAGAATTTCAACTCATAAATATATCTAAAAAAAACATGGTGTTTCATGATTTTATTCTTTCTTTTCAGCGGATAAAGGATTTTGATTGTAATGACCCAATTACATTTCCTACAGCACCACAAATCAAATTAACATGTTAGCTTCAGCACTGGTACCATTAAAGAAAGAGCAAACACACACTATAGCCTCTAAGGGCCACAGATTCGGACTGCTGGTGTCATTAACACTGGGTTTTGTGTTACTTCCTGTTTCATTTTGATAGTCTTTTGTCTACTATATCGTTTTGTTTCCTTTATCTCAGTATTTCCTGATTTGTCTTACCTGTTCCACTCTGGTGTGCCCTATCCCCCTGATTAGCCCTAATTTGTCATTTAATATAAACAGCCCCAGGCTCCGCACATCCTTTGTTACGTTGTCTATTATCCTACATACTCCCAGCCAGTTGTTTAGTATTGTAGATTCAGTTTAAATTCCCTGTGTTTCTTTTTTTGTATGGACTCTGTTGTTTTAAATAATCCACCTTTTAAATAAAGGTGCTTTTTCAGTTTGTTCAGTGAGTCTGGTTAGTCTACATTTGGGTCCATGTCTAGCAATTCATGGCAGCTGGTTGTGCTTTTAATCTGTCCAGCCGACAGGGTTTGTATCCAACTGTGGGCACTCAGCCATAAAGAGATTTACAGAGAGTAAACATCCCTTCCAACAAATATACCCAGCCCAGACAGAGCTGCTGTGTGCAGATGAACAAATGAGCAGTTGTCAGTTTTCGGTTTGTCAGCTTGGCAAAAAAAAACAAACACCTAAGAACAACCATACAGCACCATTGTTACCCTGTCATTTCCTATGATGAGACATAACAGTGAAAGAGTAAATGTCTGATTTAAGGATGAAGCTTTAAAACATTGAACCTCACAAACTATCAGCTCTCGATTTCTGGTGAACATGAGCACATAAAAACTGGTTAACTGGTGCTGAGGAGAACATGGTTTCATTAGTATTTGTCAACATTACAACGATGTCAGTATTAGTTATTGATCTCTACATGGAAATACTCGAGTAGTAAATGATGTTGTAGTTGTTCGAGTATAACACTGTGTGCAGTAATAAAAGCATACTGGTCTTTGACTGTCTAGACATTGGTGTTATTTAGAAAATCCTTTTATATCAATAACTCAAAACCATTTTAGCAGTGTGTTCAATTAACCGATTAACTGTTGTTCACAAATAAAAGCACTAAAAAGCTGTCTGCGACCTGACACTACAACGCTGTGACGTGGAAAACAGAGTTAATCTAAGCAAATCCAGGTTGTCACTCCTTACAAGGTGGCCTCATTCAAGCCCCAGTTCCTCTCGACACAAAGCTATTTAAACACCATAAATACAGTACTAGAACACCGTTTCATCGCCACTGTGTGCAGAACCTTGTGTCCTCATTTCTCCTGGAAATCTAACAGTGTAAGGCAAGACCTGAAGGAAAAGCTAATCTTAGACTAAACCTGTCTCTAACACGTGCATTTGTCCTTGGCCTCTCTGGTTTAGGATGTAGATGACACCATCTGCTGACTCAACATTTGTCAAGCTTCTTTTTCAGCTTTTCAGCCGTGTGCGGGAAAGAAGGAAAAACAATGCAAACGAAAAAATGTATCTTGGTTTAATGGATCAATCTATTTTTTAAAAAGTTTTTTCTTCAAGTTGTTGAAAATCACATATCTGTCTTTGTTTACATAGCCAGAAATTCATTTAATTGTTACATTTGCCTTCAGCAACCTTCCTGTTCCATAGCAACGTAATGATAATGCAACCAGCTGGCAACCAGATGAGTCGAGTCCCCTCAAGTTATACTCATTGAGAACGACTCATTTAGCTTGATGGCAACATGCTGGCAATCTGTCTGCTTTTATAAATGAGGCAATTATTTGCAAACCTTCACTCTGAGAGTGACTGCAGTCAGTCCACGTAAGACTGCAACTGTTTGCAGAAAGGTTGCCTCCTATCAGCCAATCTGTGCAATCGCCTTGCAATCAAACATGGTCACAAGTGTGCAACCCCCCTTAAACTATCTGCAAGCATTTAGTCACCACTAGCTGCAATCAGTCCCAGAGTGACTTCAATGTAATACAAACACCAGGCAGCCAACAATGTATTTTTTCTTGTAGATGTCAGGACTGTCCTATTTTTAGTCATGTGACTGGACCATTAGCTTGCACTGAATTAGTGCAAGCTAATTAGCTTGCACTGAATTTAATTCAAGTTATCTCAGGATGGTGATGCAAGAGGTAAGCCCTCTTTGTTCATAGTCTTCCCAAAGTATTTTAATTTACTGCAATATCGATATTTGTATTGATATCACCACTCAAGATGCTCCACCCGTAAAACTGACAAGGTAATTTGTAGTGGAAGAATGAACCTATACACAATTGGGCTTGACAACACAAGCAGGGATGTTACATGATTTTACATAGTTCTATGTAACCTGAATTAATTTGTTTTTAAAATTCATTCAAATGGATGATAGACACTGTCTGGTGTAACAGCAGGATCAGTTTTCATTCCATTTCACATTTGTAGCCTTAAAGTTAGTAGTTTAGATTTTAGACTGATGTTCTTACTAATAGAACATGGAGCTAAAAGATAACAAAACTCTTATATAGTCCTTCCTAAATGAATTGCTTGAATTATAAATGGTTATTATTTAAAGGTGTGACATGAACCTGACAGGCTGTCCACATTCTGAGTGCTATGATACACAATTGCTTGTTGTTGTTCACTGGGCTGTTGCATCATTTACCGACTTCCACCAGAGGGAAATTGGATAGGCCTGGTGATATGGTTTACGCATCTGTTTAAGTGAGTGTGAACAAATAATGGTATATTGTGATGTGATAGGGTCAGTCTCTGACTGCTTGGGTGCATGTTTGAAGAATGCAGCAGCATCAAAACTGTGCATATTCAAGTATTCTGAACCTCTCCTTTCAGTGCAGGACAGTTTATCTCTGCAAACTACAGAGAAATAATATGATCTAGTCTTAAGTTAAAAAATGCACACACGCACACACAAACAGCAAAAAAAAAAAAAAGCACTAGAAGCCTACCTGCAGGCCCCTGCGTCTCAAAATACTTGAGTCATCCATGATAATGCGAGGTTGGGTATCTTTTGTTTTCAAAGCAACAAAGTTCAGGCACTTTCTAGGAAGTCTGTCCACATGGAAGTACCTTACTGTCCGTTAAGGCTTTACTCATCAGGTTGTCATCGTTTTCCATTTCAATCAGAAGCTTTAAGAGTCCTGTTTTTTCTCTGAGACGTCACTGAGGTGATCGGTTTCAGGTTTCAGTGCCAAATAGATGGGATTCAGTCAATAAGGTGGATAAAAATATGTGTGTGTATATATTGATATATATATACAAAATCCAAGGCTGTTATACTAACTGTGGAGGGAAAATAAAAGCACAGAAGACTGGTCTAATGTTGATCTCTTCCATTTCTTTATCTTTTGTGTGTATTCAAACTTGTTGTAGAGAATGGTGAAAGCTCATCCTCCGTATCTTCCCTGTATGTTCCATTCATTTATTCAGCACTGGACACACCCCTCAGTTTCCCAGAGTGTACAGTGAGGCGCTCAGCTCCTTTTTTCTGGTTTCTGACTCTCGAGTCTCTTCATCTGTCCTCCTCCGTTTGCCTCCCACCCCTAAGGCACTAGTCCAGAGGAAACTCTGCTCCTTCCATTATTCATGTGCAGCTTGCAATAGAAATTAATGATGACGATGAGGCCTCAGGGGGTGGACAGAGGGAGGGGAAAAAGAGACTGAAAGGAGGCAAAACATAAATGGGAAGGCACCAGCTTGCTTGCCTCTGGCTTAATTAGAGCTGAGCTGTAACAAGGTCCCGAAATCACTGCAAAAACACAAGCAGGCAAGCAGGCTTCCAGAGTTTCTTTCTATGGAGGGATCAGTCAGGACTGACAGGCCCTATGTGCTCAACCTGCTAAGTGACACTCAATCCAGAGTTTAGAGAAAAGCCTGCTTTTCCTCAATCAGTTTTATGGCTTGAGATTAGAAAAGAAAGACACACAAAGCTGTTAGACTCGCCAGACGACACAGAGTGTAGACTAAAAAAAAGTGTTTGTTTGCTAGCAGTGATTTACTAAGCAAGAAGGCACCTCGCATCCATCTCCATGCCAACCAAAAGGGCCAGATTCCATACAGTTAAAGCCATAGGGGTCTCGCAGACACGCACACAAGCATCCGCCACACACACAACCCCATCATGCATGTTAGTCATCGCTTCATCTCTGCCGTCCTCTCCTGCACCTTCTCCTGCATCTTTCAGTTTTCAGTGTTTCTCCAAAAGGCTGTGGGGAGGAGGAGATCCAGATCAGCTGAGAGTAGTAACACAAGGGGACGAACAAGGCAGGAAGGATGAGCGTTTCCTTCTCTGAGAAGAACAGATGAGGATTCTAAGAGGATTCCTTCCTTCCTCTTCTCTTGTCTTCTGTTCCTCAAATCTCTGCGTCCCCTCTGTTGTTGCCTTTCTTTGCTCTCTCTGATGTGTCAGTATGCTCACATGCTCCAGCTCCTCCCTCTGTTCTTTTTCCACAAGCTCAACCTCTCTCTCTTTCTCTCCCTCTCTCTCTGCAGAGACGGCCTATCAGGCACAAGCAGGAGACAGAGGCTTTGCTCACAATGAATGGAGCGAGGACAAGTGCTCCGCCTCCCTCTCCACTCGTGTGCGCTGTGTATCCGTCACTATAACCTCGCCTGGTTCTAAACAAAACAAGATGCTGCCTTTGCACCTTGCAACACGCACACACAGAGCAATGTGTGCTTAATGCATCATTATTTTATACACATGAATTAATCATGAATGCACTGATCAGAGGTTTTGGATGATCACTTTTTCACACAACTCTCTTTTTAATTTTAAAAAATATATATATTATCCCTGATGGTTTGTATGTAAAAGTATGTGGACACGCAAACATACACCTGTGTTCACCTGTGCTTAAAGCCATAGGCATTAAAGATGCTGGTATTACAGCCACCGCTTTCCTGATCTTACAAGAACTTGGAGGTATGACCAAAAGCATGTAAGTGAGCCTTTATAAAGCTTCAAAGTGTCTCATTTCCTCCTACACGCCACAGAGAGCCATGTACTGATGACTCACAAAGACATGAGAGAATGGTAATGAGAATGAATGGATGGTTTGAATAACCAAGCAAAAAAAAAAAAAAAAACAAGCAGAAGAGAGAGAGTATATGTCTGCTGGTGCATGCATATATATACTGTATACAGCACAAACACAACACTGACCATGGACAGATTCGTCTGTTCAGCCACTGCTATGTGTGTAGAGGGAGATCAGACCCTGAGTAATCCATATCAAACTGAGCTCCAGCAGCCCTGTCTGGGCCCCCATCCTCTGGTCAAAGCCCCAGTGTTAGTGAGTGCAAAGGCCAAAGGGGCCACACAGAGGAATGTTCACTTAGCCCACCGACAGACAGTAGCCCACCGACTGACTGCTTGTGTAGTGGACTGAATGCAGCTTGGCTAAAATTAAAACGCATACAGAGACACTGAAATGAAAGTAGTCTAGCATGTGGGCACCTACACTCACACCCAGTGTGAGGTTAGAGGTCAAGGGCAATAAAGGCATGATACACATGCCTATTATTATCCTGTTTCTACTACATTATCCCTATAATACTCGGATTTAGCGTAACATTGCGTCCAGCACCCACAAACTCACAGGAACATTTTGTAAATCAGCTACAACATGAACATCGATGCCAGACTCATCATGATGATGAAGATGACATGATCAACGTGTCTTTCAACATCATACTTCAGGACACAAATTAGAATTATTAAAGCTATAATAAGTACTAAGTACTTAGCAGTATGTACCTACCCATTTATTAGTATTACATTTTGATACTGGAAAACTGGGAAATCTGCCTTGAGCCCATATTTCTAACATAATCCAGTGTGTAACAGTGACCTATGCAGTGTGGCTGTGCAGAAAATTAGTTAGAAGTTGCGTAATTATAAATTCAGTTCACTGTTTAGGAAGATTGTTTTAAAGAACCCGTTTTCAGTATAACCTCAGATTTTTGAACAGAAGGTTCTGACTAATAGCTCTGGGCCACAGCTGACTGTAAAGAAATCTGTCTACCAAATACACAAGATTTAACAACATTTGTGTTGTCGTCAAGTTAATGGGCCATTGCAATGTGGCTCAATCAATAGACAATATGAAATCATGTTATTGATACCTGATATTTCGTGTTAAATTGGTATCGACTCTCACTCTGACGTTGAGGGTTTGGAATACAGGCTGTTGTGCCAGACACGATGGTCATCTTCTTTGTATAATAAAGGAGCTGAGATAAAGAGCTCCTGTTTGTGTTGCTTCATTCATCAGCTTGATGGGTTGGTCTACTGTTAGTCAAACTGTCCTGCAGCCAGCTGGCTGGCTGTCTGGACAGCAGCCTGACGGATATCTCAGAGTCATGCATGTGTATACAGACACGCTGAAATAAAACAATCGGAGTAAATGAGTTTCAGGGGAAATAAAGTTAATGCCAGGAAATCAGTCACAACAATTATATAAACACAATACTACATTTGTCCAGTGCGATAATGGACAGTCCTAAAGAAACAAGCAATTGGAAGATTAATAGAAAAAATAAAAGCATTAACAGAGAGCTGTAGAGAAAGGTAGCAAACAGCACTATGCAACAGCCCCGCCCGAAAATGAAAACTATGAAATGAGTAGTAGGATGACAGCTCTGTGTGTGTGTGTCTGCATTATGCAGACAGGTTGCGTGCTGCTCTGTCTGAGCATTGTGCTGACTGTGTATTTGGATGTGTGTGTCAGACAGGACAGCAGGAGAAAGCTCAGTCTGAATAAATTAAACATGAAGGTGTTTGGCACAGGATGAAGAATGTGAACACAGTGTTATTCAACTCCATCAGTGACAGGAGGCAGAGGGTGCGATTTCCACAATAATAGAGACCTACTAAAATGCACACACTTGAAAGAGCTGCGATCTTACATAACCACAAAGCTCTGAAATCACTTTTCAATCCAGCTTTGCCTTTCAACGCACCACTTCTTTATCATACACAAAGCTGTTCACAGCTGCAGCAGCTTAATAGCTCTACGTATGGAGATGTGGTTCATTTGGTCCAGGTAAGAGAAATCCGGCCGAACAGTCCGCTTTTCTTTCTGTGCTTATTCTCTTCTGTAATGACCATGGTTTCTTTGTTTTGCTGTGAGAGATGGTGACATCATTTTTGGGTTTCCTGAAGTCTGAGTGACTGGTCGACTTATTCTTGATTTTTGCAGATGGTTTATATAGAACAATGTGATGATGCTGAAAGCAGATGAAAGCTAAAGAGAAAAAGCGAACGAAGAGAGGGAAATAAGAGCAAGAAAGATGTGGACACACAGCCGTTGCATAAAGCTTTGTCCCCATCGGGGCATTGATAAGAAAATGCTGAGTAAGCCTGAAAAGGCTTTACACTGTGAGAGGGAGAAAGGGCAGATGAAAGAGAGGATAGAGAGAACTAGGGTAGAGGTACAGAGTACAAATTAAGACAAAGACTAATGTGGCCTGTCTTCCCTTCAAGTCTCAACTTTTGCATGTAAAGTGGATTAAATGAAATGTATGACTAGAAAGTGGTAGATAACATAATTAGGAACTACAGAAATGAAGCCGTCTGGGAAACACAGAGTAGCTGTGCATGGATCCAGCGTGGCTCAAGGACCATCTGTGTGTAATGCTACAGCTTTTGAGTCACTTGTGCAATTAACAGTTTCGGGTTTGGATTATTAATCACTGGATAACTGTGCACTGACAATAAGGAATCTGAAACGGATTTTAATTTTATCTTGGCTCTTTTTTAGATTATCTAAACTGAATGTTTATTTTTTGTTATTTGTCATTTTCTCTATGCTACAGTAAATGCAACAAGAGAACTAAAGATGTTTTAAAAGGATTCCAATATGAATGTTTACATTCAACCACTAATCCCAAGGGAAACAATATTTAATAATCCTAAATAAGATCCAGAAGGCTCTGTTCTCTGTCAGTCACACTCTACAGTCATTTCAAGGCTCTCAATAAAGGGCAGAGGAAGCCAGACTCCAGTCCTCATGATAAGGGCTAAAGCTAAACTTGACTATGTCTACTGTCAGGGGTAAAGACATAGTGAGAAACAAGTTCTTGATGATACAAAAATCCAAATGCACACACACACACAGACACACAGATTAGGACTGTTTTATCAGGGGCTCGTCAAGTCAAATCTTCTCTCTGTATCCTGCTTTGAATTGATCTCTATCATGCAAAATGTGCTTTGGCGTACTGTGCAGCTATAGTAGGTCAAAAGGTTACACTGACGTAAGATATCGCAGTGCATCTATATGTATGTAAGTAAGTGTGTGCATGTGTGTAAGTTCAAACTCAGTTCAAAAGACTGCTGGCGACTGCAGCAGCTCTGGCTCAATGCGCAATGCTGTGTGTGTTTAATGTCTGTTCAGTCAAGCCACAACAAACAGCAACAAACACTGCACCCTGTTTCACAGTGATGATAAGTTCCTAAAGACAGACATGCTGTTCCATCCTGTTCCTTTTTCAATGCAGGGCCTTTGCCTTACAATATAACCTGCCCTGAGGCTGCTGTTGTTGTGGTTTGGTGCTATACGGCAGTTTCACTAAGGACCCATTTATCTGTGACACAATGGTCACTTCGCATGCAAACAGTCATGTCGCCACATCTCTGTACTATTTCTACCAGTCCCGAGGGCGCTAATACTCATTGCTGTATTCACCTGAATGACAGGTGTCACCGCTCAGACAATCCTACCAAAGGGTGCCTTGTGCCAGCAGATGGGACATCACTTTTGTTGCCCATAAAACATAACTTATATTTACCCTTTTCCCCTCAGTACCACTTCAGAATGCAAGCAGTCACATTAAAGGACAGAGCGAAAACGCACAACTCTTCTCTCTTAATAGATTTTATCAAAGCACATGAAATCCTGCTTGTTTATCTTTCCCAAACCCTTCAGCACACACCGGTGGATATTTGCCATCTTGAGTTTGTATATATTATAAAAAAAGGCTGCAGAGAAGTACTGTTGAAAGTTGTAGGGCTCGAGCCATATTCTGCACAATAATACTGCTCGTCCGAAAACAAGACAACACACAATCATTTCTTGCAATAGGTACAACTAGAAGAGCACCAGGACTGACATTCAGACGTCTGGCAGATTGAAAGCATGCCCCTTTAATGGAACCTACATTTACATCCAGTAAAAGTAGGAAAGATGCTTTACTGAGTCGTACTGGACTAAAGTCCTGGGTTGCTTTACTGTTTGAGGCAGACTTGAGTCTGGCATGACCCCAAATTCATGTAACAGTTCATAACAGAGAGACAGAAAGAGAGGATGATACATGAGGCAGGTTGACATATGAGGGAGGATTACAAGATTGCAGGTAACACAAAACAACACACAAGCTAAATTATTCTTTGCACATACTTTTACACTGGAATATTTTAATCAATCTGTTGGTGACATTTTTAGTCTGTGCATTAGCTCTAATTGGAAGATAAAGAAAAGCCACGAGTAAACAGAAAGAATTCAATACTAACACAGGGATTTCATTCCAGGACGAGTTTCCAACCTCACAGCAAAAAGGAGAGATGTAGAAGAAAAACAGATCAGAGGAGGCAGGCAGGGAGGGGGAGCTGAGATGGAAACACAATTCAATTTCCTCTCCGTCATCAGAGATGGAAGATACTGTCAAAACTGAATTACCTCATCCCAAACAGAACAGGACATTGTTTGAATGTATTTGTTAATGTAATTGAAGTGCAGGAAGCATCCAGCATAATGCTACACTGAAGCCTACGTCATTTCTGATAAAATACAAAACCAATGATACTTTATGTTATCTTTACCTACCTCCTCCTGCCAGGCAGCTCCATATCCAACACCCTTTGTCCGATATATTCACTTCGCTCCACTGACCATGTCCAAACCATCTCAGCATTACTGCTCTTTCTTTTTCTCCAAACTGCTCAACCTGAGCTGTCCCTCTGATCTGCTCATTTCTAAGACGTCCTAAACCTTCCCTTTCAGTCTCGCTTCTATCCTTAAATCACAAATCAGCCCTGACATTCGTCTGCACCCACTCACCCTGCCTGGACTCGTCTTCACCTCTCTTGCGCAGTGTCCATTGCTTTGGATGGCTTACCCCAGACATTTAAACTCATCTAACTTTATTACATCTATTCCTTGGAGCTTCATTGTTCCACCCATCTCCCTCACATTTATACACATTGCTTCCTCTTCTCTCCTGTGCATACTTCCACCTCTCCAGGCTTTTTTCCCCCCCTGCCTCCTAATCTCAGTACAGATCACGATGCCACTCAACAATTTTGAGCGCCTTTAAGGTGATGCTTTAACTCCTTATTGAACCTTTGCTACTTATTATGTTCACGCTGTAACCAAAGCATTATTATTATTGTAGTCTTGTAAATGTTTTCCGATGTGAAAGGAGAATTAATCGTCTGTATCCTCTAGTTACTGAAGCACAGACTCAGTTGAGGTTTCTGGTTTTTATTTTCAGACTTCTTTTAAACATTTTAGCTTGTAAATGACATAAAAGTTCCAGGCAAATGAATAAAGTCTGCTATTAGCAGACAGAGTGAGAGAGGAAACCAGATGACCGTGAGGGGTAAATGACTAGACTACACCTAACATACCACCGTTGGCAAGCACTGCAAGGCTTCTATTATAATGAAAATCTAGACAAGAGCAGACCACATCAATCTGACTGATTAGAATTGCTGACAAGGCTTAAAAGTTTACTCTCTCATTGTGCAAATGGCCTTTATTGTTATAAGGCTGATTTAAAACACCTAAGTACGCACATTCAGGACAAAGAGAAGGAGGTGAACAGGAAAATAACACACAAACTGCCAGCAGACTAAATCTGATCATTGATTTTCTGACATTTTCGGACCCAAAAATGTGACCTGTAGCCCCAACTGTTATGCAGATTATTCGTCATATATCGTAATCAATGTCTGAAGCCCAAAAGGCATGCTGGCCGACACTTAAACTCAGTTATCTAACGCACAGCACTGCTTGAACTGCCTGGAATGTGTTTCCCTCTCGTGTCACTCTGAAAGAGGACATAGCTCCCAAGAATAGATTTTACCACCTCTGGCGTTTTTAGGACCTTCTGTTCTCACCCAAGTGCAAATAAACTAGTTTTGTTTTCACAGGACTCTGTGTTATTACCTTTGAGAAACTACTTCCATAGAATATGTCTGTGAAGGGCTCAGCCATCCACGTCATTGTAATCTCAAGAGCTTGGACAGAAAAGCGACTGGACTTTTTTGAGTTTCTTGAAGACGTTTCACCTCTCATCAGAGAAGCTTCTTCAGTTTTTCAGGCCTAGTTCTGGTCTGGAACATTCAGCAGTGTGTTAACAAAGTGCCCAGCTCCAGTGAATTCACCCCAAGGTCAGACTGTGCAATGCTCAGAAAAACTGCAAACTGCAGGCCTGAGTTCGAAGGTTAAATGGTTCAGTCACTGAACTCCTCTGTAGTCCAAAGTATTCTCGAGTGAAATGTGTGACCATCTGTCCAACAGCTAAAGCTTGGTTAAAAATTGTGTAATGCAACATCCCGAGCACACCAGAGAATTTATATAGAACGGCTATAAGAAGAAAAGAATCGAGATGCTTGGCTGCTCCAGTTGAACCCAGACCTCAACTAAGTAACATTACTGCTGATAAAAACTATGTTAAAAGCTACTGAATGTGTACTTAAATGAAGCCTGAAGCCTTACAAGACTGGGAATCGTACAAGAATGATTCCCAGTCTCTTCTTTTCAGTAAGAAATACAACTCTTAATTTATCTGTAACAGCACAGAGCTGAGGTACTGGCACTCAGCCTAAAAGAGTTTCATCTTGCAAAATGAAGTGTTTCGTTTCCATCCTTCTGTCTCCTCCATGTATACCAGCTCTAGTCTGCCTCATGCTTCTGTCAGAAATGGTTACTATGTCCTGAAGGAGTCAAGCAGGATGTCCTTGGACGTTACGCTAGAAAGTGATGGGTAAAGGAGTGTTCGATGTTAAGTGGAATTTTCCAGTATGAGCTAGATTGAAAATATATTATCTTTTTTTTTTTTTCATATAAACGCAAAAAAAAAAAAAAACAGACCAGAGTCATGGAGCAAAAACAAAACAATATGTCATTTAGTGTTGTCTCATTTAACTTCACATATTATTATTATCACTATGAATTTCAATTCTGAAAACCTTTTCTTTCCTCTGACTTCCAAGCTCTTTCATGTGATACAGCCATTGTGAAGTAAAACAAACTTTAGTCACTTTAAAGTCTATTTTTAATAAAAGTTAGATGGGGAAATCCACACCTGTGACATTATTTCATCCTCTCTTCCAGCCCCCCTTATTGTATGAAACTTAGAGCTCTATGAGATGAAGATGTAACCTTGCAATTCCCCTCCAAATGGCATTTAAATGCCTACTTGTGTATTCAGACACTTTTAGATTTCGGCTGCATGAGTGACTCAGAAAGCATTATAGCTCATGGTGAGACATGATAAGTGTTTCTGAAATCTCTCTAAAGAGGATTTGTGTGGTGCAGTTACATGTGATGGAAAGGAAGTAAGAACAGTCTACGTATATTAAAAAGGACCAAATGACACTTTGGCTCATGCTTAGCTTGGTTTTAAACATGAATCTTTTCTTATTTTTAACTATTTTGTGATTGGATCTCAATAAACCTGAAGCTGCTAGACAGACCAGTCAAACCACGCAGCACTGCTGATACGCTAAATCCCCTTTGAGCGGTGACACTAATCAATAACATAACTAGTCAATGGCATGGCAAGGCAAGTTTATTTATATAGCACAATTCAACAACAAGGTGATTCAAAGTGCTTTACAGAGACATTAAAAAACAAAAACAAATAAAAAGCATGATTTAAAACTGATTAAAAAAAAACAAAAAAAAAAACAAACAGTAGATAAAATCAGTAGTTAAAATGTACGTTTTGAAATTTATGCTTAAAAGTGTGGATTTGGTGCTTTATTCAAATGCAGCTGAGAACAGGTGAGTCTTCAACCTGGATTTAAATAAACTGAGTGTTTCAGCTGATCTGAGGCTTTCTGGGAGTTTGTTCCCAGAAAGCTTCATTAAATGTGCCTGTTAATAACCAAACTGCCTAACAACTGTCAGCAGCATCAGTGATTAAACTTATGGTTATTTTTCATGCTGCACTCAGTCCCTAAAGAGCAGGGAACAGGGTTGTTTCCCCTAATAATTAATGCCTACAGTACAAATCAATACATTGTACTGTGATGGATATCCAGCAACATAATGCAGGAGAGAAAAAACACAGGAGGAGCTGGAAGGAGATAGAAAGGGAGGGGAGGAAGAAAGAATCCGTAATAGGATCTTCTTCTAAAATGATCTGGTCGATAGAGATCACATATCTGCTGAAACTGATGATTCTCCACACCACCACCACCAAGCCCCCCGGTAAAGAAATGGAGATCAGGTCTGTAGTAAAAGTTTTAAATGAGTTGTTACTGTTCGCAACTAAAACTTATAAGACAGGCTGACCTAACAGGAAAGAACCAGGTTGAACAGAATCTGAAGAATGAATAAAAGAATAAGGATATAAAAGGAAAAGACAAACAGCAGGGGCAGCATGAGGAAACACAAAAGATGGGTAGCAGTGCTATAACCCTGTTAGTGTGATTTATGTTTGACATTAGGTTTTAGACTAGATAAGGCAGGTGGGTCAGCTTAGACCTAAAACCACATTTTAAACTACATAACACAGAATATCCCTGCTCCGCTGCATCAGAGGTAATAGCTCACTCTCCTAATTAATAACTATTCATTGGTGTGTGTGTGTGTGTGTGTGTGTGTGTGTGGGGGGGGGGGGGGGGGGGGGGGGCTTTAGTGCATGCGTGCTTACAAAGCATAAAAAGGTGAAGGGTGAGTTAATAAAACTAAGTAAAGCGGGTTTCCATAAAAGCCATTAGGCTATCAATAATTCAACCATGGCACTTTCCATGTAGCTCAATCAAACATGGTTGGTAGTTTAACATACATGCTCACACAACCTACTAATGGTCTTAGCATTAAGCGTTAAAGAAGACACAAAACAGCACTTTTTAGCAGGTTTTATGCAAAATTAACAGAGTTGGAATTTATTTGGAGAAAATAAATGGATTTAAAATGACTTGAAGTTAAATTAGAATTTAGGTTTTGGTAACTCACCTCATGCTGACATTTGCTCTGGGGCCAGTGAGGAGGAGAGAGCGTTATAGCAGAAAACGAAAACGAATAGCCAGAGTTTCAAAGTTTCAAAGCTCTTAGAGCGGCCCATCAGCAGCTACTCTTGAGTTTTTATAACAATAGTTTAACAATAGCTTATTACCATCTAAATCAGGACATAGTGATCTTTGAAAGTTTGAATAAAACTGTGGAATTTAAACAAGTCACTCATTTGAAGTTGGCATTCATATTCACAGTTACTGTTTGACTAGTAATCGTTCAAATCTACTATGCCTACTTGTTAGCTAGCAAGCTGCTTTGCTAGCTAACAGAAATGAGTGACACGACTGAGGTCACGTTATCAGGCCAAAAACATATATTTAGTGTAAGAAGGCATAACATTACAGGTGTGGTATTAGCTATACTAAAATAAAGACAATATAAAAACAAACAGGACCCTCAACGAGAAAGAACGAACCAATCACGGTCTGTAATTTAAAACTGACCTCATAGCTACAACAAAATAAACACATTTTAATAAATTATTATAAAAAATTATCCACATCTGCCTGCCTTTTAAATCTACATACCAGCAAACCTTTCATTGGCAACCTGCATCTCAATCTTTATTTATACATACAAACATACCCCAGTGAGAAGGCAATGAAAACTACATTTTCAGTTAGAATATCTCAGTCAGAAGTTTCCAAGGTGAAGAAAATAATCTCAAACTATGTTCGGTTTGTCCAAAAATGAAAGACTTTTACCTGGAAGGTGCAGTCGCCCCAAAACAAAACGTATTAATTATTGTTCATAAAATATGCACTTAGACCAATAATAATAATAATAATTTCATAAATGTTTGAAATTGTTAAATGAAATTTTTTTTATTATTTTTTTTGCAGATTTAGCAAATTGCTGAAATGAAAAAAAAAAAAAAAAGATTATTATTTGATTATTTGATCAAATTCCTTTGTGGATTAATATGAGGAAGTACTTTACAATGCCTTATCTGAAATCAGAAGGTAAAAATGCGTTTGTGTTTTTCTTTACCCGAAAAGGTACCAGAATTTGTTAAGAAACACAACCAAGATCCAGTCTCATTTTATCATTTTGAGAGAGACAAAAGAACTAAATGAAGTTGGTCTAGTGAGCTGAAAACTAATCAGAGAGAGTGAGAGCAAAGAAAAAGAAACAGCCTAATGAAAAAGGAACAGTGAGTGGAAATGTGTTTGCTTATGACTGAACATTCCTCATGTCCAACATCAAAACAGTGGATGTTCTCAAAGAAATGTGGGAAACATATGATACAAATAAAAACAGATTTCTGACAAAATAAATAAAAAAAACAAACAGATGTACCAGTCGTTCGATTTAATTGTTAACATTTTAATTAATGCCCAATGCCAGTAAATTGTAAATGTGATGCAGCCATCTGGCACCAGACAGAGCAAAGAAAAAACACCATAACTCTCTTAATCTATGCCTGAAGCTTTTATTATGCCTATTATTGTCAGTTATTTTGATGGTGAAAGAATGAGATTGGAGACAGAAGCGATGGAAATGAGCTTTCTCTGAAAGAAGCAGCTTGAGGTGGTCTCCTCCTGGGTTAGATGTTCTAGGCATGTCCCACTGGGAGGAGGGCCCAGTGGGACATACACCCACGACATGCTACAGACATCCTATACACCCACGACATGCTACAGAGACTGCATCTCTCGACGAGCCTGGGAGAACCTCAGTGTTCCCCTGGGTAAGCTGGAGGAGGTGGGCTGGGAGGAGTTCTGGACTTCGCTGCTCTATTTTACACTTAAACTAGTCTAATACCAGTTAGAAAGCATAACCCAGGACATTGATGGATGTTACCAAGGTTAAAATGCTAACAAAACAAGATAAATGCGAATCTACAAATGACTCTTAAGAACAATATCAATACATAAATAAGAGAAACATTTAGGGGGGCAGAAAATTAAAGCTGAAAAACTGTCACACAAATCCAAATAAAATAAGGCTATGGTGAGGCATGATGCTCAAGACTAGTCTAAAAGATAATTAAGTGTCATTTTACAGCATTTTCTGACTTTGAGGAAGCAAAGTGAAAGGAATTAGCTGCATTTTTCAGGTAATTTCTGGGAAAGATTTTTTTTTTTTTACTCAGTATTAATGTAATTATGTCAAGGTTACATCTGACTAAAAGCAAAATTTAGCAAGAGGAGGCGCGCCTCCAGTGTATTAGTGACTCAATTCCAAGTGTTAATCATAAACAAAATGCTGAGGAGGATTTTTAATCCTTTCAATATTATTATTATTATTATTATTATTATTATTATTATTAGTAGTAGTAGTAGTAGTAGTAGTAGTAGTAGTAGTAGTAGTAGTAGTAGTAGTAGTAGTAGTAGTAGTAGTCCTATATTATCCTATCCTTATGTGTGGGCAAAAAGTCTATTAACTTAATAGGAAGCACTTCCTCTGACAGAGCTGACAGCAGGTACATAAGACCACACAAAGCTCCTTACTTCACCTCCATCTCGCATTCATCCATCTCCAAGCACCTTCGCTCACCTCCTGTACCCCCTGTGCAAGTTTTGTTATTGCACTATTGCTTGATTTATTTAGTCAGCCTGTCACACTGCTGCCCACCCCACACTCCCCCATCCTTCCTTCTGCACAATATTTTTCATCTCATCACAGCATGCTCCACTGGAGATGCTGAATCTCTTATTTGCTGAGGTGTGAGACAGGAAGTCAGGCCGGCGGCTGGCCCTGCCAGCGTTCTCTCTGCCCTTCACATTTGACAGCCAAACACTTTGGTTACAAATACTCTACTTCAGCTTCTCAATTAACTACAAGAAATGACTTCACAAACCCAAAAAACCCCAAATCCCAAGAAACTCTAGGTTCTCCTTCAATTCTCTTCAGTTCGCCTGTTTAAATTGTATTCTTTTTATTTTAATTTGAATAGTGTAAGTCGAAAATGTCCTTGAAATGCCATCATATAGTTGTTAGGCCATATCACCCACGCTTGTTGGAGAGTCGAGCTGAGCAGACTAAGTGTCGCAATTTATTGTTTATAACATTTATAAAGCAGGAAATAGTTCTAAAGCTTCTTGAAGGCCATTCCAAAGCTCTGCTTTAGACGCTGCCTGCCTGTTGTTCCATTCACCCAGGCTGCTTCTGCGGAGGTCAATCTATGACTGATACTGCTCAACTGTGTGTTTTTCTATCCAGGTATGCTTTTAATGCATTTCCAGTGTGTTTGGGATCTTGTCTCATAGCTGTTGCTAATCAGATGCTTTCCAGGCAACCATGCATGGTGGATCAAAATCTGAGAGTATTTTCTTCTGATTTGACAAGAATCCCAACATGACATGGCCAAATGCATTCCCAAACCACGACAAGCTTCCACCGATGTTTCCCTTTTCCCCTTCCTGAAGAATGAAAAGAATGAAAGCCATCCTATCGCTGAGACCGTTTCTGATGAGGCTTTGGTAGACGCAGTAGATGGGCCAGATGTACCTCTCAGGTTTTTTAAACAGGTCTTTGCTAGATTTTTTTCCTACTTCTTAAGGACATGACTTTCAGATGTGTTCGCCTGCTGTCGTTAATTTCATGTCAAGAATTAGGCACTAGTAACAACGTGCCTGGAGATAGAATTTCAATGTGGTTCTTTGCCAAGTTATCTGTTACAGTGGTCCCTTGCGATAATGCGGTTCAGCTTTTGCGTCTGCGTCCTGATTGGCTGTAGACCAGTGTCAATCAATCTTGTGTTGTGTCTCCTGTCCAATACAAAATGCGTTCATCTTGTCAAATTTACATAAATCTTCAATCGCTATCAGTGTGACTCTGAAGTGCTGTACTGTATGTTTGTAAGTTTACTCCCCAACAAACACAACAATCTCGACGAAACGTTTTGCACCGTCAACGACACCTGCAGTAGCAACCAAAAGGCAGAGCAAGATGCTAACCATCGCACAAAAAGTAGGACTTCTGGACATACTAAAGGAAGGTAGAAGTTACCGTATTTTGGGGACCATAAGGCTCATCCCATTATAAGGCACATTAAGCGAAACAAAAGAGTCAGATAAGTCAAACTTTACTCAAATCATTCTTCTTGCTTCCTCTACTTCCATACCATTTATTCATTAATGTTTTATTCTCTGGCAGCTGCTCTATTGCCATGTTCTGGACCTGATAACAGGCTTTGGTCTTTGGTTTCATTCTATATTACTGGACCTATTTTTCTACCAAGGCTTGAACTTTCAGAGTGTTTAAACAAGAGAGGAAAGTGTGAAAATGTTCGTGCCTGTCTGAGAAAAGTGTATAAAGTGTGTAGTGAGGGGGTTTACAGCCTTGGAACATCTATAATAATTGTAAAATATAAAGCTGGCTACTTCATCTATCACAGGTTAATTTTAGAACGTAACTCCGCGATAAATGAGGGACCACTGTATATGCAGACATAGCACTCATTCATCACTTGAGTTAGGTGTTGTTTTATACACTTGAATGATTTATAGATCAGTTTCAAGTGGCTTAAAAACATTCTTATTACTGTCAGGTAAAAGACTGGAAATGAGTGCAAAAGTAGCCAATGATCAAAGGAAAACTGAAAGAGTACTGTTGCTCAAGACCACTTTTAAAAAATGACTGCAATGTCTGTCTTCTTGGAAGCAAAATATCAAGACTTAAGACTTTTGTACATTACTGTAACTTGATTTGTATATTCTACTAAAAAAAAAAAAAAAGGTATTTTGAATTAGCCAGTTCTTTCTTTGCTCATGTTCTTCCTGTGCTTTGGAGGGTTTCTTCGCATATTCCAAAGACATATATGTTTGTTGTTTCTAAAATGACCGGGGATGTGAGCTAGTCAAAATGAAAAGAATGAAGCTATATAAGCTATATGAATGAATGAATTGAGTTCTCAGTAAGACTAACAGAGCTCTTGATACAGTCCATTTCCATTTTAAGTTCCGTTACAATACAGGTATGTAATGGCGGTAAAAAATGTATTTACTTTCTATAAAAAAAGCTTGTTTAAAAAAGTAGGTATTGTACATTTTGGGACTTGTTTTTGGGATGTGCAGTGTTACACTCCAGAAAGTCACGCTAAGGAAATGTTATTGTGAAACAGTGTTAATGTGGCCTATTATTACCTTGACACCAGATGGCGCTATTGACAGCAGACAGACTCCACAGCAACTGAAAAGAATATTTTTATATAATAAAATCACAAACTGTATAAGAGCCACTTTTAGATAAAGGAAACAACTGCATGTGCCTCCAGTATGGCTGTCTATATAGATACTGTATACAGTGTATGTGTTTATTATGTCCGTGTCCTGAGTGTGTGTGTGTGTGTGTGTGTGTGTGTGTGTGTGTGTGTGTGTGTGTGTGTGTGTGTGTGTGTGTGTGTGTGTGGTATTGTCCTATGGCTTAAGCTGATAGACCCTGATGAAGTGTTAATGGTGTTTTTCCAACTACAATGGTTGGGAACCCGGCAAGCCACAGTTTAAACATCTGATGATCTCCCCTACACACACACACACACACACACACACGCACACAAAAGAAAAGTACTGACATGATAATTTCTGTTTGCTTTGAAACCATCCCTGGAAATATTAATTTACCAACTGATTAGAACTACAAATAAAAAAATAACATTTATTTCTTATCAATTACTTATCTTACAAACAGTGGTTTATGTCTGAGTGTCTGCACCATTTAGAAAATTATACTACATCTGAAACATAACATTTTTAGAGGACCATCTAAATGCCCACATCCATAGATGTATATGACTAAGCATAACTGTGATTTTGTGCATCAGGGTTTTGGTTCTACCATGGCAGGGATGAAAAATGCAGCATCCCCTAATCAGGATCAGTTTCAATCTTGTTCTTTGAGTTTTAAAGTACTCAAAGCACTTTACTTGGTGCTGTTGTGCTTTAGAGGAAAAGTGTTTCTGGAAGGCAAAATGAAAAAGTGTTTATTTCTTACACTTGGCCCATATTCTCTAGGATAGAAATTCTTACAGCCACTGGAGCAGGAAGGGTACTGATGATCAGCGTTTACATTCCAACAAGCACCAGATACTGTCGCTAACACAAAAACCTAGCTCAGTTCCAGTTGTTTACGTTTCACAAAAGAGGTCCAGTAAACAACCTCAACCTTGGCCCCTGTCTCGTGTGTTTTATAAAGCAAGTATTTAGCTCACTGCCTAGACTGTGTATTCTGTACAGCACATTGTCAGGGCAGTAGAGATATTATCCTGTATCACTACTATTGCACTGCAATCCTACTGCTTCTGGCACCTTGTTTCAAAGGATTCACGCTTCAAATTAAGTAGTGTATATTCAATGACAGTAACTCATTAGAAAAGAAGAATGGATGCCCTTCATTTACTTATAAATACTGCTGCCTGCAAGCTGCAACTATCAATAAAACATTGTTTGGTTGATGCAGGGCTTTTATATTGTCAAAAATATCTTTAGTGCAAATTTTCTTGAAACAACATGATATAGTTTTTTGAGGTTTTTTCTTAGTCATCTTTGATGTCAAAGTTTGGCATGCCACTTCACCAGCCGTCTACGTCACTGTCCCCATTAGTCACAACAGAGGAGATACGGTACGAGCACAGCAATTACTCAACATGTCCTCATGTATATTTAAGATGCAGCTGCCTCAGCCTGTTCCCTAGCAGCTCTAACACAGCAGCATGGTAAAGCTCCCTTTAGGCCAAGCCCCGATGTCTGCAGACAGCAGGTGTGCGGCCTGTGTGCTGCATGTTGAAACACCGCTTTGTTTATTTCCCATCTTAATTATTTGCATTCATGTATGTCTTGCAGAGAATATCCACCCTGCTTCTAAGATAAATATGTAACAAGATACATGTTAAAGTGTTGAGTTTCAACTTGGTAGGTGCATTTTTCACTTTGGGCCATTTCCTGACAAAAGCAATAATACTAGGGATGTGCAAGCTGACCATCTTGTTACAGCACAATGTTCTTCTAGAAAAGGCCCTGGACGTTCATATGGATTGTTATGTGACTCGCATAAATATTGTTTATGTAAAATATGCAAGAAAACTGTTGCCACTAAAGGTGGAAACACTAAGACTGGTTAACACCACAACTGGTTCGCCTGACAATATTGTGCAGGCTCCGGAAGAACTACGAGGTTAAGTTACTTTATTGTTGAAGTGTTAAGCAGTCATGTGTTACATTTGCTTATAATTTCCATGGAAAACAATGCATACCCACAACCACATCCTACTACCAATTTATCACCAGGTAACCTTTCATATATGTCTTTGGACTGCTGGAGGAAACTGGAACACTCAGAAGGGACTCATGTGACAACCCAGGTCTTTTTAACCTAGAAATTAAAGCTGAGGTGTTACACTTGATTACATAGCTGCCTTTAAAAGTCCTAACTAAAAGTCCAAAGACAAAAGGGAAGTATAAATCATAAATAAAACATGGCAGGACTGGTTGTCCTATTCCTAATCCTATGACTATAGACTAACTATGAAATACAACTATAAAAGCTAACAGCTGTCAGTCTGATGAGTCACACTGGACTAAAATATAATGTGTGTGAAGCTCGGTTTAGTAAGAGATGCAAGGAAAGCGAGTGCGATAGAAGTCAGAAAGTCTGCCAAGAATACTTTAATAAACCTACCCTTGAGAAATAACCACCTGGGATTATTTGCTGAACTAGAATAACTCTGCACATTGTATTTTCCATTTTGAATCCATGGTACAATGTGCTTCTGGCTGCACTGACCAGTTCCTCTCAGAGACTTTCAGAGTGAAAGGCTAATTATGAAGATATCCAAAGCGGCAAAAGTAAACTGATGACATGATTCATTTTAGATTAATGTATTTTTCTCCACACTCACTACAGATTTTATAAATGCACTGTCCACACACCTGGCACAACAACGTGGATTCAGTATCAGATTAATGGCATGCTGAAGTTCTACCTATTAAACACTGCCATCTGTTGGTAGCATTCAGCTGCAGTCTGTTAAGCTTCTCGTCATTTTCACGTGCTTCCCTGTGCATGAGACAGATTCACTGCATGTGTAATCATTATGTGCACAGAGAAGAAGGCTGGAGATGAATAATAAATTACAATTTAAATTAATAATGGAAGGTACTGTGTAAATTAGTAATGTAGTCAATACACACTTCTAAAGCTTGGCAAAAAAAAAGAGACGATATCCATTTCATGAATGAACAGAAAGTCAGGGTTCATTCAGAAAACGCTAAAGATTTTGAGAGAGGTTCACAAATTATGATTTCAACATATCTGAAGATGTTTTGGATAAATAATAAAGCAGAGGACAGAAAACCCCTTTGAGTCCTTCAATCCCTCCTGCAACCAACAGGGGTCACAGTAGAGCAAAGGAACACAAAAATCAGCATCAGACATGTCAGGAACAGGCATTTACACATAATTCATTCATACTACAGCTCTATGATGTCAGCACTGTGCTGCATGTTGACCAAACAAACACATAAATGCAGATACAAATATACACATCACATGAAAAATCCTCTCTCTCTCTCTCATTTCTGTCTCAGCAGTGTGCAGCCCTTTCTGTGAATGGGAAGTGTCTGTGTGTGGAGCTGGTGGCACGCACACCGCGCACACACACATAAACACAAAAGCCTGAGTCATCCTCAGTCTACCTCCCTGCAGTCAGCTGGCACAGTTTCAGTCTAACACACAAAATCTATATTGCGATGGACTGTCTCACAGTGACTCTGCAGGCTTTACACACTACGTTTAGACTACATTCATTTTCCTAACACTACAAATACATTTAAAAATCTTGTTTTTACGCCCCAGTCATAAGGTTGCACATTACATGCTAATTGTAGGACTCTATACATATGAACCATTTGTCCAATAATTTTGCATGTGATGTAATCTGAAAGTAATCTGAAAAAGCAATACTGGGCTTGGCTGATATCTAGGATGGCACAAAGAACATTTGGAAGAATCACAATTATCTCCTGATTACTTCTTCAAGACTTAATCTGAGTGTAAATAACTGTAAGTGTGATTTGTTTTGTAGATTCCCTTTCAACATATGCGCAATTTTTTTCTTTGATACTGACCAGTCCGGTGAGAGAAGGGGCAGACTGCCCCAGAGCCTGGTTCCTCATACGGACCAGGTTGTTGGCCTCTCCTCCTGCAGATGCTCCCCCAATAGCCCCAGGTGCTCCAAAAGTCCCAGAGTTGCCTTGACAAGCCAGCTGACTAACTCCAGCATGCAGACTGCTGGACAAAGGCAGCAGCTGTTTACCTGGGGAGGTGGGGGCAAAGAGGAAATGCATCTCAAACCTCATCACTTTGACCTTTAGATCAATCTATTGCCCTGGAAGGCCAGGTCAAAGGTCAGATCTGACATGATATTTTAACTCCTTAGATGGTACTTTCTATATATTGATACATTTTCAAGCTGACCTTGAAGACCTTGGTGGTCATAAGCCAAATTTCGGTGGAACGATATCATGAGGCCATTCTACGCCCCCATGACATTTTATCAGAATTTATCAAAACCTTTTGACCTGTCGTGTTAAAAGACAGAATAGTGACACATACGCAAGTAAACACTACCAAAAACATGATCTCCTCGGTGGAGGGGGATTGTCACCACATGACCTCTCTTTGGTAAAATGTGGATGTAAATGTGAGGTGGAATTTTCATAGATAACACAGGAGCCTGGCGCAGCTAAAGTGTGGGCGGGGCCACATTTAACTAGAGCTTCTGGTTACAAACAAAAGCTCAATATATAAAAAGTAATATTTGCAAATAAAAAATGTTCATATTAGAGAGTAACGCCATAAACATAAATTTATATTTCTTTTAAATATTATAAACTTCCTTTACAATAAAATGTTAAATTTGACACATACCTCTTCATCCAAGCTCAAGACACTGTGGGAAGAAGACTTAAACATGACAATCTCTGACGAAACATGGGCCTCTATACTCAAACATGTCAACACAACATCACTATGTGCCCGCCATTGTTTAATCCAGTTCAAAGTGGTGCATAGAGCCCATTTCTCAAAATCCAGATTATTCCGTATCTACCCTGAAATCACTCCATATTGTGACAGATGCAAAACTGCTGAAGCCTCACTGGTCCACATGTACTGGTCTTGTCCCAATCTCACTCAGTTCTGGTCAGAGGTTTTTCGTACCCTGTCCAGGATTCACAAGTGTGATGCTGGCCCCCGGCCCCCTTCTTGCTCTGTTTGGCATCAGTGGGAATGAGGTGCTTCTACCGGCCTCTAAAAAACAGGCATTATCATTCTGTTCCCTGTTGGCCAGGAGGGCAATCCTACTGAGGTGGCGGGACGCTGCCCCTCCCACTCACAAACAGTGGTTATATGACCTCATGGCCTTTCTAAAACTGAAAAAGATAAGGCACTCACTTCAGAACTCCACTGGGAAATTTCAAGACATGTGGGGACCCTTCCTTGATGCTTTTCAAAATCTATAAGAATTTTTCAGCGAACTCTCTTAAGTCAGGTGTGGAAATACAGTGTGCGGGTGCAGGCAGTGACCTGGGTGGGAATGAATGGGATTGTTTTGCAGGGATTATGTTACTTTGGGATATATTATACATTTGTTTATATTCTCTTTTTTCCTCTTTCTTTCCCTTTTTTCTTTTTCTTTTTTTTTCTTTTATTTCACAGCTGAAGATACATTTTTGGACTCATTTCACAGCTTAAATGTACTACTTAACCCTAATGTACAGATCATCCGTAATCCTTCTCTTTTCTTTCTGTTTATATGTATAATTTATATGTTGATGTTTATGTGTATAAAAGGAAACCTCTTAATAAAAAAGACATTGTTTAAATATTATAAACTTCATGTTTTGATAAATAAATGCACTCCTAGTTTATTATTTACACATTTCTATATTTTCCTAACCTAAAAACTAATCCTACATAGACATCATCATCTACATGGACATCTTGGTCAAGGGATTTTGTCCTGTTTTCAGATATGCAGGTGTGTATACGTGTTCATTACCAGTCATGGCCATGCTGCTACGTCGGGCCCGACTCTCATCCTGGCTCAGCTGTCGGTGAAGTTTGGATTTGGTAGCAGCAGTTGCTGCGGGTGATAGGTCAGGATTACTCAGCTTCCGGAAGAGCAGAGGAGGAGGAGCTGCAAACTCCTTCTGGAAAGAGATGGGGAGGAAAGAAGAACAAGAAACATTAGACTTTGCTCACATGTGTTGGGTCATACTGCTCTCAAATAACCTCTGGTCAAAGCAGCACACAAACTCAGCAGAATCAGATGTCATCTCTGCCATAAAAGTAGAGTCACAAAGCTTAAAGTAAGACACATGATTCATCTTTTTTTTCCCCATGTTTCCTTGATATCCTTTACAGCCACCAAGGTCGAAAATCTAAAGTTTCAGCTGGTTCGCAAGAGGAAAGAAAAAACATATATACATTTGGGAGATATCATCACCCCCACCCGAGATTGGGTACATAGCCCCAAGTGCGATAGGAGAAGGATCGTTGAGTGCGAGAGGAACTGACCTGAAAAATAGGATCATGGCCAAGCTTGAAACCTGGATCCCCCGTAGCCGGTTACCAAGATTACGTGAAGTACCCTCAGAAGGTCTGCTAGATGATGTTAATGCAGCACTACGGACAATACCTACAACCACGATTACCGACACTAACAAGCTGATCTACAATACAGCAGCAGTGATCAGTGAGATGCTTGGCTACAAGTTGAACAGCCACAAGGGGCAGTACCCTCCATGGAGAAGGAGGCTAGAGGGCAAGATCAAAGTAGCACGGAGGGAGGTTAGCCAACTAACGGAGTTGCAGAAAGGTGCGACAAAGAAGGTGCATAAGAAATACAGCAAGCTGTCCATACCTGAGGCCTTGGAAACTGCCAAGCAAAGACTCACAGCCTTGGCCAGCCGCTTGAGGAGGTACACCAGAGAGATAGAAGGCAGGAGAATAAACCAGCTGTTCTCCACAGAACCAGCAAAGGTGTACGCTCAGTGGCAAGGGACCAATAAGAGAACAGCACCACCAAGGCTGGAGACGGAGCAATACTGGAAGAGCTTACGGGAGAAGGACGCAACCCATAACGGCAATGCTCAGTGGCTAGTGGATCTGAGGGCAGACCACAGCGACCTCCCTGAACAGGGTCCAGTAACCATCACAGTGGCAGATATCCAAGAAAGGGTCTCCAGTATGAAGAGTTGGACAACACCAGGGCCCGACATGGTTCACGCCTACTGGCCAAAGAAGCTGACTGCACTCCACGAGCGTCTGGCAGCACAAATGAACCAGCTGCTTGTTAACGAGGGACACCCGGAATGGCTAATCGAAGGCCGGACGGTCCTGATTCCCAAGGACCCCAAGAAGGGACCGGTCCCCTCCAACTACCGACCAATAACCTGCCTCAGTACTACATGGAAGCTCCTGTCAGGCATCATATCGGCTAAGATGAACAGGCACATGGGTCAATACATGAGCGGGACACAGAAAGGAATTGGCAAGAATACCAGAGGCGCAAAACACCAGCTACTGGTAGACAGAACAGTCAGCCGAGACTGCAAGACCAGACTGACCAACCTGTGCACTGCCTGGATTGATTACAAGAAGGCCTATGACTCAATGCAACTGACCGAGTGCTCAGTGAATACCTCAGGCAGCAGAAACCCAAGAAAGAGGAGGGAGACGAGGAACCATCATGGAAGGACAGGCCCCTGCACGGTATGTACCACCGGCAGATAGAGGAGGTGGCTGATATCCAGAAATCCTACCAGTGGCTGGACAAAGCTGGACTGAAAGACAGCACAGAGGCACTAATCATGGCAGCACAAGAACAAGCTCTGAGTACAAGATCCATAGAGGCTGGGGTCTATCACACCAGGCAAGACCCCAGGTGCAGGCTGTGTAAAGATGCCACTGAGACAATCCAGCACATAATAGCAGGGTGCAAGATGCTACCAGGCAAGGCATACATGGAACGCCATAACCAAGTAAATGGTGGTGGCTAACCAACCGGACATAGTGGTGGTAGACAAACAGAAGAAGACGGCCGTAGTGATCGATGTAGCGGTTCCGAATGACAGCAATATCAGGAAGAAGGAACACGAGAAGCTGGAGAAATACCAAGGGCTCAGAGAAGAGCTCGAGAGGATGTGGAGGGTGAAGGTAACGGTGGTCCCCGTGGTAATCGGAGCACTAGGTGCGGTGACTCCCAAGCTAGGCGAGTGGCTCCAGCAGATCCCGGGAATAACATCGGAGATCTCTGTCCAGAAGAGCGCAGTCCTGGGAACAGCTAAGATACTGCGCAGGACCCTCAAGCTCCCAGGCCTCTGGTAGAGGACCCGAGCTTGAAGGATAAACCGCCCGCAGGGGCGTGCTGGGTGTTTTTTTTTTTTTTTTTTTTATATGGTATTTCTCCAGCTTCTCGTGTTCCTTCTTCCTGATATTGCTGTCATTCGGAACCGCTACATCGATCACTACGGCCGTCTTCTTCTGTTTATCTACCACCACTATGTCCGGTTGGTTAGCCACCACCATTTTGTCCGTCTGTATCTGAAGTCCCACAGGATCTTAGCTCGGTCATTCTCCACCACCCTTGGGGGCATCTCCCATTTTGACCTCGGGACTTCCAGGTTATACTCGGCACAGATGTTCCTGTACACTATGCCGGCCACTTGGCTATGGCGTTCCATGTATGCCTACAACCTACCTACAAAATTCAAAAATAAATGTTTTGTGTAACTTAAACTCACAATAGTGCAGGAAAAAATCCCCATGAATGCAGGCTTACAGCCAAAATTAAAGCAAAGCATCCACTAGCACCAAATCTACTTCTCAAACTACCAGATCAGACACACACACACACACACACACACACACAGTACCGTTTCCCATGCTATTCAACTGACAGACAGTACAAGACATGCTTGCTGTGTCATTAACACTTACAGCCACAACAGCCTCTCCATCAAAACTCTGCAGCTGCAGAGCAAGTGGACAGCCTAATTCAGTTTGTCAGTTTAATAAAAGAAGGTTCCTCTGGACTTCCTTGATATCCCCAAGTACAGCCAACACACATAAACACAAACGCAGAAGGTTCACATGATTTTGGAAATCTCTTTTGTTGCCATGGAAACAGGGCCTGCCTGGGCTCATATCCTCCTCTCCGTTGCGCGCAGCCCAATGCTTGACAAGGCTTTTCCAGAAACATCTGGACAGCTCGCAACATGTACACACCGAGCTCCCAGACGGCCACATGTATGAAGGAGTTCTAGTGAAAGCTTCCGTTAGTCTCCAACCGCGTCCCTCAAACCCACTAAATACAGTGTAATCATGTGCAACTTGTAACCAATACTTAAAGCTGCAGTAATGAATTACAGCAGAAGATGAATATTCAGTACCTCCATGCAGTATTAATATGTAAACCTTATGCGCGTGTTGCTTCACATCAGCCGCCACTCAGCTAGAATCACACATTATACTCAGTCACAAAACACTTTCACACTTCTGCCGTTTCTATGAAGGCCAGAATTCATTGAGGATGAGACACTGAAGACTTTTCTGGAAAAAAAAAAATTTCAGACATAGTTCTTAAATGTGCATTTATCCAAAGTCTCCCAATGCAAGCTACTTTAATAACTTTTCTGCCTGTTTGAATACTGTGTGAGATTATAAGAAGAGCTTAGAAGAGCTGTCACAACAGGTCGACAACATATAAGAGGTAAACAGCATATTTTCATGCGGTGCTGTTGGCAAGAATCACACAAAAGAAATACAAGTTACCCACAGGCAACAATGACTGGGACACTTGAAAATACAGCACATAAATGCATGCATGAACCGCTACACATTTCTGGCAAGCAGGAGTCAGCCTGCTTCATTTTAATTCATTCAACATGTCAATATGCAGACTTCTGGGTGAAATTATAGCATCTGTTATCAGTATTTGTATCTCTGCACAATACAAGGACGCAGCAATGGCTTAAATACTAATGCTGATTCTTCAAGTCCCATACCAGGGGGTGACATCCCTGTCCGTCTTTTAAATACAGTCTGTGACATGGATGCATAACCTGACTGCAACCAAGTGATTATTCCTTTCTCTTGCACTTTCTGTCTCTGTCGCCACTTAAAGTGTCTCTTATTTTATTTACTTATTTGTTTTACAGTTAAGAAGCATGTCATGAATTTTCATGTTTCTAAATCTCATAGGTTTTGTAGAGAGATAAATGAAGTACAACTAGAAGAAAGAAGCAGCAGATACAGAATATTGATTCTGAAGTGGACAAAGAAAAACAAAAACTAACAGTATAATCGCAGTGCCTTGTTTCTGCTTGCAATGAGAGCACAACTCTCCCTGGCCAATGTCAGACTGATTACTGTGTATCATTGCACCACTGTTGATGGACACCTTGCAGTTGCTACAGCCACATCTGTGCAACTAATGACAGGATGTCTTGTGGGGAAGGAAAGTCAGTGATTACACAGATTTTTCTTCTCCGCAAGACACGCAGAGCACTGCAGCACTGGCTGAATACATTTAAATTGATTGTCGCCCTCATTCAACTTGCTGCAACTCCAACTGCAACCAGCAGGTGGCAGACAGAACGCAATCTGCTAAGGAAGCTGTGATTACAAGTAATCTGCTGATCCAAGCTTTTTGTAGAGACTAAAATGAAATGTATTAACATAGAAGACAGCAAAGAGGAAAGAGGTGTGTGTGTGTGTGTGTGTGTGTGTGTGTGTGTGTGTGTGTGAGTGAGAGAGAGAGAGAGAGAGAGAGAGAGAGAGAGAGAGAGAAGCATCAGCTGTGATCCATCACACACACACACACACACACACACACACACACACACACACACACACACACACACTGTCACAGAGTCAGCTTTACAAGACTGCTGCTATAAACACATACTGTACATCTGTCACTGGGAAGTAAACACAGATGAGAGCTAGATACATTTCCAATTGTGATGGGTATCCAGGTATTAATGGAGCCGATTAGTTCTACCTGCTGCAACAAAGGAAAGTTTTGTTTGCAAAGGGAAATCAGTTACGGGACAAGAGGATGTATTATTTACAGTGATGCTACTCCTGATGGTGGGGTGCAAAGTTAGCTTGGTGCTACATCCACAAACTGTACAGGTTCAGAAATGCACATCAGTGCTAACTAGCATCAAGAAAATGATTAATAACATACTAAAATTTCTTGGCCAGTCTGTGTATTATTTGACACTTAATTCCAATAAAAATGCACCAAAGGCACGGACAGTTCAAGTGTGGCAATTCAGTGACTTGAAACACTGAAGGTGAGACCTAGAATGGAGCTGTCAATCAAATCAGCCACACCTCTACCTTCAAGCCTTAACAAAGTCTGGATGAACAAGTTAACAGATACTGTATAAATGGACTGACTGTGAAGCTGTTACAAAAGACAAAGGTATCCATAGAACCCAAAGCTTTTTTGTTTGCTTGTTTCACGCTGTAAACATGTTTTTACTGCTGTAAGGTTTTTACGTTTTAACATAGGTGTCTATAGGGATTGACTTTTTGGAGCCAGACTCCAGTAGCCACTCCAGGACATGGAGTTTTTGGCATGTCGTTGACTTTGCCACCTGTTCCTCTTTGAATACAAAACGTTGATGAACAAAGCATTCTGCAGTGGTCACTACCAATGGTGCATTATGCATGTAACGCAGCTCTGTAAGTACATTCAGCAAGTTTATGAATGAATGTATGAAAGCAACAGCAACAAAAAAAAGGGCTTAAGTGACATTACCTATTAGTCAGCTGGTAGGGACAGAAGGTTGGAGGACAGGAACATTTACTCACTTGACAAAATTACATAAGAAACTGATTTTGGTATTCTAATGGTATCTGCTATAAAAAGACTATTTTTGTATTTTTGTTTTGAGAACTTCTATTCAGAATTCAAAGCACCCATCTGTGATAAATGAGGCCCTTTTTTAAAGCTTAATGTACAGTTCTGCATAGGTACATGGTAACTTGTATTTCAGGATAACAGTTTGGGAGTAAGAACCAAAGAAGATAAGGAGAGGGCCACTGTTGCCTCTTGAGACCTTTGAAATCCAGTGATGTGTATGGTATTAGAGTTTAGTTCTTAAAAAGCACCAAATTAATATATGTTTACACCACAAAGAAGGTTAAAACACACATGAACACTCAGAAAAGCTTTCAGAAAGAGATTTTAAAAAGTTTAAAACCAATTAAGAATAACAAATCCTAACGTAATTCAACAAACAATAGACCCATAACCATAAGAAGGAAGTAAAACCAGTTTTTCACAACCTTCTTCTCCTTTCCTCTCTTCTCTCTTCCTCCTCCAGCTCACAGCTCCCTCCAAACTCATGCTCCTGCTTCACTGCATTTGGGTCGACATTAATCTTTTGTCATGTCCCACAGAGCTCAAAGCCACACTTTAATGTAACATACACCAGACCACAATCCATCACATCTGTCATCAAGTGGGCCTGAAAACAAGCTCCCAGCTTAGCTCAAGGATGATGATCCCTCTATCATTTAGAGAGAAAAAAAAACTTGTTACAGTGGTACGTGCATCACACGAGTTAAGTAAGTGGAACTGTCCCCAGTGGAGCAGCTCAACCGCAGCCTTGTGACTTCACTGAATCTTACACCCACACAGCAAAACATAAACAAATACTTGAAAATATAGATTATTATTATTACTAATAACATGAATAATGATGCAATCTTTTACATGACTTCTCTGACAGCAAAAGACACCGACAGATCCAAAACATGATCAGGGTGCCTTAACTGTTCAATGAACTAAGGAAATGCTGCAAAATTACCACAAGCACTTGCAAGTGAAATGCTGCCGATGCAAGAACACAGCACAGAGCAGCGTGCAGAGTGAAGGGTTAAACAGCAGGTTTCTAGCTGTTAATGTTTTGTTTAGTGGGGAAACTGCCACAGCATCCAACATTTGTGGGCATTCAGGCTCACCACAGCAGAAGTACAAGTGCGCTGCAGTCAACAGTCAAACAGGATTTAACAGGCCAGCAAGTTTTTTCTATTATTCCCTTCATTTTTAGTTGTTAAGCTTTCCTTGCCAATAGAAGATCACGTTTACTATAGACATGTGGCACATACATGTAGGCAGAAAATACAAGAAGATTCAAATAACTGATGTTATATGAATGGCTTTTTTAAGTCTAGTTTAATGGTCAACAAGCTCACTTTAGATTTCTGGGTATCTCTAATTTTTAGTATAATGTTACATACGACATGTTAAAAACTAAAAGATTTAAATTTCATTTTTTTTTAACTCTGCTTTTATGTGCTTAGATCTTTATTTCATAACAAAGAGGTGGTCTGGTAAAATACTTGAAAGATTTTACATTTTTGGAGTGACTTTGAATGATGCCAGTGTTCATATTTAGGACCAGGAAGATATATGGTTAAGAGAGGAGTAAATCTTCATCCACTGTGAACGAGCATCACTGAACAAACATTTCAACCCCCATTCACATTTTGTGTCAGGTGATCTCAGTACCACACCGTTCACTGCAACATTTTTCATTGCTTTTGATGACGGTTTGCAACAGTTGCCACGGCACCGCAGAGCAACCAGTCAAAACAAATGGACGAGCTCATTCCTCAACGAGCGGCTACCTCTGTAGCGTGGACATTGTTCGGTTCTGAAAAGTCTGACACGGAGCAGAAAACTGTACTTTTAAAATTTGCAGTAAACAGCTCCCCACCACAGACACAGACACAACAAACTTCTTCTACCACCTAAGCAAGAATCATGTGAAAGAGCATGGAGTGAGTTTATGAATGAGAAGCAAAAAGAGCCGTCAGGTGCTCAAAATAAACCACAGAGCCAAACGTCAGAACAGGCTTTTCTCTGTGGTACGCCGTATAATAAAGACTCATTAAGATAGTAGCGGCCATTTATTAACTTTCTTTAAATATCTGGTTTCACGCGTTGGTCAAAACACACAACTTCAGGTACAGAACGCCCAGCCGAAAATACTTCACACGGGTTGAGTTGCTTCATTTATATCACCAGTATTTGGCCAAAGTATCTGCAACGCAGCATACAATACTGCTACAACAGATATGTTGACGAGCCGAACAACGCATCCCTGTAAGAGTTAGACGGTGCAGTTGATCCGAGACTGGATGCTCTGCAGTCGACGGTTGCAGACACGCTAGTTTCCCGAAGGCCATACAGGAGCAGGAATGATACCCAGAGGCCTCAGGGAAGCGCTCATGTAACATAACGCAATGCAAGGCAAGGCCTGTATTTACTTCATTTTCAATTATTTCATTTATATGTAGAAAATAGATAGTACTTTTGATGTGGCAACTATATAAACTATTCGCTGAATTTATAGAAAATGCACTATAGTGTGATATATATATTGTTATCAGATAAGAACCGACTTGTATCGGGATATGAGATTTATCCACAGACAAAATGTGTGCAAAAAAGTGATATTGTTTCCCTATTATCTCAGTTACATTTTCATAATTGTTTAAAGCCATTGAGATTACAATACAATTAATCCTCCGGTCCTTCGTTGTAATAATGATGTTTAGTTGCTACCATAAACATATTTGAACCAGCATTAAAAGACAGGTCAGTAAGCCAGCTAAGATCATTCAGTATGTTGCATCATGAAATTGTGCAACAACAAATTCTGTCTGAACAGGATAACATTGCATCATATATACTTCCCCTCTGTCAGTGGGTGAAGAGGCAGGAGTGTCCGCATAAGAGCTCAGTGTGTGTATACACATGCATTTGTGTGTAAATACAAAGCTATTAATCAGAGTTAATACAAGGTTGATGTATTCTAGCTGCATTGGAGCCAGAAGAATGAATGCAGAAATGAAACGCCAGGAAGAAAGCAATAACAGGAAAGAGGAAAGTAGTCAGACAGATGGATGTGAATGATGGAGGCCGAAACAGGCAATGCAGAGAGGGTGTAGTGAGCCAGGACAGCTGCTGCCTATCCTCGGCTGTGGTTTGTGGAAAACTGTTTGTCCACATGCAAAGCTCTAACTCCAAAAACAAGTCATAAAATTCCAAATGACAATCCTCAGTCCCACATATAACACCACGGAGAACAAAAATTAAATGAGCAGAAATACCAAAATCACAAGACTTACTGTAATTAAAGAGGAAAAAAACTCATTGAGATCCTGACACGCAAGAAACCTGTCAGGAAAATCTATTCGGATTTTTTTGTGTTGCCACAAAATAACAGCTCCAGGCATCACGAACTTCATGCTCATTTACTTCAACATAAGCAACCACATCATCTCACTGACACTTTACGTGGGCTCAATGTTCCTTCAAATTTCTTTAAGTAACATATAAAGGCTCACAAACAGCATTTTGTGTTTAAAAGCTGGTGAGCCCCAGCAGTAAATGAAATGGAAAAAAAATTTTGTTTTTCAAACAGTGACTTGGAACCAAAAACTGTTCCCAGTGAGACCGCTATCTGTACAGAGGAACAAGGGTTCATGGTTAATCAGTAAGAGCCCATCATCTCTGCCTCTGGGTGCTGTTGTCCATGGCAACAGTGGCAACACAGTAACAAATGACCATATTACAACCTGTGAATTGGCTGCAGGTTCATTCTCTAACAGAACTGCAGACACTGGACTAAAGAAAACGACCTCACCACACATTCCTCTTGCACTGCAGACAACGCCCACACCTCATAGAGCACAAACTGTACTTTCCACACGGGTTTGGACTTTTCAGAAATACTCAGAAAGAGACAGGGAGAGATAGGGAAACACAGAAAACCCAATCACAGGACACAGAGTACAGTCCTGCCCATCAAAGCATCAATAAACTTGTCAGAACTTCCTTCTTTTGTATGACTCGACAGTATCTTATTTCTCAAAAACAATCAAATCCTAAAATATGGGTCAGATCCAGCATTTGACACTTCTGTAAACTGGCTCTGTACTTCTAATATAGATAAAACATTCACGTCGTTCACCCATCGCTGCTCAAGGCATTAAAAAAAAAAAAGATAAAATGCTTAAATCTGAATACTTAAGCCACTTTATACTAACTATTATTAATAGTAGTAACTGAATAAAAGAATTGAAATTATTCTAAAATGCTGAAAAAGATTACGTCTGGGGAACAATAGGAAGGCTGGACTGTGGAACAGTGCATCCAAAAGTCTGTATCAGTGCAAATATATTAACAGAAAATGTAGAATATAAAAATTAGACTAGTATTCACTGCAAGCTCCCAATAGCCAATGACTTGTAAATTACAAGTTGTTAGCCATTCAGGAAATATGCAGATTGAAAGCACTTTTCAGGCCGTTACTATGGTACACACCAGCAGCAGAAGAACTAACTAGCATGAAGCAAGATAAAGGATCAAAAGTTAAGAGGTATTTTTCCAGCTGCTACAGCATCAGATTTTCCTTCTATGTTTTCAATTGTTTATCACTTAAACTTGAACAGTCTTCAAACTGATTCGATGACTGCTGAAACGCTCCAAGACTAACTCTCATCTCGCTGCTATTTTGTGTTGTAAGGTGCGCTTGGTACAGCAGTAATCACATCACAGGAAGCCAGGTAAACTATAAACCCAGCTACAAGCTTTTCAACATGTTCCAGGACTCTGTTGAGTCACTACTAAACTTTAAAATCAGTGTGAAGATGTGTCCATTGTCTGCGTACACCCAGCCAAACAGACAAGTAACTCCACTGTCTGGTCACCATGAGGTCATACTTGCCCACCCAAATAAACAGTGTGATCAGGAACAAAGAATGAGGAGGAAAAGAAGGAGAAGAAGAAGAAGAGTATGGAAAAAAACACCCACAAATGTTCCACATCTGCACCGTCTCACTAAGTCAATGTGGAGATATTTGAATATATTCTGTTATCTATCCAGTAAACGTGGTAAACTATTATATGAAGTTTGACAAAGGACGAAAGAAACTTCAAATGATCGCCATCTTTTAGCATCCAATATACAACTGTCAGGAACAGCTCAAATACAGATCAAATGTAACAGTAAGAAGTGCCACACTCTAGTTTTTGCTGCTCACAACTCAGCAAATAGATTGTTTGACAATATTTCTAAGTGGGCGTAGTCACAAGTTTACAGGTTTGAAGCACAAAAACTAAAAGAAAGTCCAGTGCACCATGGGAATAACTCTCCAAATGTCTGGAACGACACTGGAGGAATGAAAGCCACAAGCTCCATGGGTATATCAGATATATCAGAACCACGTCACTATTAAATGAATCTAATGCAAAGCTGTTTTTGTAAAAGATGATGTGTCACCCTGGGAGAGGTGAGTAAAATCTCTGGATTGCAGCCATGTGACCTGGGTGTGAAGTTAATATGAGGTCAGAGTAGCTGACAGTAACCTTTAATTGTACAATACTTGATACAACTATCAGGATGCAATAAAACAAAACTCCAAAAGAGGAAGGCGTGCATTTTAAACCAACACCATAACACTATGACATACCATGAGATTAGGGTGGTAACAAAAAACTACGAAAACAAAGAAAGAAAGCATGATAGATGAGGTGTGCTTTAATCTGAGGTCAGGCTCAGCAGGTCATCTCCAGCCTGCCTCCCTCTCCTAGTGTGAGGTGACCTTCACTGGCCTGCTCAGTCGCGCTGGGGGACATGAAGTAAATAACCCACTGTTGAACCACAGGCCAGATAATAAGATGGTTGCTGTGGATCTCTTCATTAGTAGGTGGAGCAGTTTGGATGCAGCCACATTGTTGGCTACGGTGAGAGGAGACAGGAATAAGCAGTGGAAATGTTAGAAGGGGGAGGTTTCTTTGCGAACAGTGGGGTGCATTCAGAAAATGTCACAAAGGAAAATGTCACATCTCACCTCCTCATCCTCTTCTGTGCGCACTGAGAGAATTATTTGTGGGAGGAAAAGCTCAACAGCGCTGGAATCAAACCTTTCTTTAGTCATACAAACACAGATTCATGAGCGTGTTTCAGTTTGGGGGAAAATGATCGGTTATTTGATTATTTGGCCAGGCAATGATCACGGATAAAGTCCAATGATTTTGAACACAATGAAAGTATTCCCTGTTGTCTCACTATCAGATATAAGACACAAGGGGTGAGCTCAGACTCTTGACTCAACACAATGACAATGTGACATCATGTTTTTATAGATTAAAAGTTTATTTCGTGATCTTATTTCAAATTTTTTCGTTATTTTGCTGGAAAATCTTACTAAAGAATAAAAAGTACTTGGTGAAGAGCCTAACACAAAACACACAACAACAACTTCCATTACAATTCACACCAGCCAGCCAGGAACAATAGAGTAGTTTGAGATATTAAATAGCTTTTCATATAGCTGCTCGCCTCTGCCACACAGATGAAGCTCATTAAATGTCTGGCTCTCATCCAGCAGCTGAAAGACACAAAATAATGCGTGTGCAGTCATGTGTGTTCAGATGTGAGGGGTGTGTGTTATGTGGAGACACCTGGTCTCGGGTCTCTACCTGTCGTTGAAGCTCAGTTTGAAAATGAATGGATGTAACTGACATTATCCAAAGGATCTCTGCTCTCTCCACATAAACTGACAGTATTATTATTGGATCATGTTTTATAGCCTGACATTAACATTTGGCTTCTTTGGGTTGCATTTTTGAAGATAATCATACTGAAGTTTATTTGATTTTCTGTAATTATACCAAAAGTATGTGGAAAAATCTTATTTTGTTGCATGAACCACAACTATGCTGACTTTAAGATTTGACAACATAAAAAAATAATAATTTTCCCAAAAACATGACTGACTCTTGAAAATTTTACTCCGGCCACGCGATTCCATTGTGTCTATATAAATGTGTTCTTGTAATGTGGCCGCTTGACTGAAAAAGATAGAAAACTGCATATGAAATATGTGCAGAAATACACAATAACCTCTGTTGTAAAACTTGAAAAACACCACAGCCTTTTGGCAACTAAGAAGCTCTGAGCCATGAAAACAGACAGAGTGAGAAATGATCCCTAAAATGGCAGAAAGATGCAAAGTCAGTGCTGCAGTTTGGACCAGAGCGAGCCAAGTTCCAGCTCCTTAATTCAACGTTTAATTTGCAAAAATCAGAGGATTACACAAAATTTTATCCCTGGAAACATTAAGTCTCTGCGTACAGCACAGGAAATCCTCAAGTCATGATTTGATTTATTGAGGTGTACCTAAACCTGAACTGGATTTGTCCCAGCAAATAAAATAAATAAATAACTTTGCTGTGTGAATGATGAGATAATGCTGAGATCAATGAGACATGTTTTTATCATAATGTTTATCGTACATAGGCCACTGAGAAGAACAAAAGCTAAGTGCAATGAATAAGATCCATCTTTATAATTTAAGGAGTAATGGCAAGTCAAAGAACAATCAGAGTCTCTCAGGCTTCGTAGTACAAAGCTAGCATACTACATTATTTCCATTAGGCATTAGTATAATTACTATAGGCATACGGTCTATTCTCATTCTCAGTCTATCATATTATTCCTGACGTGACACCTCAGTGTCAGAAAAGCTTCAAACTCACTACCGATGCCCAGGAAAATATTTTGTATATGCATAATACCATTTATGATACTACGGGGAAGAGCTTTGGTATTTTCAAGTCATATCTCAAAAAACTGAACTTGTGAATTTTCATCTAAGTTTACCAATTCTAACTTAGATTTGACGAAGAAAAAGTATTTAGGATTAGATTTTAAAACGGCCTGTTTCAGTTCAAGCATGGTTTTCAATAAATTGCATGCTCAAAAAAATGTTTTGTCACGTACCCATTTCTTCTTGTTGCATGTTTAAGCTCTACGTGGAACCTTGTTAAGATACGACCGAGCAAAATATGATTTTTTTGCCATTTTTCAAGTGGTCTTAAACTTTTGATCGGGACCATAATTTAACTATTTAAGAAGAAATTCTTACATAGTTCTTGTTTTTCTAATTAAGACAAAAGTTAAAAATGAATATTTTTAAAGTATGGTAGTAGTTATGCTTTTTCATTCCTTTTTAAATGGAAAAAAAAAAAAAAACAGACTGAAAACCAGAACTGATTGCAGGCTGCATTTCATTACTGACCACACAGCTTGTTACAACAAAATGAGAAACATGTTTAATAAATTATTGTAAAAGTAGAAAAATGACATCTTCAGCTCTGCAGGCATGAAACACATCTCATTCAACTGCTCTGTTCCAGAAATTGTTGGTTTAGGGAGCAAAAGATTCCTGAATGTACTTGACTACAGTCATATGCTACAGATAATTTTTAGATTATTCAAACACCTGAAAACACATAATTAGCTACAGTATATGATGAACGCATGAAGAAAAACTGTATAGTGGCTGATATAGTTAATCAAATATAGTGTATGAATGTGAGACAAGCCTGTACACCACCAGAAACCAAGATATCAAAAAAACCCTCACAAAGACGCACTAAAATCAACAAAGTAATTGCTTATTATATTAGCGCAGAAATGTCAAACACAATGAGCAAGAAAGGCATCGGGAAAATTGTCAACGTACTGGTCAAAAGATGTTTTCCTCTCACACTAAGTGACAAAACCTGCCTGTATGCAAAATGCAGCAGGGGAAATAAGGAGGGGTCTCACAGCTGCTGAGTAGTTTGTGTCTTATCAAATAGCCCTGATCTCAGCCCTAACGTTTCATACCTTCCTACACGGAGGCTGAGCCAACATTTAGATCTTTCAATATAATACAGTTGCAAATCACTTACAAATAAAAGAAAAAACACATATGTGTAATGTGGGTATGTGTGCACATACGCCCATTTTTGCAACATGTGTGTTCATGCACATGTGGCACCATAAGAAAACATACTGCATCAGATTCGGGCTGCAGTTTTCTTGAGCAGCAGGAGATTCATGGAAGCAGTGATCTCTCAGAATACTGAACCATTCAGAAGCTGCATTTACTTGGGTCATTGCCACACATGAGTTGATGCTTTGTCAGCTGGCAGACTTTTTATGCGATTACTCTACTAATAAAAGCAACACGAATTGTGCAGGGCTGCCAGGTTTTTGATGCTCTGGCACTAATAAAAGTTTACCATCATCTTTCTGCAGCACAAACATGGGATGCAAAGGACAGTACAGATCAGGAAGTATACTGCATGCAAAACAGCCTTTTTAACGGAAGCCAACATGTTATTGTGTTGATGCATGTCACGACAAGACGATCACCAGACTCATCATCAGAGTGGATCATAGCCAAAAAATGAGCAATTTAATTACAATCTGCAAAGCACATCTGGCACTCTGAACTAAATGTATCAAATGACATGGCAACATAACTAATGGACAATAAATAGTAAAGGTATGACGACACAGTTAATGAACTCATCTCAGATTTGGCTGTAATATTTACAATGTTTGAATCTTTTAAAAATCACTGTATCATATATTAGTGCAAGAAATAATTAATAACAATGGCACTAGGAATTTTTGCAATGCAGCAACTACCCTTCTATTTACAAGGGACCAGGATTACTTGGGGACTTTGGTATGTTGCTACGACTGCGGTGGTCAGTGATCTTAATCCCAAATCTGCCATTTCTAATTTGTAAACTACAAATTCCATCAAAAACTAGCTTCCATATTTCAGTGTTTTCATGTGCACAAGAGGGTGGTGTTGGCAATTTTAAATGGAAGTTAGACAGCATTTTGTCCACATATGTCAAAGAGCATGTCTGGCTGCGGAGCATGAAGATATATTAATTGAAGAATAAAATTTCAAAAGATGATATGATGGAGAACATCCATGGCAGGACTACGTAAGGCACATTGGGCTACCTTTCAGGAACAATCTTTGTAGAAGTCTATTAAGATTCATTTTAGGCCTGCAGCTGACCACACATGGAATTCCCAGAGGATTAGTTTTAAATTCAACTCAAACTAATCCCAGGCAAACAGGGCTTTATTACACTGGACTGGTATTACCAAGGAAATATCCATCGCATGTCTGTTTCTTGCACTGCATTCACACAGAACATCCCAAGTTTGTTAAACTGAAATTAACGACCTGCATTACTTCTAATCTACAGAATAACTACTGAGCAATTATTGAAATATGGCAAAATGTTCCAAAAGTGCTTCAATGATTTATTTTTATCATTATGATAGATACAAGTTTGCTCTTTCAGTGACTAGGACTCCATGTTGTTTAGTAAAATAAGACTCAGGAATCATGAGAACCAGTGCTGTGCAAATGTTTAATTTACTAAAGGTCCTCAGGTTTATGTGGACTAATGTGAGGTTCTGTTGGAAATATCACCCAGCAGAGAGCCAAGGACTTGTATGTTTAACAGGAAAGTGTCAGTGGGAGGTAAACTGAAAGCTCAATTTTAATAAAGTGGAATTATTTTTACCTCAATTCACATCAAATCTCCTACCAGTGCAAAAATATTTATACTCATTAAGTTGTATTGATATTAAAAAATATATAAAAATAGTAGGCCAGTTAAACTATACATGGGCCAGTAAAACTTTGAGCCACTGACCTGGGCCTGGAGCTTCACCACCATGGCTACACCATCACAGGCCTGTTTTCTGGAGCAGCAAACGTTGCATCAGAGCACAGGGCTCTACACCTGATATGACTGATCATCAGTTCACATGAGTCACTATTTACAGGCCTGAGACATGTAGCGATACGACCTATCAGAACACTAATCCCCTGGGCTACTGCTCACAGCTCACCAATTTAATTTTTGGTGGATTAAACTGATATTTAAACGTGAAAGCTTTAATCGTGGGTGTGTTCTTGCTCTCAGGGCTCAGTAGCAAGTCCAGCTTGTTTCTCTTGAAAATAATATTTGCCAAAAGCGATTGTGAAAGAATTGAGGTTAATGTTCAAACGCTGTCTGGGAATCAGACAGTGAGGTCTCATTACTGCCTAACCAGAGTTATCAGCACTGCTATAAAATGAGATCAGAGCCGTTTCAGTAAAGATTGTAATTAGTCCAATTTATGCTGATATGAATGCTTGTAATCATTTTGTAGTTTTTCCGACAGAGCAGCTCTGAATAATGCCACTGACTCACTGATGTTCCCACTTCCTGTGGTTCAGGGAGGTGAATTGGAGACTGGAGAAACAGCCGATTGCTGCCATTTTTTAATTTCCCATATGTATATATAATTCAACAATTGGTTGCAAGCTAACCGGGCCTAAGTTTAAGTTTACATCTTGCAGATCTTTCCAGTGAATGTGGCACACAGGCATAATAAAAAATGTCTTTACTTTGACTGACAAGACAGAACATAAAATGTAACTTTTGCAGTTACATAATTCGACTGTCTGTCAAACCTTCTTGTCTTATGATTGTTTCAGACCTCATTGTTGTGTTTGTGTTCCTATAGTTAGCTGGCAAGGAAGCAGGATGTTTTTCTGGAATCGCCTTGCTGGCCAAGGCCCAAAGGTTAATATCACCCAATCACAACAGGGATGGCCACCCTCAGTCACTTCCAAAAAACATTCATGTATCAAGATGGCCCACACACACACTGTTTGATTTAAACCACAGCATGCTGTAAAATCTGTAACGCCCACTTGAATGCAAGCGAAGGAGCTCATGAAACGTGTGCTGACACAGTTACTGTCATCATTGTAACATAAAAACAGGCCAGAGTAACAGACACTCCTCTGCAATCACTGATCCTCAACCTCGTTTTCGAGGAAAAGAAGTCATTTAAGTCATGCAAGCGACAAACACCTGTCAAACACCAAGAGGTGGGGGTTGGGGCTGTTGATTGGTTGACCTCATTTCACTGAGTAAGAATGGTGAAGGTTGATGGTAGAGTTCATACACACATTTCCCTGTTCTGCTCTTTCTTTCACTTAGAGATCCTGCAGAATACTTTAGCTTTTTGATGTGTGCGTGTGTGTGTGTGTGTGTGTGTGTGTGTGTGTGTGTGTGTGTGTGTGTGTGTGTGTGTGTGTGTGTGTGTGTGTGTGTGTGTACATGTTTATACATCTTTGTGAGGACAGGAAAATTGGCCTGCTACCTTATTTGTGGGGATCAAAAGTCACTTGAGTCACACGGGCGACCATGGCTCAGGGGGTTGGAAATCGCATCTGTAACCGGAAGGTCCCCGGTTCGATCCCTGGGCTCTCTGTCCTGGTCGTTGTGTCCTTGGGCAAGACACTTTACCCTACTTGCCTACTGGTGTTGGCCAGAGGGGCCGATGGCGCGATATGGCAGCCTTGCTTCTGTCAGTCTGCCCCAGGGCAGCTGTGGCTACAACTGTAGCTTGCCTCCACCAGTGAGTGAATGTGAGAGTGAATGAATAGTGGTATTGTAAAGCGCTTTGGGTGCCTTGAAAAGCGCTATATAAATCCAATCCATTATTATTATTATTATTATTACTTATGGGGACGAAAGGCCTGTCCCCACGAGTTTGAAGGCATTTTTGAGGCTCAAAATGTTGTGTTAGTGTCAGGGTTACAATTAGGTTATAGTTAGGTTAGGTATAGGGTAAGGGTTAGGTTTAGGCATTCATCTTTGATGGTTAGGGTTAGGCTAAGCAGCTAGGGAAAGCATTATGTCAATGAGATGTCCTGTGTGTGTGTGTGTGTGTGTGTGTGTGTGTGTGTTCTCCTCCTCAGTGGACAACACTGTGTTATCTACAATTTTGGGGGGAAAAAATACTCCTACTTATTCATCCATCCAGCTGCTGAAAAAAAATATTTAAAGTTACTCATAATTTTTCCACACTTCTGCTATGAAAGTTCAAAAGCTGCCAGTTGTAAGCCCTTTCCATCTCCTGTTTTTCCTCCATTAGCTAGCTCCCTGGCAAGGCCACTATTGTGGTGGCCCTCGAGCTGCCTCTGTACCTTGTCTCACTGTCAGGTGGATTGTGTCAAATTAAGTGGCAGTTATGACAAATGATTATGTCTGTGCCTGCTTTTACATGGACACATGATCCCAATTATTGTACACAAAAAAAAACTATAGAGAAGAAAATCTAAACTCGGGCAATTATGATAGCTGAATAGCATGTTACTTGTTCAACTTGATATCGCTCCACTTAAGAAAATATCGGTTTCCAAGTTGGTTTAAAAAAATGTCATGACATTCTCTGCTGGAGTGCTCACCTTATACTACCTAGTGCTTTGAGGTGACTGTTATGAATGAGTGCCTACAGGAGGCACAGCCATTTGTCGTTTTCTGTGAATTAGGTTAATGCGACTCGATGCTCTTGAGTATACATTCACTTCTATTAACAACTCAAAATGGAAAATAAATGCCTAGAGAAACACTGTAAGTGTTCATTGTTTTCCTTAGTTAGTTAGTTATATATTAATAAAGAGCAATGTTATATCATAATAGGTTCAAATTTATTGGTTTAATGCTAGTAAATTTTCACATACTAAAAACTTCTATTGAAAATTTCCTAAACACTAAACATGACAGAACAGCTTCCACAAGGAAAACTCTTTAACAATGTTTAATATTAAATTGTGTCAAATTTGAAAATACTACAACAGCAAGCATAATGCAGGCTTTTGTTCACTTTTTTTTTTGTTCAGAGTTGTGCCCATTTTCAGGGACAGGATAGAAAAAGCAAAGTTTAAACGAGGTGGTCAATAGCACAGACAAACGCTAGGAACGTCCACTAAGGCCTTTCTTAGCAAACAGCAAAGCAATGTGCAGTCCAGATCCGTGTGAGATCAACATCACTCAGGTTCGGGGGGGGGGGTAACATTATAAGACATTAAGCTGGAGCAGATGATGGATTTTCCCTAGTAAGAGTGTTGTGCTGGCATTTTCACAATTTAACAGACCAAAGTTTAATCTAAAGGAAAAGACTTAACAAAATATAATTTGAGAACGGTAAACAGATAACCACAAACACACTGAATATTAACAAAGGGAAACAAACAAATGCTTTGACTTGTGTCCTTTGTCACTTTTTGAGATTTCTCCTTCCTACTCATTGCAGATTACCACAATAACTAAACCTGTACACTAATACGTGAGATTTTTGTATAGTCATCAATAGGGCTCATCTCAGCCATAATTCTCGTTAATGAGGGCTTTATAATTAATGTCAATCATCCTACTGCATCTGCGCCTTCCCATTAGTGCGCTTCTAGGCATTCTAAAATGGCACATAAACCATTTGGGCTCTATCAGTCTGCCCCCTGGCATCTGCAATGCAGGGAGAAATATCAGCTGGAGTCCCAAAGGTCGTTCTGGCTCAATGGCTCCTCAGCTGCACCTAACCCATAAGTGGTTAAAGGCTGGGAAGGAAATCACTCTCCCGTATCAGTGAAAGGGAGGGGAGGAAATTTAATGAGTACCCTAAGCACATCTAATGAACCGGAGATGTTAACAGCTACTGCTACCGTTGACAATATGTAGAGCAGACGAAGTTGATGAGGCTGGAAGCGGTTTGACTTCTTTCAGCATTATCAATAGCGAAGGATGGACATTATAGTGAGCATGGGGCTGGACACTATGGAAAGAAATCCATTCTCTCAGAAGAAGAAATGTTCTAAACATTAGCTACATGGTCATATGATAGAAAAAAAATGTTGGTAGTGCTAGATGTTTAGTGCAATGGTTTTCAAACCCTGAAAAAAGTAAACTTATTCAAACTGATGGACAGATAACAGTTTACAAAGAATTAAGGAGCTACAATGTGCATTTTACAGCTTAGAAATGAAGTGAAAGTGAAGTTAGTGAAATAACAAAACTCCCTGTTCCCAGCCACTCCTATTAACACTCTGCTGTAGAGTACACATTTAAGCTGCTGTAGATTCCAGTCTACCTCAAGTCTGCCCTAATTAGCTTGATCATGTCAGGGGCTTAAGCAAGGAGCAACAACATGGTGTCTTAAGTGAGAAGATATTACAGTTTATCCTTTCATCTCTCTTTCAGCTAGCAGAGAAAGAAGAAATGTTTTCTCTGCAATCTATGAGAGCTATGAACTCCATCACATATAGCTGCAATGTTTTGGCTGCGGGGAAAAAGTTATTAATTAATTTAAAACATAATAATATTATTTGCAACAAAAACAAATCATATTTAAATACCCTTCCAAGAAATCTAAGGTTGCTTTACACAAAAGTCAGAGCTCAAAGGCCTCAGTGAACAGGTGGCATTTGAACTGTCTGTTGAAAATACTCAGGGATGGAGCCTGTTCCAGAGAGATGGTGCAGCAGCACTGAAGCCTCTTTCCCTAAAAGACTGGCGTGAGAAGTGCAGACTACGCCTTTATCTGCAGAATGCAGAAGAAAACATGAGGTCTAGAAGAGAAGATCAGAAAAATGCTGAGGAGCAAAAGCATGTTGGGATTTGTAAATGAGGAGATGGATTCGATAAGAGATACGGAACTCAAGTGGTAGCTTAGCCGTCATCATCGCCAAACTCCAGCACGTAAGTGTTAGGGTGATGTGTTTAGGTAAGAACTCCGGCAGCTGAGTTCTGAACATACTGCACTGTGTTCAAGGCTTTGATAAACAGACCAAGCAGGAAAATGTTACAGTAGCCCAGGTGGGAAGTACTGAAGCTATCAATGATGGTTTCAGCTGAAGAGTCAGGGAGCACTAGCCAGAGCTTGGACATATTTGGGTGGCAGTTTTAGAGATGGATTTAATATGTAGTAAAAATTAAGGAGAGTGGAGGAAGCCCAGGATGACACCAAAGTTGTGGAAAAGGTGAGATAGAGGTGCAGTTTGGCCACTTTTCCTGGCTGTGACCTGGGAACCACAACCACAGTTCAGTTTTATTATTGTTCAGTTTGAGAAAATTGGTTGACATCCAGTTTTTGATGTCTACGAAGAAGCTGACGAGAGACAAAGGAAGACCTTACCAAGGTGCTTCTCTGGTCTGTCACAGCAGATGGTCTGTGACCCTCCCTTTCCTCAGGACCAATAATCAAGACTGCGAGGCTGAAGCTCATGCGTGCCCAGAACACGACGCTTTCCAAGCCCTGGAGGATCCACATTCTTTTGCATACTTTTGATATTTTTTAAAGAAGTGTGTCATGTTACTGGATTTTGTTGGGACCTGTCGCCACTATATCTTGCAACCTGTCTTTATCTGTGCTTGGTCTAATCATAGAAAACTGACCACTTCCACACTTTTGATGATGTGTGACCTTTCTTTGGTATTATCTCTTCCTGAACGGCGGATACATTTTCCTTCTTGGCTTTACTCATCAGGACATCCTGGTTATTGTCATTTTTTTCTCTCAGAAGACCAGCGTTACACCAACCTTACATACTGCCTGAAACCAAATTATTGTTTGTCTCATCAAATATTAAAGCCTACATTTATCATCGCCGTTGACATTTTTCCCCCTCTATAAAATATTGTGATCATTTTATCGCCCAGCACTGCTCACACCATGTTGGAAAGTTCCAAAAATATCCATTATAAAAAGGAAAGCTGCCATTTTTCCATTTTTTTTACATTCAATGTTCAATGGCATTTACATTTAACCCTATTTTGAATTTGTTTAAAAGATAAAGGAGGAGTTTGATTACACCTTGCAGAATGTCTGACTTTAATGATGTAACAATGTCCTGTTTGTTTTTACGGTGGTGACTGCAAACAGTCACCACCGTAAAAACAAGCATTCTTCTTCCAACTGTCAGTATGCAGGTCCCACATTACAACACTCCAGTGGGTGTTTGTATGTGTTTATCCGCTGTCCCTGGCAACATATTGAAATTCACGCTGAAGTTAGAAAATGACATCCATCCTCTGACTGTATGAAATGTTGGTTATTTTGTGGGGGTTTTATTGTAACAAGGACAGCGTGTAAGTGAAGACATCAGTGACGAGTGATCCTCCAGGAGCAACTGTATGATCTGATGATCTGTTTCTCATAAAGTAAGGACGATAAGCATAAAAACCACATATTTGTGTGGGTTTTCTTTACAAGACGGCAACTGGCTGTTATTTTTAAATGAACATGTAGAAATCATCATCAAGCAAAAACGGAAATCCAAGCACAGCTCTGACCTCTAGCATGTGCAGCTTTTCTCCGAGGACATCTCTTTGCTTTGTCAGAAGTAAGTTTTTGTCACACATCTTACAGAAACCCCAATTATACACATTTGCAAGAAAATAAGAACAGCCAACCCTGAAGTAATATAGCACATGATTCACAGCCTTCCACAATGTAAGCAAATAGGCAGATAAGTCACTTAACATGAAAACGCCCTGTCTGCTCCTTCACTTCGTCACGGTTCACACAAGAACAAATAAAACTGTGGCAGCACAAAAACATCTGTCTTTCTTCCCATGATACAAATATAAAGCTCACTCCCTCAAACTTCCCCAAAACCGAATCCTTCCCCTGAATCTAAACTGCCTGCAAAGAAGACATTTCCTCTTTTAGGCCGGTTTTGGGAAACATTTGGAGCTCCACCGATGACTTCATCTTTGGACAGAGGTTTTCTTATTAGAGGGCTATCTTTATAGTTTTTACAAACAAAGACAAATAAAATATAAAACTGCCTTAGTATGGCTCCTGAACAGTATTACACACAAGCTGCAAGTGATTTCAATTCCTAGCAGCATTAAAATAAACTTTTACTGAATTCTATCAGGAATTGCACTGTACAGTATTACCACGCAACAATGAGTTATTACAGACTCAAATATGATGTCCTCTGTAATGGCTTGCCCATATCAATAAAGTCTTAAATATTTAATTATTGGTTTAGTGAGGTAAAGTAGCCACCAAAGGGGGCATGCAACAAATCTGACTGTAAAATTGTGGGTGCAAATCAATATTTACTATAACAGATATGCTAGGCTGATAGCCGGTGCTCAGCTTCTCATACTTCTTACTTCAAAAAGTCTTTACGGAAAATGTTGTAAAATCTTTCAGGACTTCACAAAACATTTTGAACATTTAGCCAGTTGAATATTATTAAAATACTTAGACATATGGTACTGCGATAGCAATCAATACTGGCCTATACCTGTTTTTAAACCAATATACTGATGCATCGCTTCTAGAAGAGCATATTCCACCAACAGCTAATAACTGGTTAAAGTAGATATATGTGGCAGACAGTCGTTTATTTTGTGCTTAAGCCTCTTAACCCTCTAAATGTGCAAATGCACAGAGTTTCAGACTTTATATATGTAGAATCAATAACTTTATGGGAGGGATGAACCCTCCCCCAATAACACTTATATCAAATAACTGGACTGAAAAAAATACTACTAATAAAAAATACCTGAAATGAAATTACCAGTTTGATGGCACAGCTCAAAGCCCCTCTGACCTCCAGTTCTGATGCATTTGTTCTTAAGCTGTAGGTTTCCCAGGTATCCCAGACTGGCATTACAACTACATGTTGAACAAATTGGGCACTGAATAGATTAGCACAAGGCCAAATAACACCAAGTAATGAGCCCACTATGGATAACTTGGTGTTAGTTGGTGGTGGATTACTTCTACTTACTGATAAATTACAACAAATCCAAAATCCATACTCTTTGACAAAGCGCAGATTTACTGCTAGAGCACACTTTAGTCTTCTTCAGGACTCCAGACTACATTACATGCCTTCGTCTGACAAACCAAAGAATGTATACAACCTACCATAGTAGGAAACAGCCAGCATCCACACTGACTGAGCAAAAACTGTGAAGCTCCTGAATTAGGTCCCTTTTCTCCATTAGGGAATGAGTCTTTCAAACATGTAGAGCTGCAGGGACAGAGCATCTGTGTACATGTTTTACTGAAAGCGTATATTTCCTGAGAGGATTAACTGTTCATTAGTAGTGTGCTGATGAAACAGACGGACATCATAACTGCTTGTTTATTCTATATTGACTGCTTCATTTTTCACACAACCTCACTGCTGTGTGACTACATGCTTACAGCCAGTTTTATAACTACTAGCAATAGCAACTAATTATGATGGCATATATTAACTCATCTAAGCCAAAAAACATAGTTATTAGGAAAGTTCTGGAAAAAGGTCTACATTGCAGAACTACTAAGAAAAATGGTTTTGCATAAAGGTACCGAAAGCAAAGGACGTCGCTGTTTAAGTGGTTTCTAGCGATTTCTGTGGGCTCATGAACTCACAAGGGAACGAGACACGTCCTTCTGACATAGCAAGGAGTATCGAAAGGCTTTTACTACTCACCGCATCTTTCTCCTCTCCTCCACTGTCGTGCTGCTCCATACTGCAGAGTTTCCTTTTGTTTTTATTCTCCGTCCTCTTCATACTGGCTGTAGGAACAGTCCTATCGCGCGTCGGATTGCACCACTTCACCCGCTTTCCTGAGCAGTTTCCAGTATCCTCTCGGTAACTTCACTTAGCTGGCTAGCACAACGTGTCAGGTCGGCTGCTGTGGTTTTCAGGGACACCTCAGCGCCAAACTGAAATGCATGGCTTGCTGTTGCAGTTTGTTGACTTGCGATTCCACCTATGAGTTTGCTCCGGCCAGCCATTCCCGACTCAGAGCCCGGCTACACTTCTTGTGCTGACTCCACATCTGGAAAACCCGTTGTGACAAGCTGTCAATCAGCCTTCTTGCATGAGCAGCCACCGGTGTCTCCTTGAAAACAATAAAAGGGCAGTGTGCGCTTTTCACAGGGATAGCTTTATATTTCTAGAAAAAATGTATCCGCGCTGCGCTTTTTTGTGCCGTCTGTGGCAACAGTTCATTCAACCCGATTTAAGCTAGCGTCTTGCCGCTGAAACACTAGCTGAGCGGCTAGTCTGGCTGCCTGATAACGTCTACCTGCCCAGAAAGACCGTGACACCCTGGCAGGTCTACCTTCCCGCTTAACGCTTCCAGATGATTCCCCAAGAGCTCCACGTCATCCGTCTCTGTCTGGTGACTTCTTAGGCGACATACATCATGTCTCGGTGTTCGCCCATCCTCACATAAAGGCTGATCTCTGCGAACACTGACTTAACCTCGCTGTTGAACTGCAACGATACGGTACAGCTCAGCTTGTTTCCTGGCTCTGACACGACTGCTGGGGTGTCAGGTTAGCAGGAATACAACATCCGGTCCATTAATACCAAAATAAAAGTATGCAAGAAAGGACGGGAATCCACATGTAATAATAAAAAAAAATCCTATCTATCTAACTAACTACTAAACAAATAAATATATAAATAATAAAAATGCAATGACTATTAAAAATAAATATTAGTGATAACCTCTTTGTCTCTCCCAGAGTGTTCAATCTTTGACGTCTTTGTAGTCATAGAAAATAAACCAGATGGGGATAACATTCACTTACTTTGAAACGATAATAATAATTATTAAATTGTATTTATTAATTTAACCAGGTTAGTCTCACTGAGATCAAAGATCCCAGTGGCACTAACCACTGATCTCTTTTACATAATAATTATAATAATTTGGGATTTTCCTGATGTGAGTGAAATTTGAACATTGACAATGCAATGTGATATCGGTAACTGTCGTGGTAAAAGAAGACAAATATACTCTACTGCCATTTCAAAAGAAGAAAATATATTTTTGTTTATCCTGAATGCAATATACTGAAGTCAATATGTCGTTATATTATGTCTGTCATTTTTCGCAATTTGCGCAAGTGCAAAAGGTTTTATTTTGAAATCCTAATCCCCTTCACACCTCTGGTTTCAAGCTCATCTACACCCTCCGCTTGCTAGACGATTTCTTGATTTTGGAAAAAAAGATGATGACGATTATAAAAAAAAATCCATGCAGACACATGAAAGAAATTAACTATTTTTGTTTTCTAAAATTTAAAAGCACACTCACAGACTCAGACACCTTATACTGATTCCTTTACATATACCGACTTGCTTTTGCATCCTCGTAGTGTTGGGGCTGTGAAACAATTCCACGAGGTTTGTTGTTGTTTGCTGCCACCTATTGATTAACAACTAAACTGCTTCGTATGTGTTTTCTGTGTGTATGTTTAATGAGACCGTGAAATAAACAGATAGGCTTATAAAGTGATGTATATTTTAATGTTTCATATATAGCTTTCTTGTCACTTTGACATCCTTGTATTTAAACCACACGGCAATACTTTGATAAATTGTGCCATATATATGACAGTCAGATTTTCTTTTATCCCCACAGTAGCCTTATTCTAGCTTTCACTGTTAAACTTCACCAGGTACACCTGTTCAGTGTTTCATTAATGCAAAGATCTAATTAGCCCGTCACACGTCAGCAACTCAGTCCATTTAGTCCTACAGTCATGGTCAAGACAACTTGCCGAAGTTCAGGTTGTGCAGCAGCAGAAAACCGCACCAGCTGTCACTCCTGTGCTGAGTAGGATAACATTGACTGGGCTGATGGATCTCAAACTCTGCTGCAGCATACAGATGCTTTCATTTAGTTTATCTGGCATAAACAAAATAAAAGCATGCCAGTATCCATCCTATTTGTACCAGTAGTTTAGACTGGTGGTGTAATGTGGGGGACATTTTCTTGGCACACTGTATGTCAGCATCATTTACTCTAAATGTCTGACTGAGTATTGTTGCTAACCATATCCATCCCTCTCTGATCATAGTGTACCCATCTTCTGATGGCTGCATTCAGAAGGATAACACATTCAAATAACCTCAAACTGAATTTTAAATATGACAACGAGATCAAGATAATTTACCATTTTTCTTTTTTAATGCTCTGATATTTTGAGAAGCACTATGTGATTTTTGTCTTGAAAGGTTCTTTACTTTACTGACTTTACTATCACTTTCCTCAAATGACCTCCCAAGTCATTGCGTTTTAATCCATTCGAGACACGTTTGGGGTGTAGTAGAATTGGATATTTGCATTATGGATGTGTAGCTGGCCTGCAAATTTGTCAGCTTCCCATTCAGTTGACCACAACTCCATATTATGGTCAGTATAGACAACAAAGTCCAAAGAGTGTTTCCAGCGCCTTGTTGAATCTTTGTCACAAAGCCAATATGGAGTTCAACTCAGTGTAACTAAAGAAATGGCCAGTGAGTTTACCCTTACTCTTTAGTATAAAATAATTCATACATTTCAAAACATAACAGGAAACAACTCATATTTTCTGTGCATCATGTCTTCTTTAATTTAACATGTATGATCACTTTTTAATTTAAGAGTTTTAAAATTTTAATCTTTAAATTTTTATGCCTCTGCTTTCATTTTGTATTTGCATTTCCTGCTTTTATAGCTTTTCTTGCATATTGTTGATCTTATAATCAGCATTTAATATTGTTGATCTAAAAAGAGAAAACCTAGTGACACTTGAAAGTATTCTGCAATTTTGTGTAAGTCACATGTACATCTATTGTTATTCTGTTTTGTTTTTATTTTGAACAGCATTTGAGCGCTGATTAAACACTGTTTATGAAGTGTACAGTATAAAGAAACCCTCACTGTATTTGCAAGGCTGTGCTTAAGGTGAACAAAATAAAAAACATGTAGTATAACTTGAGAAAACAACAAACATGACAGATATTTTTGTCCCCTTTTATTGGAAAGATCTTCACCACAAAACATTTTAATAAAGAGAATAGTCTTAAAAATACAAATGGCCTTCATCCAAAGACCATCTCTTCTCTCTGATGTACATACTACCGTTAATATGCACATATATGAAGGGTGGCTCCTAAAACAGCTCTAACACTAAAAGAAACAAAACAAACCAAGTTTGACCTTTGACCTCTAAGGGAAAACAGTCCAAAACTGTTTAATCTCTTTTAAACCTGATTTAACAACATGCAAGTTGTCTACTTTGGTTCATTTTATTGCTTCTTAACTACACTCCTACAGTATAGTGCTGTTTTATGTGATTTAGATAGCTAAAAAGGCCTGGGCCAATAAAAGTGCTTCATACTGATTGTCACATGCATTCATCTAACAAATAATTTTCTTAAATCAGTTCAGTTTTAGAATTAAAACCGTTGACATGGCACTTTAATACTCAAGCTTAAAAACAAAAGCAAAGAAACACAGAGCTATGTATTGCACAGTAACCCCAGAATTTCCATTTTTCAGTAAAAGTATTAGAGGGCAGTAAAGCCACAGTTCATGCACAAAACAAAACAGGTGACCTACAAAACAGAAAAAAGTCACGAAAACAAACTAAACAATAATAATAATGATAATAATAATAAACACAAGAGGAGCCAATGAAATAAAATAAACTGTGAGTGTCACAAAACCTCTTCTAAAGGAAACGCTTCCAGAGACGTGTTTACTTTTTTAAAATATCGCTGTGACAAAACATTAAAACACACAGATACTGACAAATTTAGCTAAAAACAAAAAATAAACATAGAAAAAAAAGTTGTTTTTTAAAAAAAAAAAAAAAAAAAGAAGTTGATGAAGAAGAAAAAAAGAGATGCTATGGTTTTTTTTTTTTTTTAATCGTTACAAAAATGAACTGTCATCCTTTCTGGACCATTTATTAAAATGTATCTCACAAGTATCTTTTTTACAAAGTTTATCAAGCCTGCAAATTGATGATGCCAGACCCCCATTTTAAAATCTCTAAAGATAAAGGAAAGATTGTTTCCATGTCTAACAGAAAAAGTGAAGTTGGAGGGTGAACGGTGAATCAGTGACACTAAGCTGCTGTGTTACTTGAAAGTAAGAACATCATCTACCAGCTACACGACCGACTGCACGTCTTTTGATGGTTCTATGTTCTTTTTTCATTGGGATATTAGGACAAAACTAAAACATAACTACCTCTGGGGAGTATGGCTTTGTTTTATCACAACGCTCACACCACATGCATGTAATTCTACACACTGACTACAAACATGAGCCTCAACAGAGGCTAAGAGGAAGCACTTTGGATTTTGCTCTTTAACTCTCCCTTTTCCTGCTGGCATTAAACACATTTTTTGCATTTTAAAATCCCTGCTGAAGTAACAAAGGTGAAACTCCTTCCTGATTTGTCACTTTTAAACTGTGAGTCAAGGGCATCCTCCAGAAATTGCTGATTAATTTGCTGATAAATCTAAAAGTTTTCAAACTGTTTTAAATTTAGTTCTATTCTTATTTAAATTTGGTTTAATAGTAATAATGCAAAAAGACCGCATCAGACAGACGCTATGAATCATAAACAAACTTCAGCCAAACTGAGACTTATCTCATATGAACAAAAAAAACTTTTGAGTTCCCTCCAGGAAAATCCTGCAAACATCCGCACAAATTATACCATTGATACAAATAATAAAATAACACAGCCGGAGATGGCAGTGATGATGAACTCTGAGCTACAGGAAGACTTCCTGCAGGGGGAGCTGGTGGTGAGTCCATCCCTGGGCAGGAGAGGAGGAAGAGCTACAGGGTGAAGTTTGGGGCTTCATGACACTCCGACCAGGAGACATGTTGAGCTCACAGAAGCGTCCGCCTGAGATTTCACCTGAAAGACAGTTGACAAGAGATCCAGGAGGTTTCTATGGAGTGGATCTTATTTATGCACCACCTGTTAAATGTAAGTTGTATATAATTTAAAATGTTACACTTGTAAGTAACTTTACTATTTCTTTTTGTTAACACCGGTATCAGCTTCTGATTGCTGTTTATCAGTTTTCCTTTGTCCCCTCAAAATGCACATATGCAGAGCAAAACCAACCTATTGCTCAGCCAGTGGTATTAGACATTTATATCAATTTGAGTTCATAAAAAATGTATGTGTATAAAAGTAAGTATAGCAGTAACCACATATAAAGCCCAATAATCTCTTTTGCAGTTAAAAATGTCTGTTTTAAAAATATATATTTTTGGTTCATCTCCACCAGACATTGCATTTCTTTGCACTTATTACTTGATAACAGAATCAAAAGAAATAGTAATCCTGGGTAAGGACTAGAGGCCACATTCTTAAACTGGTCAGTATGGTCTCACTGCACTATTTGCTTTTCTAGTAAGCAAACTGACGTTTCTAGTTATCGTTTTTGTCCACATGATGATTAGCAAGAAAGACGAACATTAGCAAGGAAAGCAACGTGTTAGTGTTTGCTTAGTCTTTTACATACAAGTATGCTGTTTACCTGTTTAGTAGTATCTCAGTCAGCCTTACATGCTGCATGATTATGTAGTATTTAAGTGGCTTTACTGGCTACATGCAAACATTTTTGATATATACTGTAGGTTCTTAATCAAAAAGCAAGCAGCTTCACCACCCAACACGCCAGACTGTACCTTTACCAGGCCAGAGTTGTGAGGATGAGGATGAGGAAGAATAAGAGGAGGAGAGGAGTGGGGGAGGAGAAGGAGGAATGGGAAAAGGAGCTTGGTGCAGGGAAGAAATCCTGAGTTCATTCTCCTGAGGACACTCAGTAGGAGACAGGATAGAGGAGGAAAGGTAAAGAAAACAAACATCTTTTTCTAATGACCAAAAGTGTGAGGGATGTTATCATCCACCCACTTAGTTGTTCTCACTTATGGGAATACAACACTCATTGTGGATAATGATACCAAAACCAGGATTAATATGAGGCAACGAGTGAACTGACCTGTAAGTTGGTCTTGGCTTTTCTCAAGACATCGCGTGTTCTCAACACTGTAAAAAACAAAAACATACAATCATCATCATTTCTTTTTCTGACACAAACTGTAACAACGGTGAAAACATTACACATGACGATGATTACACATGATTACTGACAATACAAAGTAATCTCAGAGTCAAAATCTCAGGCTTCTCATAAATGCTCCAGTTCAGACTCTATGAACAAGAAAGGCTTGCCATATGAGGCACCTGTGGTTCAGGAGGTGCAGCACATCATCACTAATCAGAAGGTTGGTGGTTTGATCCCCAATTTAAAAGTATTTTCCAAGTGCTGTTAAATAGAGAAGGATTTTTTAAACACAGCTTTTCCAAACATCCTCGTTTTATTATGGATGCTTACAGTATTTTACTTTGGACACAGGAGCCAAATTATTTCGCAAGTTCAAAAGTGTTCGATGCTAATAGTCAAATGTGCATCCCTTTGCTGGATAACAGTCATTTGTTGTCTCACACACATCATCTTAGCAAATTTCTCAAGTTCCTCCAGATTTGATGGTCTTTTGCCATTAACCTTGGTCTTCAACACCCCACAGTTTTCAGTGATATTCAAAACAGGAGTTTGTGCAGGCGAGTCGATAATGTTCACTGGAAAACAAAGTGACAACCTAGATCGAGTTTTTCTGCCGACTGCTTGAGGTTTTCTTTCAAAATCTTCACATATGCTTCTTTCTTCATGATTTCTTACATTCTGACAATATTCCCACGTCACCTACCCATTGGAAGGTTGGTTGTTCGATGCCTGGCTGCTTCAGTCTCCGTACATGCCAAATATCCTAACTTTGTGTGAATGAGGCAAGTTTTGTAAAGTGCTTTTAGTACTCAGGTGGAGTAGAAAAACACTATATAAGAAACAGTCCGTTTCCAGCCCCCTGCGTGTTTCACTGTGAGGATGGTGTTTTTGGGTTGTACGCCTCTTCAATCATAAGCAGGATGTGCTTCTAGTATATATAATCTTTCTCCAGGTTGTCCTGGAGTTTTCCTTGGGCTTAAGGTTAAAGTCATTCACTGGTATCTTGGCAGCTGTTCAGGGATCTTTAGATACACCTCTCACTAGTTTTCTCTGAATTTCACTTCCTACCTCCACCAGGCTTGTTCTGTACCGTGTGCCTCTCTTTGAACTCTCTCTTGTCACTCCAGTTCTTGAAAACACCATGTATATAGATCTCAGTTTTAGACGAACTTAGTCTAACCCTCAGTTTTAACTTGATTTTACAAGCTTTGAGCTTAAATAGAAATTTTGTATGCTTTATTAAAAAAACCAAGTATATTTAGAAATGCTGTGTTGAAAATCCTTTTCTCTGTTAAAAATGCGCTAAAGAAAATTTTGACAATAACTTGTATGAATGTGTGTGTGACTGGGTGAACGAGGCTTGTAGTAAAAAGCACCTTGAGTGCTTTATTAGAAATGAGAAAGTACCAGACAATTTATCGTTTCCCATACCCCTTTTATTGCCAGCTTTGGCATGCAACTCTAGCTGTGACCACAGAAGCCCCGCCCATAATCTGTTCATACCAAGTGTAGCCAATAAAAAGAAATCTCCCTTTAAGAGACGAGAGCCTCTCTACACTTAACACATGGTTTTAAATGTGCTACTAGAGTTTTTTGGAAATGTGTACTCACATTGGCTGACTATAAAGTGCTCCATGCTATCTTTGGTGCCGCTGGAGCTCTTCACTCTCTCCATTGTGTCCTTTAGAGCCTGTTCTTGCTCTGAGAGCTTCAGACGGAGAGAAAGGACCTCCTCCCTCAGAGACCGATCCTAAATAGCGAAAGACAGGTAGATGGCTCTCTAAGCTCTTGGAGATGCATACACTGACATGCAGAACATGCGAGTACAACCTGAAATAACAAAGGCAGGTGCAGCAGTTGCAGTAAATGATACATTTTTGCATAAAATCTGTTTATTTACTCATATCCAGCTCCTTTAATCTTTGGGGAAAAGTTAGTAAATCTTTTACTTCTAAGTAAAGTATGTGCAAAGGCACCTAACAGGGTTCACCTCACAGGGGGCAACTGTATCACCCTCATGTTTTTCTATCAGCAACAAGCTTACGTAGTGAAACTTACTCTGTGTAGGGTGGTGTGATTCTTTCTGAGAGCCTGAGGAAAAGGAGCAGGATCATTTAACCCTGACAGATGTTTAAAAAAATGATTTTGAGCTGAATGTTTCTGTTATATAAACTTCACATTTAATGGGAGTTGGATCTAAAAGTGGCAAATTAGATATATATATTTTTATATAGGTTTAAAACACTAATTGATTACATATTATAGCAGCAATGTAATATGTCAAAGTCTGCTTTTAATTGAGTTTTTTCAGTGATACAAATGCCCTCATCCAGTGTTACACTGGTCCTGTTGTAACACATTGTCTTGCATTAAACTGAACATTTTAGTCAATTTTAGTAAATACTTTTATCAAGAAATATTTTTTCCACTTCTCTATTTATGTATTAATGCTGAGGAAAGAAATCATGCGTGGCGAGAAAAAAATAGTAATACAGTGATTTTGGTCTCTCGTTTTTAAAATCCAAAATCAGATTTTCTCCGTGACACCAGGAAATACTTTTCTGACCTGTTGGACTTCCTCAGATTTGGGCAGAGCTGCTCTCCAGAACACGCGAAGCAGAGACTCAGCCTCATCCAGTATCTGCCGCAGAGTTTTAGTGTCCAGCAGCAGCTTCTGAACAGAACCCCAGTCTGAAAGCTGGAACACAAAATGCATGAAGTCAGTATAATGTGCATTAATTCTGAATATATTTATTTCTATTTATGTATGAGAGGTTTTTGCCAGGGCTGCGGCACTTGTTCGCGTCGCTTCTGTTATGAGAAAAGTTATTTACAGACCTGACAGCACATTCCAGAGACCACCCCCTATTACAAGGCACTAATAATTTTTATCTTATCAGCTCTGGACTTTAATGAGGACCATAATTTAGTAAATGAATCTCAAGTTATATTGAATAAAAAGAGATTTGAGCTCTTACCTGATGAAAGGAGAACTCCTGTGAGGTGCTCAGAGAATAAAGAGCAGTCTCCATCTTAAGGAGGAGTGCACTTCCCTGGAGGATGTGCTGCTGCAGAACTTTGAAGTCATCAATGTGGCCCACTGCATGGCGGCCATGACAGTTATAAAAACAGCCATCTGTGCGATGTCCATGCAGGGTTGAGCCTGCTGGAAAGGAAAACGAAAGAACTGTGTCCAGTGCAGTCTTCTCTCTATGGATTCACTTATTTGATTTAAGAGTACAGAAATCCCACATAAAAAAGAACCTTTAAATGCCTAAAGTTACAGGTTCAAACTTAAGCCAGGCTTAAGCCAGGAGGATGTGCAATAACCACACATTATCAGTGACATGAAGCAAGGAGTTATTATTTGAAAGAATTGTGGATGTGGACTCAAACATACGTGGTTACTGTTATTTCCTTTTTTGCTCAGAGATATTGTTCCCCATAGCCAACTGCTAATAGTTTCTGGTTTCATGTAAAATTATTCACACTGAGGGATACCTGAACAAAGCTTGCAGAATAATGTTTTCATGCTTAAAGTTATGACTATTATGGGTAGGATTGCATAGTCACAGTGCAAGTGCTGCTTGAAATCTCTCACCCTGATCAGTTGCTCCAGTTTCTTCTGTGTGTTTCTGCTTAGCATGCAAAGGAGAGGAAGGACTGAAAAGTCCAGTGTCTCTCACAGGTGGAGAGGGAACGCTATCTGTGGAGACAGATTCCCATCAGTACTGATTTAAAGTTTCCTTGTTAAAACATTTTTGTAATTGTAATGCTATGATCTGCCACATTTGTCAGGATTTTCAGAAACAGTCTAGGTGTTTCAGATATACTGACCGCTGAAGAGCTGCCTCCTGGCTTGAGGCTGCGTGTCAGCTTCTCTGCTCAGCTGCTGCTCCAGCTGAATGTGCAGGTCTTTGGGATCAAAGACTGTTGTGCTGTCACTGCCTTGACCTGTTAGAGAACACACAAATACTGGTGATTAACAAAGAAAGTAGACAATCTGTGTGGGAGCGTGGGATTGAGAAAAGAAGCAGGTCCTCATTGTAACTTTAGAAAAGTGACACATTAGATGATTTTAACAAGGAATACATTTTTAAGTTCAAAAAACACACACATGGACCAGTTTTCATATGACTGCATTCCTAAACAGAAACATAATTCCAGCAGCCGTCTTTTACGAATGGCAGCTCATAGAAAAAATACCCACCTAGAAAATAGTGATTGATGCCAGTGGGGTTCATTCACTAATATAGGCAAAATTATCCAAACAAAATAAGTGTGCATGCAAAATTTTTGGTCTGATTAATGAAACATGTGCAATGTTTTTCTACTTTTATTTTTGAATGCTGTATGACAAAATATTCTGTGATATAAAGTGAAAAGGTTTGACATCAGAGATGATGTGAAGAAAAATAAGATAGCATAAGAAGGAAGCAGGTGGAGGAGATGGAGAGCCTCCAGCCCACTGGGAAGTAGCAAACTGGTAAGAAATGAATGCCATTGATGACATCCAGCCAATATGCAAGTCTTTTTAGTAAATGCAGCTTTATTATGCTAAGCATTTAGTGTTAGGTATATTAGCTAAAGCTTGAACATACACTTTTTCACTCAATCGTTTATGTTGTACGTTACATTTAAATTCTTTATTGTTATTTAACTCTATGATTTTTTTTTTACATTGTTCTGGAAAACAAACTAATTGCCAAAATAAGTTTAAAACATAAGACAGACTGGTATACATGTGGTCTGGGGAAGTTTTAAATTTGTTTATAAAGTATTAAAAAAAATTCATGTAGGAAAATACTGATGAATTCTCGATACGTGCGTGTTTCTATGCACCGTTTAAGCACAGTTTTGTGTGTGCACCATGTTTAGAATTAAAAATATTACTTCTAGAATACTTAGAGAAATTTTGCATTACTCATTTTCCTGCCCTGCGATAAATTGGCCACATGTCCATGGTGTATCTTGCGTCTTGACTGCTATGATAGACTCCAGGACCACAATGTCTCTGAATTCAGTAAAGACAAATGGATGGATGGATGGATGGATGGATGGATGCTTTTCTTCACTACATCGAGTTAAAGCCGCTCACTGATCTGAACAGGCGACTGTGTGTTGATTCTTACCAGTGGGCGCATTTGTGGTGACTCTCCCCTTTTTGCGATACACCTGCAGCTCACACTGAAGAGAATGGACCAAACTGCGGCTCTCACAAAGCTGCTGCCGGAGAACAGTCAACTCATGCTGGAGCCTGAGGTATTTCATAAAATGCATGAAATCATGTTATTTATTACCTATGATTTCTTTAAGATATGTGTTTCCTTCAAAATAGTCCCACTAAAATGTCTAAAAAGTGTTAGACTCCAAGTATTCCAATGACAGAAACAAACAGACTACCTGTTGACGGTTTCCTGGTTCCTCAGTCTGTCTTGTTTCAGGTGTAACATCTCCTGACTCTGAGCTTCAGCCTCAGTTTGGAGCTTCCTGGTTTGCTCTGCCCACTTCTCAGCCTCTAGCTCCACCTCCTTCACCCTGGAACGCTCCTGGAGCGCCACCTCCCTCAGCTGCTCTGCCTCCTTAGTGCTCTCTGCATGATACATAACAACAGAGCAGAGTGGATATTTTGATTTTGAATTTTTTTGTCTGATTTCAGGCAGGGACATTTAAGACTCACATTCTGAATAAATAATATAAATAATGACTCTTGAGCTTATGACATGGTAGTAAACATTAAACTGTACCTTTGGTAACCTGCTTCAGCTGATTTTGTAGACTAACATTTTCCTCTTTTAGAAGTCTAATCTCACTGGCAAGCTGGTTGACTGATTCCAGTCCCTGGATGTAAATATTGGTAGGAGCACCTTTGGAGGAGATAGAGACAGAGGAGTGAAAAATAATAAATAAATAATAAATTATAAATAATGACAGAAAAAAAAACATCTTTGTAAATTCAATTTAAAGCAATAAAATTTCGATAACATATTTTGTTAGAACTAAATTCAATGCTTTTCAAAACTTTGAGCCCTGCAGATAACACGAACAGTGTGTTCGTTTGTCTCTGTTACCTTTCTCAGTGGTGGTTCGGGCCAGTTTCTCCTCCAGCTGTTGTCGGAGACGGTCGTTGGTGTGGATGGAGTCCTCCAGTCTCTGCCTCAGACTCCTGATTTCCCTCAAGTGCTCCTTCATCAGGTCTGAACCTGTAGCAGACAAAGCGCAGAGTGAGTGTCTGTTGTGAAATCACCAATCACGCTCACCTAATAAACTAGTAAGGCAAGAAAAAGATCATTTATTGTCAAAAACAGCGACTGATCACTCACAGCTGGCTTAACAGGAGACAATAACCATATTTTTGTTTTTTGGTTTGTTTTTCATGCACTGGCTATTTTTTAGTATTTTAATTCCAAACATGTCTGGATGTGTGTTTAACTAAACCCTTTCAAATGTCATTGCATATTAAATCCATGTTCAATAAAATAAAACTTCTTATACATGATTTAAAATTTGAGATCATTTGCAACACAGTGCTCACAAAACATTTAATATGTTTCAGATCAATTTGATTTTATTTATAGTGCTACAACAAAAGTTGCCTGAAGGTGCATTCACAGCCTGATGTATTGATTGCTTTATTCGTAATACATCAGCAGAATGAAAGAATAATTCAGAAGCTGAGCTTTTATTATATTCATCTGAAAATTCTGGAGTTTTTAAAACTTATTACAAACCTATAACATCTCATCTTTGACCATTTTGCAAACAAATATTCCAAACTAATTTCAGCTCAGTGTTATGCAATTCTTGTTTTGTTTTTTTTGGTATTTCTTTTAAGGCTATAAGAAAATAAGAATAAAAATGTGCTTTTAATGCCTCAGCTGAGGAAATACAGTTTAGACTAATTTACTACACAAGTTTGCTAAAAACTGATATTACATAAGCATACCCAGGCACTAGTGTCAGTAGGGAACTTGTACATACAAAACATTGAACAATTTTCTAAACATTTTTAACATAAACACCCAGAAATCAGAGAAATCATCGGGCACATTAAAGCTTTACCTGTGTGACTGTTGCCTGACTGGTACCCCGAGGATCCTGATGACAGGTCAGCTCCAGTTCTCACTGCTCGATTTCCATAGCTCACATCCCACAATGCACTGCTCTCCAGGAGGCTAGCCCCAGCTTTCATTGTCAAGCTGGCATCCAGACTACTGTTGCTAGCAGCACTGCTGAAAGGAGAAGGTTGGAATCCTTGGTAGGAGAGAGGCAGTAAGTCAAAGGAGTCCGGCCGCTGGTAGACAAATGGGAAACCCTGAAGCGGTTTGGCTTGAGGAGTAGAAAACCCTGCAGAGGATGAGAAGATTTAAGGAAACAAGTAAAGGAAAAGCGGATAGCTTATATATTGCGTAAATACATGGTCTGCTTTGTGTGTGTGTCTTAGAGAGACCAAGAGCAAGATGAAGGGATTTCTCCTGACATCGGGAGCAAGTTTGTTAATCAGCCAAATGAAATGTGTCTGGTTGGGGCTTTCTGAAAGCTCTAATGCCCATCGGTGTTTTAAGATCACAGCAAATCCCTCTCCAGCTGGAGGCTCTGGCTTCATTAAACATCAAGCGCAGAACAGTTGCTTAATGAGTAAGAAAGTACAGTGTGTTAAAGATAAAGGCAAAGGGATGACAGTGAGAAGAAAGACAAAGGCAGTTGGGGAGAAATGAATTACTAAAGCTGGTCAGCTCCCTCTCTGCTTAACTACAAGAAGCCATCTTATAACTTTTATTATAGTGTACAATTCAGAGGCAACAGATGATCAAGAAATTAGTAGAGTACAACTAAATGTAATGTAGATGGCTGTTGCTATCAAAGTTATGTGCTCTAATTATGTGATGCTCTTTATTAAGACACACAAAATGTCAAAAATTCAGGATCTGCAACCAAATCAGATCATAAAATCAGCCTTTAGCTGATCTAACAAATCCCCCACATATCTTTTAGAAAGTAAACAATACAAAGTAATTCATTTGCATCATGCCCCAGTATTTTATGGGGCACTAATTACCATATAATGCACCAGCACAAGCATAAATGCGGCCAATGACATCGCCATCTTATGTAGGTTATGTCATAGGGTCCAAAAAGATCCCCCGTAGAAGTCTGAATCATTTCTAATGATTCAGACTTCTGAAGCATTCAACAATTATTGAGTAATCGTTACTCTTAGGCAGACTAAATCCATTTTATTTCACCAGCAGCTGCTTAATTTTGAAAAGAAATTCAAAGGATTGTTTCTGGAAGGAATCAGTTCTTGGTTGCACACTCCATTGAATTTGTTAAGTTTAAAGTGGGTCAAACACAAAAGCATGCACAGACATGACGCACTGCCTTTGTCTGCCAGCTGCCTTTGTAACATCTGCAGCTCCTGGTGCACCTCAGTCAGGGAGAAACCCATACCCCCACTGCTTTGGCAACGGGTTCGCAGGTTGGAAGGGCGAGGATGGAAGGGCAAGCGTGTCTTCTGGGTGGAGGAAGTGGGGGAAGTGTGAAAGGAAGTAGGGCTGAAAACTGAGACAGGAGCTGGGAGAAAAGGGGAAGGTAAATATGATAGACAGACACAAAAAAGCAAAGAATAAAGAAAGATACAGCAAGTAGCAGTTCCTATCTACATGAGCTGAAGGACATTTTCTGGCGTCCTTCCTACCTGTCTGACTCTGCATGCCTGTGTGTTGGGAGCTGGTGGATTGCATGCTGGAGCAGCTATGACAGGACTGGGTTCTGTGAGATGAGGTGATAGATGGAGGGATAGATGGATGGCGTGACACTGTTCCATGGTGACAATCTGGAAAGAAAAGACATACACTGCAAAACACTGATTCTATGCATTTTATGATAAAGAGTTGATACTGCAAAGGTCAAATGGCAAAACTGCAGTGCGGGACTCGCTCCTTTTGTTCTGAAGAGCATTAAAATGATGGTTAATGCTCTGCTGGAAACAGATCATCAATTGCAATTTCCTCACACATGAGTAACATTTGCATGGAATTACACAAATATTCATAATTGGAATTCCCTCTGGACTGTGTTGGTTAAAAAAAAACACAAAAAAAAAACACTCGTACCTGTGCTCACTTTGGCAGAAATCCGTGATTCATCCTGACCAAGCTCACTTGCAGCATCAACATCAGAGCTCAACTCCAGGTCCTCAATTGTGGATCCATGCTCATCGGACACATAAGAGATGCGATCTGATTGGTCGGTGGTATCAGAGAGGGCATGACCGCTGCAGGGTGTGTCAGAACGATGAGGATGATGGTGCTGCTGATGCTGGTTTAGTCTGGCACGGAGAGACTCAATGACCTTGTCCTTCTGCTGCAGCTCTTTACTGAGGCTGTAGGCACGTGCGCGCATGCACACACACACACACACACACACACACACACACACACACACACACACACACACACACACACACACACACACACACACACACACACTTTATTTACCGTGGTCAATGCACAATACATTTATCGTGTCAGATATAGCTAAAATGTAATTCTCCCTAATTATTAGGCCACAAATGATGTGCAGATAACAATCTATTAAATCATCATAAAACCATAAAAGCATTTATAGCCCCCCCCCCCCTGCTTTCCCACACACAGACACACAAAGAGAAACACACGCACAATTTAAAATGAAAGGCAAAATGTTTTAAAGTACTGAACCCTGATTTCTGTGTGCTGAGGAATCTGAGAGTAGTAGCTGCATGAGCTGTGTCCATGTGACTTAAAGGATAAGTATTATTAAGTAGTGCTGTACCAGGTGTGTGAGTCACCTGCCTGCTCTTCTCACAAAAGGCTTTGCTGACTGCATCGTGTTGCTTTGGGGAAGCCTCTTAGTGACTAACACATACATGACACTGCATCAGATCAAATGTGTAAGAATCTAGACTGACATTAAACAAGTCACACACACATTTTTTGGAAAGCTATGTTCAATTTCACTAGCCACACTCAGGCCTGATTACTGCTACACCCAGTGAATGAAGAAATAATTTCAACAGAACCTTTGTGACAAAGTGAAGTAACAAAGTCATTGACATCTATCAGTCTTGTGAGGGTTAGGAAGTCATTTCTACAGCTTTGGAACTCAGACCCATGGTGCTCCACAAATGGATAAAGTTGGAACAATGGTGAGCTTCCCATAAAATGCATTGATGGAACATCCAGGAAGTCACAAAATAACCCAGAACAATATCTAAAGAACTGCAGGCCTGACCTGGCTCAGGAATGGAGGAAGGTCAGGTTCACAATTCAACAGAGGCTCTGCAAAAATGGCATTCATGCGAGCGTTCCAAGGAAAACAACTGCTGACCAAAAAGAACACAAAGGCTCATCTCATATTTGCATCTTGATGAGCCTCAAGACTTACGGAAAAGAGATTCTATCGACAAGTTGGACTTTGGATACAACACTAGTAACCATCACCTTTGGGCTGAGCTACTCTCTTGGGCTCTGCCTGCAACCCATTATCCATCAAGACTGCATACTGTCAGACGCTTTGCCTTTACTTAAGCAGCAGTACGATCTCAAAAAAGAGGGGAAATACCTCATGCACAAGCATTTAACCACACAGCATGCAATTAATTTGCACAAATGTAATGTCTTTGATATGCTGCTTCGCTACTTGGTGGTGACTCTCAAAGTGGAACCAACTGAGAACCAATAATTGAATCGATAAGGAATCGAATGGATAAATGATATCAATGATGGAATTGTAATTGCTGAATTGGTATCAAGTCTCATCTCTAACTGCACCTCATGGTCACTTGTCAGAACGATTTGCCTGTTCAGCCACAAGGACCTTCCTGCTCACAGATGGCTTCACTCCTTCTGCTCGCCTCCTTCCGACTCACTCCCGCGAAACTCTCCACCCTCCACTGTGCTCGACTCCTCATTTCTGGAACCCAATCTGTCAACATCAGCTAATGCTACGTCTACCTGTTCACGGACCCTTTCTCACCGCTGATGTTGAATGAAACTCCAGCTCACACACCCTCGCTGATCCTGAACTATATAAGCAAACGTTTGCCCTTCGTCTGACACTGTTCATTGGGTTTGGTATTAATGTAATCATGACAAACACAGCATTTCATAAAAAGAATGCCACACCATTAAGAAAACACTGTGGTGTAATGGTGATGGATGGAGGTTGGTTAAAAGGATGGATGGATGGAAGGTTTTGGAGGGCTCCAGGGTGCAGCTACTTTCCCACATGGTTCCATTTAGGTTTGCATAGCTTTTTCCATTTAATAAATGAAATCATCAACTGGGCAGCATGGTGGCACAGCGATTAGCAATTGCCTCACAGAAAGAAGTTCCTGAGTTCAACTCTGCCTTTCTGTGTGGAGTTTATATGTTCTTTGTATTTCTGTAGGTACTCTCCGGGTATTTTGGCTTCCCCCCACAGTCCAAAGACATGCAATTAATGGGGTTAGATTAGCTGGTCGTTCTAAATTGCAAATAGCTTTGAATGCCTTGCAACAGACCATGATCTGTCCAGGGTGTACCCTGCCTCTTGCCCTATGTTAGCTGGGATAGGCTCCAGCTCCCAGCAACCCTGCTAAGGATGAATCATTTAAAAGCTGCCCTTTGTAAAGGGGGCAAATATTTTTTCACAGCACTACACATCTATGCCTGTACCAGAAAAATAAAACCTGCAGGGCCGATACCTAATGGCAGTCAGGGTGCTGATGTCCAGCCTGTAGAGGTCTGCGTGTCCCTCCAATGATGTGTCTTTCCAGACCATCACTGACCTACCACCAATATCTCTCACATGTGCTCAGGGTGAACATGCTGTCATATTTGAAAAACACAGGGTCCTAGTGGTGGACTTGCCAATTCTGTATTCTATGGCAAATGGAAACCAGGCTCCATGGTGCTCAGAGCTCACTAGTGGACGTCAGGCCACCCCCGTGACTCTATCCAAATGTGAAACTAGTGAAAGAAGATGGATAAGGAGGGAAAAAATGCCAGAGTCCTACACAGATGTTATTAATTTAATTAACACCAAAACAACTGAAACTGAATAACAACACCTTCTCCTACATAACTGACCAAAACAATATCCAAGACGTTTTACTGACTTGATGCTATACTCTGATTGAAAATTATTATTTTACTTTTTTTGAGCAGTGTAGATTATGAATATTACTTTACAAAAACCACAAGTTACCCTTTTTGAAGTTCCTTTTTGCCTTTGGTAAACTACAGACGAATTCAAGAAATAGCCAACCAAGTGGATTAGTAAGGTGCTGGAAGACTAGAGCTGCTAGAACAGCCTCGGTCCATCTTAGCACTGATTGTCCAAGCCTGCTGAACTCTAATGAAAGAATGGAAGAACTCTAACACGCTGGTCAACAACCATCAACAACAATCATCTGGGATTAGATTTGGTGAGTGTGAAGGGCACATTCATCAGAGGATGAAGGCAAACACTCAGAACAACAAATTGATCTCTTATGATAGCACTAGTCTGCCAGTTTCCCTCACTCTAAACAAACTAGATGCTTTGCTCATATAGTTAATGCATAAACATGACTGTAACTGAAATAACAGAAGCTTGTTATACTGTTTCAAATTGATAACATGTTTCTTTTTTTGTGCTGTCTTACTTGTCGAGCTGTGTGAGCATTGCTCTCCTCTCCCTGTCGGTGTGTTTCTTCAGCAGCAACAGCTCTCTCTCCTGAGCTTTCCACTCCCACAGGGAGAAAGAGAACAGAGAGTCTCTGTACAGTGGGCTGCTTTTAGACAGCATGACTTTCCACAGAGGAGCCATCACCCACCCTCAGTCACCCTCCGCTCCTAACACCCTCCACCTGGGTGAGCGACCATGCCTCCTCTGTCTGCACCGTTTCTATTGAACTCTGCTGCAGTTTGTTCTTCTCTGCTGGGTCTCCAGAGGTAACGGAGAATGGTTCACTGGCATAGATGCAGAGATTCCCAAAACGTGTGTGACAGAAGGTATATTACACAGGTAGGGCATAACACAGCAGGAGAGACGACAGAGTGCGCGGGTGATAAGGTGAAAAGCACAGAAAATCCTCATTAGGTTTGGGCTTCCCAGAGAGGGTTGTGGGTGTGATCAACAAATTGAAATCAGGGATAATTGAAAAAGAAGAAGATAAGAAGATCAGCAGAAATGTAAAGGTTTAAAAGTGGAAACAGATAAATTACTCCACTCCCTGAGGAAATTCTACTCTCCACAGCTCTGTATACTTTTCCTTTTCTGATGTTGTTGCTCCGAGGTTCACGACCGCTTGAATAATTCCCTGAAAAGAAAGCCTCTTGTTGCTGCTCTTGACACAGTCTTTCCCTCCACCAGCAAACGCACAGCTGCAGCAGCAGCAGGCCTGAGGCAGAGATGTAGTGACGAAAGAGTAAGAAGGAAACAGAGCTATGCATCTAAATCAAAGTCCAGATCCTGAGGGCTTATATGTTCATGCTCCAGCAACCATCAGAAAAAAAAAACAGCTGAATGAAAGATCACCCACAAAGCACTGCTCCTTCTTTCTTCTGCTTGCTGATATGTTTTCTAGCCACACCAATCTATCCATAAAAACATGTAAGCATCATCTTAGCTGCAAAAATGCAATCACAAAATGAAAATTGTTTTCTTTTCAAGGTTTCAGAATATAACAAGTATCCTCCACTTAAAAAGCTTCAGGTTGAAAGAAAAATCCCTTATGCCCAGCCTTCTGTCCATAAACACAAAAAAATCCAGGTTTCTGGTGAGTAAATCTTACATAACAGAAATCGGTGCTCTGCTGGATGCATAGTGCCACGCGCTGCTCCTGATACACTGAAGCAAAGTGACGCTCTCTCTGACGGGCTTCATCGCTCACGTTTTCTCTCTTTCTCGCTCACTCCCTCTGTGTGTGTGTGTGTGTGTGTGTGTGTGTACGCGCGTGCGCACGTGTGTGTCTGTGTGTTTAGCTCCTCTTGACCTATTTCTGTCCCCATTTGAGGTCTTAATAACTTAACCTGATTAGAGGGCATGCCCTGAGCCAAATGCAGCAAAAAGCCTAAGCAGTATTACGCTATCAGTGCAGTCACTCATGTCATGTACTGTACATTTGGCCTGCTGTCCATGTTATGTAGATACTGTTGTCAGAAAAACAACCCCAAGTGTAAGTTCTTATTACCTGTGGTTACACTTTAACAACTTACAGCAGCCATGTGCATAAGACCATGCAAAATATGTACTAGTGTCAACGCCTATAAATTGGTGGAACCTGACAGCCTGGCAGGAAATTCATTTTCTAATATGAGTTTAACACTGTAAAAAAAAAAAAAGTGCTGTATTTTGAGTGAAAGTGGTTTTAAATAAACACAACATAACGCTCCCTTCCAGCTAACATGGACAATGTTTTTAAAGACAACCAACTTGTACAGGATTGTCATGTTGGTTCAGGGATGGTAAATATAATTGGTTTGAGTTTTTCTGTGTTGTTCTGTTAAAAACTGTGTAGGTCAGTATTTGCACATACAGATCCATTTAAAACGCTAAATAGTCATCAGGCAATTAGTGTTTTTTTAGACTGCATTTTAGCAAAAATGCCTGAAACTTTGCGTGTTTAAACATAATCGTACTTTAGTAGCTAAAATAGATACTGTAATTTATTCTGTGTTTATTGCACATTCTATGACGAGGGTTCTGGATCCCTGAGGCATTGTGCTACTTTCAAAGAAACAAAATCAGTGGTAAACAACACAATTTTCACACATCTCACCTGTTTTTCTTGATATAAAGAAATCTATCTGATTATTCATGCATTTACAAGCTGACACACATAACTGAGCACACCGTTCAACAGTTCAGTGCAACCCCATACACACTGTATGTACACTCGTAACCAGAGGGAAGGCTAAATTTCTGCCACAGAAAACACACTCGCTGATTCTCCTTCACATCTGGTCAACCATCTGTGCTGGAATAACACGCTGGCAGATTACTGCAGGCCTCCCCCTGTTTACGTCTCTCTGAGGACGAGCTCTAATTATTCATATAGCACTGTTTGTTTTTCGAGATTTGACCCAGCGCTCACTTTTATCCAACAGCAGTGGTGGAGCTCTAAGGACCAAGCCAGCGTTTTAGTGTGTTTACGGTAATTGACTGAAATTCATGTAACTGTTCGTACTTTTTAATGAGCATTAAGTATTTTTGTGACAGATTTACAGTCTGTGCTTTTGACCTCTCGGGCAGCCATGTGATTCTTTTCTTCTCACTCATGCATGAAAATCGAAGAGCTGTGTTATGAAACAAAATTCAATGTTGTGTTACAAGTGATTGAACATCCAGGACATTCATTGCTCAAGCAAAAGAAATGAGCTGCCAAAATCTGTGCTTATAGCTTTTGCTTAATGGAGCCTTGTAAAACTATGTTCTTTCATCATAAAGCTGTGATGATACATTAAATGGCATTGAACACACTAATCAGGTGCCTGTGTGTTACAAATTCTTTAAACTAAACAGCTTTCTGCTGAAGAAATATTAACGATTTACACTTGTGCTTGAGGATTATTAAAGAGAAACTAAGATTTTAAAAGCTGGACATTTGATCAGCAGCACTGTGTCAAATTAAGGCCAGTAACCAGATTCTGGATGGCATTACCTTGGCCTCCAGTAACACTGTGAGGAATATTGGGGTAATTTCTGACCAGGACATGTCCTTCAATGCACATATTAAACAAATATGTAAGACTGCTTTCTTCCATTTGCGCAACATCTCTAAAATTAGAAATATCCTGTCTCAGAGTGACGCTGAAAAACTAGTTCATGCATTTATTACTTCTAGGCTGGACGACTGTAATTTATTATTATCAGGATGTCCTAAAAACTCGCTGAAAAGCCTTCAGTTGATCCAAAATGCTGCAGCAAGAGTACTGACAGGGACTAGAAAGAGAGAGCATATTTCTCCTGTTTTGGCTTCCCTTCATTGGCTTCCTGTTAAATCCAGAATTGAATTCAAAATCCTGCTCCTCACATACAAGGTCTTAAATAATCAGGCCCCATCTTATCTGAATGACCTTGTAGTACCATATCACCCTATTAGAGCACTTCGCTCTCGCACTGCAGAACTACTTGTTGTTCCTAGAGTATTTAAAAGTAGAATGGGAGGGAGAGCCTTCAGTTTTCAGGCCCCTCTTCTGTGGAACCAGCTTCCAGTTTGGATTCGGGAGACAGACACTATCTCTACTTTTAAGATTAGGCTTAAAACTTTCCTTTTTGCTAAAGCATATAGTTAGGGCTGGACCAGGTGACCCTGAATCCTCCCTTAGTTATGCTGCAATAGACATAGGCTGCCGGGGGATTCCCATGATGCATTGAGTATTTCTTCTTCAGTTACCTTTCTCACTCACTATGTGTTAACAGACCTCTCTGCACTGAATCGTACTTGTTATTAACCTCTGTCTCTCTTCCACAGCATGTCTTCTATCCTGTCTTCCTTCTCTCACCCCAACCAGTAGTGACAGATGGCCCCGCCCCTCCCTGAGCCTGGTTCTGCTGGAGGTTAAAAGGGAGTTTTTCCTTCCCACTGTCGCCAAAGTGTTTGCTCATAAGGGTTCATATGATTGCTGGGGTTTTCACTGTTTTATTATTGTAGGGTCTACCTTACAATATTAAGTGCCTTCAGTCGACTGTTGTGATTTGGTGTTGTATAAATAAAACTGAATTGAACTGAATTGCAGCAGGAAGTCAGACTTGACATAGATTGTAAGAAAAAAAAGGACAAGAAAATGAACAAGGCTGCCGAGAGGAAGTGGAATGTTCAGCTTTTAAAATCTTAGTTTTTTCCCCCAGTAAACACAGAAATACATGGTTTTGCTGACCCTCCCCAACTCAGAAATATGTAGCTATCGATTAGTTCTTATAACAGCTTAGACTGGTCTTAAATACAAGGAACTTGAGTTAAACTCACCATTGAGCATTATAAATGTATAACTCTATTTTAATACACAGAACAGCTACTAACTGTGATGGCATGGATTTATATTTCATTTCATGTCAGAAAGAAATGCAACTTCTTATAATTAAGCTTGTCTGCTTAAACAGGAAAGTATGTAGTTATTTTAGATTTCATATTTTAGTATTGTCCTACATTCTCCTGTAATGTTAATGGAACAAGCTGCGATTTCTATAGATATTTCATTGTTATGTAATTATAGCTTAGTTATTTTGGATCACAATAATTGTGAAGTGAAAATCTGATAGTGGAATATAATTAATTTTTACACGCAGACACACACACACACACACACACACACACACACACACACACACACACACACACAAAGCTGTAGGACTGACCGGATGGCAAGTAGCTCTGTCTTATCTGGGTTTTCGGAACAATCTCCTGTTTGAAAACAAAGAAAGAGCATCAATATCATTAACTGTTATCTGCACTCCCTGCTCATGAGAAATCCATGGTGTCGTTTGTACTTTCTGAGACTTCGCATCTGGTCTGATTTTAAGGCTGTACAATGAAACAACAAAAACAGACTCACTTCCACCAAATTTGGCATTAACTCTCTGTGCCAGAGCACTGCTCTGAGCTAACTGATCCCTGAAGCTCTGGCCCATGTAGTAGTCGATGTCGTTGGCTCTCAGCAGCTCCTCAAACGCCTTGGTTGTGTCTCCCAGGTGCTGGGTGAGGATGCTGCACACACCCTGACCCTCTCGTAGCCGCTGGCGGAGGTGAGACAGTTCTTTGGCCTGAGCCTGGATCAGTGTGTCGAATTTTCTGCACAATGAAAAGAAAGAATAACGTAGCACACCTGACAATGTGTAAAATAATACCTGAAAACTTTTTTGCTTCTTTTATTGTTTGGCGCTGTGTCATTCCATGGTGAAACTCGCCTCACTTTAAGGCAGTGTCGTTGATGTTATTTCCTCTCATCTGAGGATGACAGTTTGGTTCTTCTTCCAGATCTTTGCAAAGTGGTGACGCATCTAAACAACTTTTACTTGTACTATTTGAAATGAAGATCTTGAACTATGCAGTTGTTTACAAACAGCTCCAAGAGACCTTTCCAACTGTAAATCTACAGTTCTTCTTAAAAGTCATTAAAGATGTAATTATTCAATCTTTCAGAACCCAAAGTTATCCTGATATGCTCATGCCCGTTGCTCACACCTGCTCCTAATTTCTTTGGACTTACTTCCTATGGGGGAAAGATTTCTCTATATATTTTACCTGAGTCAGTGTCACAGTGTTGGAACTGAAGCTTCACTGAAGCCACACAGTTTATTCATAAATGGCAAATGGGGCAGCATGTTCCCAACCTCGTGTTAGTTAATCCCCTCACTGTCAGGCTGCCGAGTTTACATAAAAGCATCTGTGGTTACACTTGATTACTAAAGCTTGATACTGACAAGCACTGTTTAAATGGGTTTTTGCTCATTTTAGGCAATTTCTGTCAATCAACCCCCCCCACCCCCCCACCCCCGACCCCAGCGAGTCCATATTATGATTTTTTGTAGTGTCTTTTAAAAATTATTTTCCTGGTTTATTTCACCATAAAGTTACCAATAGATACAATTTTAATATATTTGCTATAATAAAGCTATAATGAGCATTAAGCTATTAACATTTTAAAATGTAATACCATTACATGTACAGGACAGGCTGAGCATAGCTGTGGATAGAAATTTTAAAAAATGTAGAGGAATGCTGTATAAAGCGCTTTATTCAATTCATCATTATCAGATGAAGGATTTTATTAATGGCATTCAGAAGGAAAATAATCAGTAAAAGACTGAATTACTGAAATTTACCTATATTTGACAACAATAGTAAAAGTTTGATTTAACCAAGTCAGATTTGCAAGCTTGTAGCTTTTTAATGAAGATATTCCTATTCTTCTCCAACAAACGACTGAAATTGGTGATGGGCACTGGTTCTTTGTCTGACAACAGGCTTGATCTCTATGCCTCAGGAATTTCCGGAATTTTACATTTTTGGACTACGACAGCTTGGCGTTGTCTGAGGTTCTGCAGAAGCAGACTCTTCCTGGCACTATTTAGGGTAAAAAAGCAGCCACTCTTGAACTGTCAAATAATCTGTTTATATTGATCTGGTTTATGTTCTTGGTGTTGGCACAAACACTCATTGTGTTGAACTGGAAACAAAAGAAACTGCTATCCCACCCCACCAACAAAGAAAAGAGTTAGAAAAAAAGCAAAACAAACAAAAAACTGCATCGCAACGTCTTTCTTACCCTGGCAAGGTGGCAGACACTCCATCCTCTGCCGCAGCCTTCTTTCCACCTTTCATCAGCTGGTCCTCCAGTGCATCCACACGAGACGCAAGCCTCTCTAGGTCCTTGTCTGGGTGATGGGGTGAACGTAGTTGACCTCCCTTAGATGACTGCCAGCCCTCATTATCCTCTGCCTGGCTCTGTGAAGCTGATGCCTGGATGGACCAGTTGACCTTGTGGGGTATCGAAGGACCATATTCACTAGAGGTAGAGAGGGAACGGAGGCGGCTCTGGAGCCCGGAGATCACTCCCTGGGAGCGGGATAGCTGTGAGCGGAGGTCCTTAACAAGGTGCTGGAGAGAGGAGGCCTCGTTACCATAACCGGAGCTCTGGGTGGTGGTTTTGTCATTGCTGCTGGCAGGCCACCATTGGGAACCGCATTCCAGAGACGTACACATTTCTAGGTCATCAAACTCTGTCAGGAAACATACAATGTGTTCATCAGATTCAGACTCTGTTTCCTGTGAGTGACACTGAAATATATGATTGAAAAAACAAAGCATCAGTAACATCAGTTAATGTCATCTTAAGGCCCATAGTCTGGGGTACTTTAAAATTATGAGATATGTGTATAAAACCTAGTAGCAGACTACCCTTTCATCCAAATACAACTCTGGCTCTCAAAAACATTCATGGCAATCACTCAGAGTAGCTTCTATTGATTTGATTTCCCTCTAAGGGGTCAATGAAAACCAAACCACAGTATAACAGAGCAGACAGGAACTCTCATTTTACAGGCCAAGGCTTCAGGTCAAAGTTTTGACTAACCATCGAGCTTTTAAGCTGGGAATGCAAACAGTGCTGAGTAGAATGCACTGGACCGTGAAGAGAAGGCTACTGTTTGGCACAAAGGCTGCACTTGGCTGCCCTCTGCTGTTTCTATGATACCCCGACAAATAACACTAACGAGATAAATTTCAGGATATTTACAGACATTGTATGATTAGAAAAAACTCTTAATAAAACATTAATCAGAATTGAATGACATTACTGATATAAAATTCAAAACTAAGGGTCTCAAAGAACCACAGAGTCTTTTATATGGTGATAATAATACACACCGGGGCTGCTGGTGTCTTCTCTCTCAGCTTCATTTTCACTGCGGCCGCAGGTCTCATAGCCCAGATCCTGGAGGTCTACCTGGATCTGTTTACTGTCCTGCTGCACTGCTGTCTCTGCTGCAGGGATACAGAAGAAGAAGAAGAAGCTTTATTTCATTATGTTTGACACTGCTGGATCTACTATCCTCGTCAACTTCATAGCATTTTTTGGACCATTTTGAGGTCTTATCTTATTATTGACATCACAAATTTAGTATCACCGCCACATTTGTTAAAAGGATAAGTGTGAAGTTTGTGTCCACTCACTGAGCAAGTCCCTGTAGTCTTTGAGCTGCTCGGCCTGAGCCTGCACTGTGGCCTCAGAAACCATTAGCCTCTCCTGCAGCTCTTTGCTTTTCTGCTGCAGATGAACTGCCTTCTCACAAACTGCAGAGGACGCAGTGGCCTGTTGTGAATCTGCGAACAGCTCGCCACCCAGGTCATTGTACTGGTTACAGACAGGGGGGAAAGATCGTGACTGTCAAAAACATTTTTAAACACCAAGTGTGGCTTTTAAATTGATACTTTCTTGTTTTTAATTTACACCACACCTTACAGAATGGTGCAATAATAGTATATTTAGGATCCTCCCACCTGTGACGATTTAGAGTCCAGTGGCAACGTCTGATGTCTGCTGGCTCTCCTTTTCCTTTGTTCATCATTGCTCTGGCTCTTGGCCTGGGACAGGCAAAGCTCTCCTTCCCAGGCATCCCACAGTTCAGAGTTTTCCTCCTCCTCCTCTTCTTCTATGGTCACATCCAACTCATTTTCATCCTTGTCTTCACCATCCAGTGCATTTTGCTCATCACTCTGTTCACTGGCACACTCCAACCCTCCATTCAGATGACGCTTTACTTCTTCATTCTCTACCTGCAAGCTGAACAGAGCTTTCCTGTAACAGAGGGAGGTTACAATAAATAAATAGATAAATAGCTATATAGATAGACTCTACTGTCCTCTAGTGGCCAAGAATAGATTAGTGTTGTCAGAAAATAGTAAGCTAATTTCAGCTTTGCCACAAGGTGTCGCTATGTGTAGCTCCACAGGCTTTGATTTGACAGAGTTTACACCAGATGCCCTTCCTGATTAACTCCAACGGCGATTTGTGTCTTCAGCTGGAATCATATGCATTAACCGTTACACTACTAGAGACAAAACAGACTAATTTGGAGTTTAAAATCTCAAAAAATGACCTCATCTGTGATACTGAAGAGAATCCTGCTTTCTCCAGCTGAGCCTTCAGCTCTCCCAGCTCTCTCTCAACCAGCCTCTTCTGCTCCACCAGCTGCTTGACTTTGATTAGCCCCTGACTTTCAAGCAGCATGCCGTGGGACAGATTCTTCTCTGGACCTTCAGAAGAACTCTGTACACACGCAGAAGTAAATGAATCAATAATTCTGATCAAATGATTAGAAACAGTACATTGTGCATAATATTTATTCTGCAGGATTTATCTGTACAAGCAAGATGAACAATAACAGCTGAAGGTTGCTCTCATACCTTGGTGTCGATCTCTTCTTCGTCGATGCTTTCAGTGTATTCAGTGTTCAAATCATCAGCCTCAACATCATCCTCAGCGCTCAGCTCTGCAGGAAGCAGACCAAAGACAACCAAATCAGAAGAAGATCAATCTGCTTTTTCTTTTACTTCAGTTTTAAGCATTTCAGAAGTTTTACAACTGAGTGTGAGACCATCACTTGCTCAATTCTTCTAATATTATTCACCCTCAGAATCATGCTGGTAATTTGTAGCACAGCCTTGTCTAACAGTCTGAGTGTTAGGCTGTATGAGTTTGATTTTCTTGTTTATTGCACTCTGCTGTAGTTTAAAGGGGATTACACTTAAGCCCTAAAATGGGATCACAGGGATAGTCATATAGAGTTTAATCCAGAATTTAAAACCAGCGAGAAAGATTTAAAGGACGGATGGAGAAGGCTTAAAAATCCCTGAAGATGACAGGATGTTGAGTGTTCTGAGCCTTGGAAATAAAGTGGTAGCTGACAAAGAGCTAAGGCAGGACTGCCTCACAGTCTATGTTTAAGATGAGTTACTGTTATGAAGACTGGTAAAAAGTAATTATTCATTTTAATATTGAATTAAAATAATGGAAGAAATCTGTATTTACCTCACCAGTAATGATTACTAGCATTACCACAATGTCTGTATTTGCAGATACAAGTAAACAATTATATATTAAGGTATCAGTATGCAAATTTACTAGTATCCAGATCAGATACAGGGGCAGGTTCCTCTTATGTGATTGATGTTTATGTCTATTATTTCTTGACAAATAATGAATTAAAAAAATTAAAGATAAATAAATGTGACCTTGGCATCAACTTAATCTCTATATGCTAAATTTCAAATTATGACATTTATGCATATTAATCAGATGTTTCAGTCTGACACATTTTCACTCAGTGAGGGGGAATGAAGGAGAGATTTTCCTCTGAAAGGTGGACCGTGTGCTTGTGCCACTGTGTGTTTTACGTGAGTTAATACTGAACATTGCACATTAAAGAAGGAAAAAAAGGAGAATTTCAGCTTTCGCAAGTACTAAAGTAGAATAATCTGAAACCTCTGAAATCACAAAGGCATTAATCAGGTACAGTATGTTTATTATTTATTACAAACCACTTTGAAGGGTGTTTGGCTCTGGACGGGTAAAAATTCAAGGAAAAAGGTGCAGAAATGCCTACAATGCAACAAATGCGGCTTCTCGTGGTGTCTGTGCAGACACACATATATTATTCAGTTTGATACTTCATACTTACTGTGTTCTAGTGTGACATTCGTTAATTTCACAACAACAGCAACAGAGCAACTGGACCAATAGTTGTTGGAATGCACAGAAGCAAACATACAAACTAAATATACACAGTCACTGTACTAAAGACAATGTGGAATGTGCTCAGATTTCCATGATCTTCAGACAGCATGTGACTTGAGTTAAGTATACAGAAATCTCAAACTTGCTGCAAAAAACATGCAAAGGCACACAAACACCATCATATAAAGGTTACATTCTGAAGCGCACACTACCACAATATTTGCAGTTATAATCATAATGATGATGTGTTATTCAAAAAATTAAAAATAAAATGCCTTGCTATCATTTACACGCAAAAGAAGCAGCACTAATTGTGCAAAATCACAATAACCGCACTACAACATTTATAAAGTTATTAAACAAGATGTTCTTTTTTGGGACGCTACAAGCTCAGATCAATATCCATCCGTCCGCTTTCATCTACTTTCCATGTTAGTATTTTCATACCAAAGAGTTTCAGCTGATAGATTTATGGTACATATCCCATCACCACAGTGCAGTAAGCCATTCTACAGTCACCGCTCCCCAGTGCTAGAAGTGCTGCTGTTACAGATACTGTCCCATGCTTCTCTGGTGCCCACCTCCAAAGTCAGGCTGCCTGCTGTTAGGCCGGTCACGGCCTAGGACAGGGCCTCTCATTGGAGGGCTATCCTCCTGACCCAGTCTCTCCCGCAGCTCCTGGACCTCCTGGGTCAGTCTTTCCACCAGAGGGAGCCCTGAAGGATCCACCATCTGCCTCTGAAAATCCTGCAGCACAAACAAACATGAACTCACACGCATAGAACTCATGACATGTATATACATACAAGCATAGGCAACATACACACACTATCAGCTTATTAGACAAGAGGTTCTACTATACTCCACAGATACCTTCTGTATTCTCACACACTAACCCTGATGATCTCCTCCTTCACATGCAGAGTCCTGTTGAGGGAGTCTAGCCTTGCAGTCTGACTCCTGGTAAGTTCTTGACTCTCCTTCTCCCTCCTTAGAGCCAGAAAAAGCTCCTCCTGCACTGCCTGAAGCTCCAAAGCCAAGTCTGCTCCAAAGTCAGGCTGTGATCCAAAACCTGAGCTCAGCTGTTTGCGAAGTTCCTGGAGTCTTGACTTTTGCTCAGTTATGACCTCACTCAGGCGGACTGCAGAGTCCTGGAGGGAGAGTGTTGTCAGGTTTTCTGTATATTCAACCTTTTCTTTTCACTCTCGGATTTCACATGCTTTATCTGCACTACCTTAATATACTGGTCTCTGCTGTTGATGCTTCTGAGGAGATCCTGAACTTCCTTCTGGTGCTCCTGAGCTTGATGGGTCCGGTCAGCCAGTACTTCCTGGAAGAGGCGGTCTTTGAGGTGGAGCCGGACCTTAAGCTCTTCCAGAACATCACCTGGAGCAGACTGGATCTGAGCCAGCAAGGAGCAGCGCAGATCCTGCAGATGAGATAAGAAACAAGAATATACTTATTGGTTAACACGATCCTGGGAATATTTCTCTGCAGGAACATATGTTACTCTTCCTGCCGATCTCTCTCTACCTGAGCCTCCTGTGTGCAAGTGTGCAGTGCCTTCTGCAGCTGGTTGATGATGGCATCTCTCTCTCTCAGGATGCAGCTCTGCCTCTCCTCACTCTCCTGCTGCTGCCTCTGGACGTTCCTCCAGGCATCACACACCTGCTCCAGCTCCAGAGCCTTACCCCGCAGCAGTACTTCCAGGCTCTGATACAGACACAAACATTCCAATAAGGAAGCAAGATGAGGCAACATACTGCCAAGAAAAAAAGATGAGTTTATTTTGTGTGTCCTCTTACAGTGATGGTCTCCTCATTGCTGGCCAGGACGCAGCGCTGTCTCTCTAGATCTCTCTCCTTTTCTCTGAGCAGCAGCTGCAGGCGACGAGTCTCCTCGTCTTTCTCCTCCATGCAGCGGAACTTCTCATCCACTATTTTCTGCAGGGTTTGTGGAAATAAAGTTGTTTTAACCTCCATCTAACTAAAATGGCATGTTTTAAAATCTAAACCCACAAACTCAACCATCTTTGACTACTAACAATTAACATGATATAAAGGAGTTCACAGGACATGTTGTGTTGGTCTAATTGTTTTGGCTTTTGTCATGTGTTGGCGAGCGTACTGCTGTGTTTACCTCCAGAGCTCTGTCTCGCTCCTTTATACGCTGGCGAAGTTTCTGAAGCACAGAGTCTCTTTTCTCCGTTGGATCCTCCAGGAACTCACAGCAGTCCTGCTGGACAGCAAACAGACCGTCAACTGCAGAGTAATTACAATCCTACTTATCCACAAAGACAAAATAGAGCTTGAATGGAGCTGAAGTTTTCAGAAAGCGTCTAGGGGCTGTGAGAGCAACTGCAGCTCATCTTACTTTTAGTTTTGTCGTTCTTTGCTCAGATGCGGAGCATTTTAAGCATTAGTCATGTGCACTTCTGTGTTTATTATACAATATTGACAAGAATGAGATCTGTTTGTATTTATTATCGTCAAACATGATGGTTTGTTTACTGTTTACAGACTGTTTGATTGTGTCCAACCTCCACCAGCTGTGCTTTGGTCTTCAGGGAAGCCTTCAGCTCGCTGATGATCTTCTCTCTCTCCTCCTTTTCTCTCTGTCTCTCTCGCTCACCCTCTCTCAGTTGCTCCTCTCTCTCCTGGAGAGCTGATCGAGCCTTTTCTAGAGCTAGCTGCAGCTCCTGAGTGTCGCGCATGCACGACACGATAAAGTGAAAAGAACCACGATGCAATTAAAACAAAGAAAAGAAGAATGACGAAAACACCCTCATTAAAAAAAAAAAAAGTCATTTTCTCACCTGGTTGTGTCTCTCTGTCTCCCTCTTGTGTTCCAGCGACCCCTGCAGCTCTTTCTCTAGTCTCTCCAGGGCCCGGTTCAGGTCCTCCTGAGTCCTGACTGCCTGACACTGGGCTCTCTGTCCAGCCTGCAGCTCCAGTTGAGCTTGGAACAGAGAGGCCTGCAGAGCCAGGACCTCACCCTGACCTCTAATAGTCTCTGCACCAGACGCCTGCAAGTAAAACCAGTCAGGGAAGAAAGAAAACCATAAAGGGCAGGTGAGGAACCAAACAGGAATGAAACTCAACTCAACTCTGAAACATGTTTTTATTGTATGCTGAAAAATTATTTTAGATAGGCAGCTTGGTAATTAATAAAACAGAACTGTGCTTTGTGTGGAGGATCAACCTGCAGCTGCTGCAGCTGGTTGCGGTTGGCAAGCTCTTTGAGTGAGCACAGTGTCTTATTTTGCTCCTCAATCACCCTGTACAGCTCTGCAACCTGCACAATCAAAGGCACAATTCATGTGTGAAACTGTGGGGTTTTCAGCACATCCACCTCTGACCTTACTTTCATTCTCTCTGCAATGCTCAGATTTTGAATTCCCTCCTTTATCTACCATCAAGCCTTATTTATCACTACTGTACCTCTGCCTGTTTGGAGTTTACAGTATCAGTGAGGTTCTGGATATTTCTCTCCTGTTGCTGGGCATCCTCTTGGGCCGATCGCAGCTCAAGCTCCATTTCACCTAGACGCTCCTGCAGCTTCTACATACACACAAACACCCAGAACAAAATTCCACATTATCTGGAATATATTACGGCATGTGTTTGTATGTTTTCACTCACAGTCCAAAGACATGCATGTTAGATTCATTAGCAATTCTAAACTAGCTGTATGTATGAATGTAAGTGTGAATGACTGTCTGTCTGTGTTGGCCTTGCAAAACACCAGCGATCTGTCCAGGGTGTGCCTTGCCATTGGCCAAATATTAGCAGGGATAGGCTTCAGCTCTCCTAAGAGCTGTACAAGTGGATATTTTGACAGTGTCATGTTTCAAGTTCAAAGTATATGAAGGCAAAATGAAGATGAAGCGGTAGTTTTGGAGACTGGTGTCTTTGTACCTGGTTCCTCGTCTCGCTCTCTCTGATCTTGGCCTGTAGTGAGCGCACCTGATCCTGGGCCTTCTGCAGCTCGCCAACACACTGACCTGCAGCACTCTCATAATAACTGAGCTGACCCTGCTGATTGTCAATCAATCGCTGAAAAAGAGACAGGAGGAAGCATGACAGATTCGCCAGTGAGGAGAATGTGTTAGTAGATTATGATGAGGTATGGAGATGAAACAGTACATTTTTATCATAATACTGATGATTCACGAATACAGTTGTTAAGTCTTAACATTTGTTGATTACAACGTTATAGTAGCAGTCTGATTAGTCTGCTTTTCTTTGCATCACATGTTACGAATGTATACTTGTGGGTTATTATGAGCTGTGACAAACCTAAATTTAAAGTTTGCTTCTTAACCAAGGATTAAAAGTTATAGTCCTCCAGATAAACACAGTCTTTTATTATTGTTGCAGCTGTCGTGTGGATGATGGAGTGAAAGCGGAAAGTGATGTCAGCTTGGTGTCGGATGGCTTCCTCTGGAAGTGGGTGTTGCCATAGCAGCATTTTGTTGACTTCCTTGTTTTTGTTTTTATGAGACTGTAATGATGTGATGTCACTCAGCCCTCGGACACATTAGCTCTGTGCGCAGCCTTTTCTACAGTCATTTCAGCTGTGTCCCAGAGCAACAGTGTGGTGAAAAGAAAGAAAGCGTAAACCAACTGGATTTGTACCAGAGGAACGATCGCTTCATTTTCTATATATTAACGAATTACACTAGAATGGGGCTAATATTTACATCACTATGTTGTCTGATTGAATTAAATAATCTGATATGCAACATAATGCAGAATAAGATACTTGTAGGGGCTTAGAAATTGTGTCATCCCCAGTTCATTTCTGAAATGTGTTTTAAAACAACAGTCGGGAACATTTGAACATTGATTTATGGTCAAAACCATTAATCAAATCCTACATACACTAAAATATACTTTTCCAAGGCCCTTTCAATAAATGTGAAGCAGATCCTCCCCCCACAAACATGGTCTCAGTAGTCAGGAATTTAACAACAGAATTCCCCATTTGTGAGCCTTTGGACATTATGTATTGTAGTAAGCAAGTATCAAATAACAAAAGAATCACAAGATATTTTCCTGATTTGACTCGGTGAGCCTCGTATTTGCTTCAGAAAACAGTATTTTGGGGGGTTGGGAAGCTCATCTTGTAACCGGAAGGTTGCCGGTTCGATCCCCAGCTCTGTCTGTCTTGGTCGTTGTGTCCTTGGGCAAGACACTTCACCTACCGCCTACTGGTGGTGGCCAGAGGGGCCGATGGCGCGATATGGCAGCCTCGCTTCTGTCAGTCTGCCCCAGGGCAGCTGTGGCTACAACTGTAGCTGCCTCCACCAGTGAGTAAATGTGAGAGTGAATGAATAGTGGAATTGTATAGCGCTTTGAGGGTCTCGAAAAGCGCTATATAAATGCAATCCATTATTATTATCATTATTATTATTATTTTTGTATGAACCTAGTCATAAATCGCACTGTAAGACAGCTGCTCTACATCTTTGGAGGCCAGAGAGTGATGAGCCAGAACAAGACCCAGAAAGCTTCTAACAGTTCTGCTGATATTACACGTTGAGTACTTTACCACAAGGGTACAGAAATCTCAGCAAAATAATCCAGAGTTTAGTTCTATGAATGACATATTTGTTTCTTCATTCCTGGACTAATGTGTGCACTGTGCAGTTTTGTGTATTGCATTACAATAGCCGTATATGTTTGACAATAATAGACTATCACATAGCTGTTGTGTGTCTGTACGCTCCTTTCAGACTGAAACACATTTTAACTGTTCATTAACATGACAATAGAAGTTATGAAGCTGCAGTAGACAGAAGAGCCTTTACAGAGCGATGGCTGCAGACCTTGGAAACGGTTTCCATAGCAATGGAAGGGTCGCTAAGATACCGTAAAAGAGGGTTATTTATGCTTCCTTTGAGGGTAATCAAGGCGGTGAGTGTGTTCAGCTTTGTCAGCAGTGGAGGAGACAAGCAAGAGAAGATTAAGAGGGGTCTGACCTCACTCAGTGTGGATGCTGGTCAGAAATAGTTTGCTTTATTCTGACGCCCCTACATCTGATTCTAATGTGGAGCAAATCTGACACTTGTCCCCTAGTTTGTACTCACTTTTTTTTGATAAAAAAAAATAACTTCAGTGATTGTAACAGGATTACACCTGGGTTTTAAATTACTACCTATAATTTTCCTACAAAGTTCTCCATATTATTATATTATATTTATTTATATTTTTTTATTTATATATAGTGTGTTTTAGAGTTTGCAACTAATTTAAGGCTGTTTACAGCTGCAAGAAGTCAGCACTTTGACTGTAAATAAGATTTTAAAGCAACCCAACCCAGACAAGTATTTTATAAAGTGCAACCCCACAGACTATTGCACCTTTCTCAAGCCTGAGAGGCACCCAGATCTTTAGGCTTTGGAACATGCTTCCCATTAAAAAGCTATAACTATTAATCCTGCAAATTGAATGAGCTAAGTTAAAGGCCATCCAGTATCCAAGGCTTCTGATGTACCTGCTGAAACTGAAATGGCCCACACAGAACATAATCATCCATCCACTGCTCCTCCATCTCTTCCAGCTCAGCCTGCAGCTCCTGTTGGGGACATGGGGTCACGATCTCTGGTATACTGTGGTGGGTGTGCAGCTCACAGTCTGCTGTCTCTGCATAGGGCAACCTCAGTGATAGGTGCAGGGGCAGTGACAGTCCTCGCTCCGGTTTGGTTTTGACTAGAACTGGGATCTTGCTGCCCTTTCGGGATTTCACTGGTCGGTGCTCACAACCCCGCAAGAGGGTCAGCATCATCTCAAACCCAGACAGGAAGCTCTCACATGGGGTCTTGTCCCACTGAATGTCTCTTCTCACCACTGCCTCACTTCCATCTTTCTCTGGGTCAGTTTCTTCCTTCTCTTTATGATCTAAAGGAAGACAACTGACATCCACAGTGGTGTTGAGAGACTCCACAGATGATGCAGGACTGGAACTCTTCTGCTCACAAATGGTCTTTTCAGGTTCCATCCCAGCAGAAGGTGACTCAAAGGTGATGGCTGTATCAGCTCCAGGGCATCTGGCCACAAACTCCACTTCCTGTGTGGCTGTTGAGCAGCGGGTAGTTGGGCCGCAGGATGTGCTTCTGCGCCCGAGCCTTCTAGGAACCTTACATACAGCCTCATAATCAGAATCAGCAACTCGAAGTGCAGCACAACCCCTACATCGCCTCTGCTTGTGACCAGAGAGGGAGTCTGCTCCTGTGCACTGGTGGAGGTGGTGGTGATGATGGTCCAGGGCAGGGTATTCCTTATCAGCCCATGACTCATACACGGAGAAGGTAAGATCGTCCTGGATCATGTCTGAGTATCTTACATCCTGGAGTGATGACAGATCCACCACAGGAGCGTCTTCAGACGCCATCTCAGTCACGACTCTGACACTGGATGGAGGGGGGACCACGCTGCACTCCTCTGAGTTGTTCTTCCGGTACAGGCCTCCAATACACTGCCTCAGCCGGTCTTTCTCGAGGAGTAGCTTGTGGAGACGCTCCAGAGACAATGCCTCCACTCGGGCAATCACTGTATCAAAGCGGTACATGCGGTCTAACATGAAGGTGCACTTTGAGCACGCAAACTCACCACGGCCATCCCGGGTCAGCTCACGGCCCAACGCGTGGGAAAGCAGCACCTGCAGATTGAGCTTGGCTGTTGGGTGGAAAATCCATCTGCGCTGGTTGCCACAGAGCTCACGGGCACAGATCCTGCAAGTCTCCTTCATCTTTACCACATCTAGCATCACAACACGTGGCGAACGGATAATACAAGAGAGCTTTAAAAGTCACTTCCTTTTGATGCATGTAAGAATTTCATTGCAGGGCTGGATAAAAGATGATGCTTCTGTCCCGAACTACTATCATTTGGTGTTTTTCCAAGTTATCCATTCAATGGATAAAGGAGGAAGATGAATTCAGAGTCCAGAGTCAAATCTGAACCAAAGTGAATCTTGGGCAGAAATGTTTTATGATACTGCAGGAAAACAAAGAGGTGGCAGTCTATTCAGACATTTTATTTATCTGTTTTGTCAGATCAAATAAAAGTAGGCCCGTTAATGGAGACAAACACACTGCAGCAGCATCGTGGCCACGTTTCCCTGATTACTCAAACCTTTCGATCGGGCTGGTACGTCTGAGCAACGTGATCAGCGCCTTTAATTCAGCCAAAGACATTTCCCCTCGGAGCGGATGTGAATGAATCTTCTCTGTCATGGGTTTCACTTCCTTGGTGGGGAAGCACAGACTTTTACTCAAATCTCACTCCTGCGCTGAATTTCAACCCTGCCGTTTCCACCTGAACGATCCCGTTAAGTGTGTCACAACAGCGGTTTTTTTTTTCTGCCTTTGAAATCAATGACGTCTGTTTATATGACAGCATCTCTCTGCCGCAGCTGCTGCCAGGTAACAACCGGAAACGAACACGGAAACAAAACGCAATTTCCTTCCTTAGTCAGCGATTTGGATGTTCCAAGGTTTACCGACTCCCGTCTGCGTCCCCGTTCAGCTGTGTCCACTTCATCAGCGGAGGCTGTCAATCGTCCGGGTGCTTTCAAAACGAGACAACGAGGCAACGCGGACTGAAACCGAAGATCGTGTATCAAAGAGAGGATGTCTCACTCTGATGCTCGAAATAATCTGGTGTGCCAATCCCGAGGAAATCTGCCTTTTCCCTCTTGTGACACTAGTCCACTTTACACAATTAATCTGGCCACAGATGTGCTATGGACACAGTACAACTTTGGTAATAACGACTACGATGGCAACGAGTTTCACTACTGATTTCTTTTCGACACCAAAAGCCCATCAAAAATGTTTTAACAGTCAAATCAAGCGAAATTATTTTTTGGTGTCTTTCTGTACTCTGATGTAATATTAAATGTATCTCCTGGATATGTGTAGTTAAACCAGTAGTTTTTAATAAATGAATTCCCCCCCAGTCCATATTATCAGCGTCAGAGTGGGACCTCGTGTAGAAGGCAGGACTGAACCATTTCCTTGGCTCGGCTGAACGGTGGGGTGGGGTTGGTGAGCCCTTCCCTTTAAATCTAGTGACTGTCTTTCAAATGAAATTTCTGGATTTCTTCAGGCAAAAGATGAGGCCTCTTAATTCACTCTTACCGTAACTGTCAACACAAACATTTATGTTTCTCTGTAAGTAAAAGTTCCTATGTTAACAAATGTTAACAGTAAAACTGGAGTGCAGATGCAAGGTAAACAGTCTGTTCTTACACTTACAAAAATAGTTTATTTTGATTGTGTTATTACTAATGTAAAGTCATCCAGTCATAAAATATTATTAATTTTAACGTAGTCGCTGCTCATTTGTATTGTAAAGAGATTTTTTTTTGAACGATAACCAAACGTTTTAATATGATATTTTGATCTCTCCATGTTCAAAATGACGAAATATAAAACTAAATAAGGTAGGATTTCCCCCTGGAAAATCTTAATGTCATTTACCGTTTTTAATTGGCTTTTAATCATGTTTGTGGACATCTACAAGCAATCAAATGGCAGTAACAGGACTAACACTACATATGATGTTCCATGTGCAAAACCTTCTGCTAATTCCCTTTCAGATCATCCATATTAAATCAGGGTGTGACCGCTTGTTTAATTAAAAATCTTACTTTTCATTTCCAGCTTGTGTGTTTGGATGTGTCAATAAAATTAGCCCTGTGTGTTTTCCATCAGGTTCATTAAATCTAAATCTAATCTCTAAATTGTCAGCATGGAATGAGTTCATGCCTTTCCCAGGGGCACACACTCCCAGTCTGGCCTTGATATGTGTGTCACACAGCATGAAAGGGGAAAGGAGGGAGGCAAATGGGCTCTGTTATTTCTCTGGAATTGATGTCAGTGAATCACATGACACTTTAATCAAGAAGCAGCCCACTGTCCTCCTCTTAAAAGAAGCCCGTCCAACACACACACACACACACTTAAAAAGCATCATCCATCTTTCCTTATTGAAGCAGGCTAGCTGTGTTGTTGATACAACTGCTCTCACATGTGATTTATTTTCCTCAGAGTGTGTGGGCCAACACAGAACTCTATTTTGGCCCTTGCTGCATCTACATTTGTCACCCTACAAGCCACTAGAGACACAACACTAAAAACTGATCGGCTAGAATGAGGCACGCAATCAAAAATCCATTAATCCTAATCAGAGATAAGTACCAAACAGTGCTGACAGACTGCGCCCACTGTTTACTTTTTTCTAAGTGGCAGAAATACCAAAGGGTGACAGCAGAAAATGAACACTGATGCAGACAGAACAGATATCCCCGCCCAATTTTTCTCTCTCAGATGTGTCAGTTGTTGCTGTGCTAGTTAAACAACCGATTCCTTCTGTGTGTTGAGCCGCCAGGAAAAACTGATTTAATCATAACTTTTACTGATGAGGAAAATGAGACTATATTTGCAGAAATATACTGCACATATGACATGACTCTGCACTGACACTGATCCTTGCTGATGCTCTTTAAGGAACTGTGCCTCCTAATTTTAGAAAGAGAAACATAAGCCTTTGTTCCAGCTGAAGATTAGGATACAATAATAAGTGAAACAGAAACTGACTGGAACTTAAAATAGGGCTAAGGCTGGAAAACACAATAACTGGGACCTGCAGATGGACGGTGACCTGACACTCTGACAAGACACAAAGGGAGACTGAGAAATTATCTACATACAAGAGTGTGATTAGGGAAGTAGAGACAGCTGCGGTAACAGCAGAGACAAATCAGGAGTAATGAAAAAGGGGAAGCAAAACTGAACGCACAAGAGACACAGGCTATCAAAATAAAAGAGGAAGCATAAACAGTGAGGCAGAGACAAAGACACATGAACCTGACAAAGAGGAGACAAAAGAAGCAGGATAGGAAATAACTATATAACTTGGACACAGAAAGACCGAGGCCAAAGACAACTACAAGAAACACGAGATGAGGGACTGGCAAAATACGATGGAAAGTATAGAACTCGACACACAGACAGAAAGAGGAGACGAGACTGCCTGCATACATGGGACACTAGTGAGGACACAGGGATGAGACGAGTCTGGACATGAAAGGGAACCAAATGAAACAAGGAACTGAGAAGTAGAAACATGAATAAACTAGGAAACAGTGGAAATACTAAACTAGGAGACTAAACAGTGAAAACTAGAATGTAATCATAATAAAAACTGTTTTTTATATAGCACTTCTCTACACAATGTGCTTCATTCACACAAACACTTTCCCCCCCTCTATGCTTTTTCTACCTAACATTCACACACTCATTTGGCATGCAGACTAGCGCACGCAGAGACTGAATCACCGAGCTTCTGAGTGATACGTGATCAGCTCTGCCACCTCAGCTACAGCCACTCCAGAGGTGGATAAGGGGAATATATACTCAGAACATAGGGAAGAAAACTAGGACTCATGTCAGTGTTTCACAAGAAACAATATTCAAACAGTTAAAATGTTTTTGTTTTATTTTAATTATGAACGTGATATTACCCTTTAAAGGGTAAATGCGCAATAGTCTTGAATGTATTTTTCTTTTACCAGGACCTTTTATGATGACAAAATATCAGGTGTAGAAACTTCAGTTTTAAATTATGACATTGCTAAAACCCTAATTTTACTATCTAAACAAGCAGTGAAAGCAGTGAACATATATGCTTGGGTGTTTAAAATGAGAGGAGTATTAAATCTGATGCTACAGTCATACTGTATGTGCAGTGTGGATTAAGTAACAGAAGGTGGAGCTACTTGTCTATGAATTGAGAAGATGGGCCTCCTTGTCTGAGATGCACACCACCAACAAAAGCTGCCAGTAAAAATGTAGACGTGAGATTGGGTAGCTATCAGAATATAAATGCAGAAAATACTGCAGTGGGTAAAAGTTCAAAGATCTCACAAGTAAAGTTTTGTCCTACCTGCATGTGTGCATGAACTGTGCACTCGTGCTCACACTGCAAAGAAACAAGTGCAATAATATCACACATAAACCACCAACATGGTTTCATGTTACTACTTTTTAGCTCTCACAGGTCAAAACCTTGATTTTGAGCTACAAAGGCAGCTATCCCCATCAACATCTCCTTCGTCCACCTCATTATTTGTTGATGAGGTGTGTGTTGAGGCTCAGACTGCATATTTTAGGAACTGCATCAGGTTCAAAGTACAGTATTTGTTGAAAATAAGTAGAGATGGTAAAAATGATACATTTATTCAAATGCAAGCAGAAAAACACAAGCATACAGGGGTTTACATGGTCCTAAAAAGGTGCACATATTTTTAGCTTCATGGTGGCGTGAGCTGTCTACCGTGCCAATGTTCCACTGACCCACATGCAGATATAAAAACAGTTTCATATCTTACTGGGTTGACCTATCTGCTGTTTGAGCCAGAACACTTAGAGCAAAGTGACAGAAGATGAGAAGGGGGGTTGAGGCAACCAGTAGAGAATTTAGACCAGGACTGGCACGGGTGTCTGGATCACAGTCAATGTCTGGAGTCCATCTACTAAGCAAAAGACCTTTGGATTTTTTTTGAAAGATGAAAAAACGTTGGAAAATATTTAATATTCCATAGCCAAATATTCAATGCCATTGGACCATATGAATGGAAAAAAATGGATAGTTGTACTTGTAATGCTGTGATATAATTCAGAGGCAAGTCCTGTTTTGAGACAAGCAGTACAGTAAAGGGTTGGCAAGGTTGTGTGTTGATCCTACACAGAGCCTCAGTGCAATTGTCAGACAGTCATCTACAAACTGTAGCCGTTTACTGTCACCAAGGAACAGTGCCAAACAGCTGGTTGTGGACTACTCTTGCAGTTGTTGCTCTTGTGCAGTTGTTGGTCCTTCAGCCAGCTCGAGTGAAACTGAGAGCTATAAACAAAACCCTGTTGCTCTGTTTGTGTGCAGCTAACCCAAAGATTTGGCAGAGCTCCTAAGTTGGCTAATTCTGAGACTTTGTTTTTTGCCTGCAGCCTGTCAACCCTTTCTTCTGAGGTGGATGGATTGGCGCCATCAGAATCTAGCCTGTCAAGTCTGTGTGTCCTGCATTTTTCTGTCCTCTTTCTCTGGCAAAGATTCCAGAGAATCTCCCATCGCTGGTGCTTCCTGACTCAGATCTTGGACTTCTGCCGCCAAAGCCCAAGTTACCTGAGCCAGAGCCAGAGGGTCCAATGTTGCCATAGTCATTATCGTCTCACTCCTTGACCGCCTGACAAGCTCCTCCTCCACTGTTGGCTTCCTGCGCGCCTTCCAGTGGGGATAACACCTATACTGGTGTTAGAATCTTTTCCATCTCCTCTGCCACCAGGTCGACCCCCAAAATTAAGCCTCTGCTCTGTCCTGCATTTGGGTCAACTATCTGTGCTTCTTTGGTTTGCCCTGAACCCACTTCCAGATCACTCCCTCTGCTGTCCCTGGTCCAACCCACAGAAAATGAGTATCACTTACAAAGACCGTGACACCACAGGTAATTAGCTGCTTGGATATGTGCGCTTAAGGTCTTCTCTTCCACTTTGTTCTAAATCTAGCTATACCCTTACAGCTGACGGTGTACTGCTGATGTGAAAAGTAAGGAGCAGCAGGCTATTGGTTTACTCCTCATAAATTATGTAAATATACACGAGGGACTCTGGGTCAAAACATAGTTTAAAGACCTTCAAGAAACCTCTGAAATAGCACAGAAATGTAAGTCTGCAAAAGTTATTTTGATTATCACATCTTATAATTATTTTATTTGATAGAGACTGAAAGAAATAAGTAACAGAATTATTTAAAACATAAAAGAATTAAATGTCTTTTTTTGTAACTAGTTGTTAAAAATAAAGGATATTTTAGGCATATTTTACTAACTGTAGGTGTTTCTCAAGTTAGTTAGATAAATAAACAGCTTGTTGATTGTACCCATAATACTTTCTTTAATGTCTCTTTCTTACTGGTTGGGCTCTAGTGACTTAATAAAACTGATGTGAATACTGTGGAGCACTGGGGCTCCTGTCTAGTATACCTCAGATAATCAGTATGTGCTTTCAGCTGCACATAATAGGAAAATAAATCACTTATTAGGGTCACCTGAACTCTGTCATTTCTTCTTCAGTTTTATAGCAATAAAGTATAACAATATTTGCAATATTAAGGGTGTGCGTGCATGATCGCCTCACCCTCTTATGTTCATATAAGGAATATCATGAAAATACCTCAGTTTTTCCTTCGTCTTTGTGCAGACAAGAGGAAGGGTTTTGAAGTCTCACTTCAAGCTCTTTGACTTGAAGATGCAGTGAATGTTTGTCCTGTGTCAGCTCCTCAATCATTCTGATAAAAAGAAGAAACAGAGACAAGCATTAATGTAGCTAAAGCTGCAGTTTACCCCTGCTGATATGAGGTAAGAGGCATGGCACATCACCAATCTGTTACTTGTCTGCGACAGACCAGAACACGCAAAGTCCACACAGAAAGACCCCGACCAGATGGTGGAGTTGAACACAGGGCCTTCTTGCTATGAGCCAACAGTGGTAACCGCTGTGCCACTATGCACAGGTATTTATGTGCCACCAAAATGCAGTCACATCAAAAATTGAAAAGCTGGTGTTTTCAGGTGATAAATCATAGACTGTGCAATGATTTGTTTTTATGAATTAATTATTTATTAAAACTAGCACAGCACTTGTATTTCATTCATTGTACTAAATACTGATTTGCCACAATGATAAAAAACAAAGTGAAATCAATAAAATTAAACATATGGTGAGGTTCATCAAACCCCTCTGAAAAACTCCAATGCACTCATAATGTACAGTGCAATAAGCTGTTTTACACAAACTGGGATTTTGGTTGCAAGTCTGTGGTTAGCTACATATTAAATTACCTGTCTTTGTCTGTCAGTGGCTGCAAGTTGAGTATTCCACCAGAGGCTTGACTCTTCTCCAACATCTGTTTCTCAAGAGTGAGGTAGCGCTGGGTCTCGGTGTTTGCCAGTGAGGCCATCCGTTCAGCCTCAACTCGTGCCAGCTCAGCCTCCTAAACATATGCATGTTCTCATCAGCATAAACCTCATTTTGCCTGTTAGTACCATGGAACTGCTTAGCCAGTGCTACTATCTGTACCTCTTGTAGTAGCCGGACTTTGGTTGCCATGATTTCCTGTAAGTGGTTGATTTCCTCCTGCTGCACCACCAGACGCCGCTGCAACTCTGCTTCATTTTGATTAGACAGGCCCTTTGCCGTCGATCTGTATGAGTTGAAATGAATAACAATTAACTTGTACAGGAAGTACTAAAATAAAATAATCCCACACGTATTCAACCTTCCTAACCACACCACAGTTTAGTAAAAATTCAATGGTACGTGCATCATCTTCGAGCTCGGGTCCTCTAGCAGAAGCCTGCTAATCAGAAGGTTGGGTGTTCAAGCCCCATCTTGGCCAACATACTATTCCTAAGTTGTTCTCAAAGTATCTAATGTGTACTATTTGCAAACCTCAAATCGCACACCTTGTCTTTAAAAGCAACATAATTCATTGGATAACCTGTTGCAGTGTCTAAGAATAATTCAGAATGAATAATCAATGATTTTAATATACCACACTGGTTTTACTGGCTAGCTGTTAGCAATCAATCCCAGAGCAAAGGCTCCTTCTTTGCCGTCTTCATCCTGTTCTCTTTCTCTCCCTCTCTCTGCAGTAATGGTGCAGTCAACAAAAAGTTAAATGTTACAGTGAAACAGACTTTACAACCCATTAAAAGGCACACTGATCTGTGTTATTTATAGCAATATTCAAACTGAATACGGGCTGCTGCTGGCCGTTGACAGGTAACATGCTTTTGACTTGCTGTCACCTAAACTGGAGCCGTACTATTAAATAATGAAGCCCAATTTGACCAGAAAAGGAATATAAATCTTTAACTAACTGAAATATTAAAAGAATAAAGAACATAAGCTCCTTGGCTGACAGCTATAGATGTATTTCTGGCTAGGGGTTTGATAACTCTGATTTAAAAGCAATGCTGAACTACATTTAGCTGTAACAGTTATTGGTTAGCTTGATTTCTCCCTCAAACTGGGGTTACTCAGTAAACAGTGAGGTGACCTTTATAGGCTTAGCAAGGAAAAATATATTCAGACATATTTCCCATACAATGAAAATAACATTACAGCTTTATATTGAGCTTTTGGCCAGTAGAGAAAAACCTTTAAAACTTTAATTTTATATATGAATATTTTCCCCAAATGTTTACACACATTCCAGTACATAGCAACAGCCTCTACCAGCCTTCTATACTTGGCTTATCAAGAAACTACTCGTGCTCGTTTTGGGCTTTCATCTTTCACTGTCATGTGATTAATTTCACATTGTTCACACTATGGTGGGCCCAGACTGTGGGCAATCATAGAAAATTGTCTTCTAGTTAAGGTAACTAATAGCAGCGTTCACTACTGCTTTGAATGTATCATGAAAAGTCTTCAGATTACTACGTATCGTTGCTACTGGATTGCTATCGTTAAGCAATCCATGAAAACTCATTGATGAGTAAAAGATTATGGATTTAGCTATATTACAGTTATTTATATATATATATTTTTTTTAAAGACAAAAACACATTAAATAAATTAAAATTCAGAATTTTGGAAAGTTTCAAGATGACAGAAATTTGTTCTTATGCCATTCATATGATGACTAGAGGTTGCTTTTATTCTTTTATGCTCTTATTTTATTGATTCTGATTTTGAAGTGTAACTACAGTTGGTTCCTCAAATGTCCGATTTTACTGACAGTCTCATATTGACAGAGGTGTGAAATTCGGGTGAAGTTGGTTTGGGTTAGTGTTGGGTCTTTTACAATGCAAGGTGTAAAATAGGAATAAGTGTCATTGTTTTATAATTATATTATATTTATATTTTCAGTCTGAGTTTTTGCCTCAGTGTTTCATCCTTTGTTACTGAAATCTTTGTTGTTGTATTTTCTGTGTTTAATATTTATATTCCTCATTCAGTTCTCCCTCTTCTTGATTTCCTGTTTAATAGTCTTTGTCTCTTGTCTAGCTTAATTAATTTCAGCTGTGTCTCATTACCCTCCTGTGTCCACCTCCTTCAGTTACCTCATGTGTATTTAAGACCTCCGTTTGTCTCAGTTCTTTGTTGTCTTTAAGTTTTCCTTTTCTTTTTCTTGTCTAAATTATCCACACATGATAACAGCAACAAACTGTGCTGTGATAACAGGAAATGAAAATAATAAAGACAGCCTTTTCCTGAAAAACATGGACCATCTTTCCCTTTAGGGAAATTTACAAAAAAAGCATCAAATGCACATTAAATGGTGTAATCTGAGGTTTGCATCCTGATCTCAGTATTCTGCTTAGTTTATTGTTTGGAAAGGAGAACGGCTGAAGAAAGAAAGGGAGACAGCTGGCTTGTAAACAGGTGCTGGAGCTCATATAGTTCCCAACTCGGCAAACCATAAAACCTCTGCCCTTTACTCAACCTACTCCCATATTCTAATCACCCTCCCCCTTTAAAAAACAAAAAAACAGCCTTAGTAAGACCCTCACTTCTTCTCCACCTTGTCAGTTTCCTACCCTCTTTGTCCTCTATCCCAGAACTCAGAGGGACTTCACAAGCATTTTCGTGCTGAATCCATGCATTCCTTAGAGCTTAGTTTGTGTTGTGATAGCTAGGTTAGTCTACAGGCCAGCAGGCTTGCGTGTGATGAGAGGCCGTGGGGTCCTGAGCTTGCCTTGGCGCTGACGTACTGTTGAACTCATGGGAAACAAACTAGTGATGAAAGGAGCGTTTTTGTGCTTCGCTCAGAGGTTTCCCTAAAGGGATTTCAACAAATCTGTGCATAAGTAGTTGAGTATTCAAAACCGCTTTGAATTTTAAAATGGTTACAGCATGCTAGCGAATTATTTGTTTGATAACAGTGGAAAGGAAAAGTACGATTTTGCAAATACTTACTTTGCTTTGTCCAAAAGCTCTTGTTTCTCCTCAAGTTCCTTTTTCAGACTCTCAACTTCAACCTTGAGTTCAATATTCTGGAAGAAAATCATAGAAGCGGATAAGAACAAACAATAAAAGTTGCAGGTCTGAAATTTCACGTGCATCATATTCAGTGATGGGAATAACAGCGTTACAAGTAACGGCGTTACTAACGGCGTCACTTTTTTCAGTAACGAGTAATCTAACTAATTACTATTCCTATCGTTACAACGCCGTTACAGTTACTAACAAGAAAATGCGGTCCCTTACTATTAGCACAACACCTGGAGCTAAGGGGGCAAAACAATCGCATGAGTGCTGCTGTGTGACTGAGGAAGAATAAAGTAGTCGTGGTAAGCCAATCACATGACCACTTCAAGACAAAGCAACAAGGTGATATATACCAGTTTTTAATTGTGCTGCTAGGCCACGTAAAACCAGAGTCATGATAAACAATATACGCGGTGTTTTTTCCTCAATAGTTTCGTCACGTTTACTGTCTAAGGACAGCGCAGCAAGCGCTCTGCTTATGAGCAAAAAAAACAGGGGAAGTTTTAGGAGTGACAGCGAGAGAGAGAGCAGAGAAAAAGAGAGAGAGCGAGTTTTGAGACGTTTAGGTGTTTGGAGTGTGTAGTTAATGTGTTGTCTTGTGTATGTCTGTGAAGGTTCTCAGTCATCCAGGTCATCGTAGTCAAAGGAGCTTGCAAAGAAAAGCGTCTGGACTTCTTTAAGTTACTTGAAGACGTTTCACCTCTCATCCGAGAAGCTTCTTCAGTTCTAAGGTCAAATGGTGGAGAGTCCCAGATATAAACCTAGTGGGAGTATCCCCCCACAGAGGGACAAAAGGACCCCTGATGATCCTCTAATCGCCTGAGCCAAGGTGCGAAACTGGGCGTGGGTCCCAATCAGCCAGAGTTTCGGGTGAGTTCATTGTGAAACCTGGCCCCACCTTATCATGCGAATTCCTGAGGTCAGATGGCCCAGGATGTGAGTGGGCGTTAAGGCATCTGGGAAGGGAACTCAAAACTGGATTATAGATGGCAGAGAGTTGGTGTCGTAAACCACCGCCTCTGTTCAAAGATGGTCGCTCACAGTGGACATAGATGGCTTCTTTCACTCCTCTTTCAAACCATCTGTCCTCTCTGTCCAAAATGTGAACATTGGCATCCTCGAAAGAGTGTCCTTTATCCTTAAGATGCAGATGGACTGCTGAGTCTTGTCCTGTGGAGGTGGCTCTTCTGTGTTGTGCCATGCACACTAACTTGTCTTGTGTAGTTAGTGTGTAGTGTTGTGGATAGTTTTGTGTTGTGTGTCAGAACAATGAGGCGACTGCTGTCTCCAGGTAGAAACCTGCTGCTGTCAGACCTGCAGGGATCAGGCTGTGATGTTCTCCTTTATAGTGGACAGAAATTATGTTTTTGGAGTGGCACAAATAATTTGTGTGGCATCTTATTGAATCGTTAGCTTCATAGCATAAGTGCCTAAGTCATTTTTTTGTGTTTTCGGAAAACAAGAAAAAACTAATTTTCTAAATATCACATGCATATTTTTAATTGATATTTTCACAGAACATTTAAGTATATGTGAGGAAAAGTATGGAAAAAGAACAAAACCCAACATCATTTCTTTTGTCTAATAAAAGTGACTTAGGCAGATTATGCCTATGACTTAGGCAGTTTTTCTTCAAACTATAAAATGAACATGACATACTATAATGTAACCATAACACACTGTAACTTTTCAATTTTAATCACAAAATGGCAGCTAGAGTAAGGAGACTTACTCACTTCACCTCACCCACCCATTAATTTGCAGAGGAGGCCTGTAGGCTCATAAAAGAGGTGTGCGTGTGTCTATGTGTGCTTGTATCTGTCTGTGTGTGTTTGTCTCTCTCTTCTCTCTCTTTCTCTTCGTGTGCGGGTGTGTGTGTGTGCGTGTGTGTGTGTGTGTGTGTGTGTGTGTGTGCGTGCGTGTGTGTGTGTGTACTATTTGGTAGGCTATGTATACTACTGATGAGGAAGATCATCATAGTACTTGTGGGCCACTCTTGGTAGTACATTTTTCATTGACTGTAAGTCACTGTATTTCCTCAGGGTGATGGGCAACTGAGCAGGAAAGAGTGGGATCCACTTGAATGGCTTGTTGTCGGGTATGCTGATGCGCCGAGGCAGGTCTTCCCAGTCAGATTCAAAATCCAGCTTGTACCTGATCCGTCCATCAGTCAAGTACTGCAAAGCCCGGAGGTCATGGACTGTGGGGTCCCCAACTTTTTTGCCGGGTCGAATATTGGTGACATAGGTGCCAGATAACTTCATGAAGTCATTGTGGTATAGTTGAGTCACCCTGTATGGGGATGGATTAATGCGTGCAGCCTCAAAGATGACAACGTAATCTCGTGGAGTGTAAACGTCTTGCACAATGCGCCGTTCAATTAGACTGTGCATGGAGTCACACTCCATCTGTGTGTGGCCTGCAACTAGAAATTTCTGCTCAATGCTGACACCATGCTTCATGGCCAGGTAAAGGTAGGCGTTGCTGATGGTAGCACACCGGTTCTGATACCCGCAGCCATCACTCCAGACAATGACTTTCTCAATGTTTCTGTTGGCCTGTAGGACTGACTCAAAGTGGTTGGACTGCAGATGTGCAAAAACCTCACTGCTGAGGGAGCCTTCATGTTCTTCCCAAGCATAACAGTACCCATCTCTGTTGTTCATGTTGAAGCAGGTAAAGTTGTGCATCTGTAATTTAGTTTTGTAGTACATTGTACTTGCTTTTGTCTGGGGGCAAAGAAGAACGCGTTGAAGGTCCATTGTCCACACTGAAAGTGTGTCACTGGATTCATTTTTGTCTGCAGCCTTTTCAGCTTGAGCCTGACTCTTCAATCTCAAGTGTGTAGCAAGAGCATCCTCATCTGTATTTCCTACCTTGGCGCTTACACAGATGTCACATTGGTCTTTTTTTGGAATGAACACAGAGTAATCCTGCTCTCCAAAAACCTTCCGAAAGTATGTCTCACTCACAGCACGCTTTCCATTCTCATTGGCAGCATTCTGGTATTCCTTGTGAAGCTCTCTCAAAACTGTTCCTGGCTCCAGGAACTTCTTGTTCTGATAAGAGGGAACCTGGCGGCAGTAATGGGATGGGACTGTAGGTATTCCAGAGAGCCACTCTTTCAGGAAGGCCTGGTCTCCATCTGATATTGGCATATGAGGACCAGTCTTGTTGATCTTGGGGTTGGGCTGGGTATGAGTGTTGGGTTTCATGCCTGCAGTTAACCATGATCCAATGGTTCTCAGGGCAATACCAAGTGTGGAACAGAAAAGATTTTTGCACACAGGTATTTTGCATCTATCTGAGAGTTGCAGGTGGTATAGCAGAGATGTTGTTCTCCTTGAATCAACACCACCTTTCTTCTGTTTTATGGGCACATTTTCAACAACAGTCTGGATATACACCTTGCGTGTCTCCCAGGAAGGCATGGACCAGAAATTGTTGAAGATTCCTCTTCTCTCAACTTCAGTCAGTAGCTCACAACTTCTTTTCGTTGACTTGAAGCAGTGCTGTGATGTGCATGGTGGGCCCATGGCCTTTGGTGGTCTCTCCTGTCCCATTGTATTCTTGTAATTCTCTCCCTTCAGACGCTTTTCTTTGATGACATTTTTCTTCCACGTATGGGGCAGTGGACGCTTGTGACGAACAGCAGAAGTGCTGGGGGTTGGACTGGCTTCCTCTTCCTCTGCTTCCACCTCCCCTCCTTCCTCTTCCTCCCCTTCATCTTCGTCTCCTTCCCCTTTCTTTTCCTCTCCTTCATCTTCCTCTCCTTCTCCTTCCTTTTCCTCTCCTTCCCCTTCCTTTTCTTCTCCTTCATCTTCCTCTCCTTCCCCTTTCTTTTCCTCTCCTTCATCTTCCTCTCCTTCCTCTGGCTGCTTATCAGTCTGTTGCCCCATATCAACATAATTTCCTCCTTCTCCCTCATCTATATCCACCAACTCCTCTAAGTTCACATCAACTTCCTTTCCTGATGATACAACAGAAAATAAAATGCTGTTGGAGTATCTTAAAATGGTAAATCAAGCTGACATCTAAATCTACTTGTGTAGTCAAAATGTCTGCTATGTAAAAAAAAAAAAAAATCAATTTGTACTATTAATATCAAATCAAATCAATTTATTTTTGTATAGCCCAAAATCACAACAACAGTCGCCTCAAAGGGCTACATGAATATTACTGGCAATAGAGTTCAACCAGTATCAGTCATTTGAACACAGTCAATATAAAGTCCAATTTAACAATTAACAATGAACCCAGGGCGTCCCCCGTCCTTAGACTCTCCTCCTAATAAAAAGCAAATGTTTGAAACATAATATAATTTGCAAACTTGCTGAAAATGCTCAAATTGCCTTTGAAATTGCCAAAGATTTACTCTGGTAGCATGCTGCTGTTAGCTAGCTGCTAGCTTGTACTACATTACTATGCTAATGCTACACTACTAACGCTAATGTTAGCTAGCCATCATACTTTGTTTGCAACAAAAAAGTAATCTTTTAACATGGTCATAACCTCTTTGATTGAATGAAAATACATTTAGTGACCAAAAAACTAAAAAAATATGAACTTTTACCAGATGTAAATGAATCAAAAAGAAGAGCAAGGGCTTCACTTGCGGTCAACCTCTTCTTCTTATCAGCCATTTTGCATACATCAAAACTGCCTAAGTCAAATTGATTGTAGCAAAACTGCCTAAGTCCAATGGTAAAACTGCCTAAGTCAAATGAATGACTTAGGCAAGTATGTTTTTTGACTCTTATGAGTGTTGTGATTGGCCAATGACATAGGCAGACGGACAGGATGATGCAGCAGTGGTAGGGGAGTAAAGTTAGGCAAAAATCTCAATTTGACCAAAAAATGACTTAGGCACTTATGCTATGAAGCTAACGGAATGCAGAACAGCTGATTGTTCTGTAAATAGTTTGAAATGGTTATAAAAAAAAGGGTAAAAGGTAAATGTATGCAAATAACTTTGTTGTTTGCAAAACTTGTGCAGAGGATTTTAAAATTGACAATTTATATTTACATTTAAAGTTATGAAATATTATCATTAAACATGTTTGTGGTTGTTACAGTAAAAAATATAACTTTTTCTACTCTGATTTTATTTTTTTGTCTTATTTTAGATCCATTGTGTTAATACAGTATGTCAAAATGAAAACAGAACTGCAAATTCAGACACGTGAGGTTGTGCTGAAAAGAATGATGCCAAACAAGGCAAAGTAAATAGTTTCTAAAGGTAAAATGTGGAGGGAAAATCAAAAGTATTTAAAAATGGCCAATTATAACCTGGACCCCAGAGGGTTAATAGTTAATAGTTAATAGTTACTTTTCAAGTAATGAATTACTTTTAGAATCTTGTAACTCAGTTACTAACTCAGTTACTTTTTTGAAGAAGTAACTAGTAACTATAATTAATTACTTTTTCAAAGTAACTTGCCCAACACTGATCATATTTCATGGACAGACTTTATATTATTGCCAGACTAAATTTTAGGCGCTACATTATTCTTTTCCTGGAAGAGCTGGACCACTTTGTGTGGGTTCTCTTCAAGTACACTGGCTTCCTCCCACAGTCCAGAGACATGCAATTAGTGGGGTCAGGCTAATTAATGATCCTAAATTGCCCATAGGTGAGAATGACAGAGTGAATGCTTGTCTATCTCTCTGTGTTAGCCCTGCGTCAGATTGGCAACCCCTCCACAGTGTACCCTACCTTTCGCCCTATGGTCGCTGGTAGGCTCCAGCAATCCTCATGAAGCTAAGTGAAGCAAATGAGTTACCCTGACTTCAAGAATTTTAATTTTACTTTTTTACTCTGCTGTACCCAATTTTAAAAAACAAACAAACAAAAAAACAACCCCAAAGTCAGAAGCAGTGATAATCAATTGACCTTATTTCTGCAGTCGTTGTCATTCAGTCAGTATAGCAGTACAGTAGTATGCCACACGAAACAAGCTTCCAAGTCTCACGTGCTATTCAATATCTCTGTAGCTCAGTAGGTCTATAAATAGGTGGTAGAAATAAGAGCACCTGCTGTATATGTCTCCTTCTGACCCCCAAAAGTGTAACATCCACCACTCCACCCCCAAGTACCCAGCAACAACTCTACTTTTAACTTTTAAATCTTAAAGCAGGAACCAACTGGATGAGGACTGACCGTCACTTCACTCACAGTATCCGTCTGCAGTGATTGATGTTTTATGTACACCAATCTGGAATTGCAGTTCAGCACTGCTGCAGTAACTGTCACACAACACAGGTGCTGGACACAAGTGTTGTTGCTTGTATGTGCAAGGAGATGCAACATACACACGTGCATATTGTGCACCGACAAAAACAGTGAAACATGAAGTGGGTCATTGGGTTTATAGCCGCCACTGGAACACAGGTCAAGCAGTTAGGGCAGTTGAAACAATTATTCTCTAGCAGACATGTGGCTCTCTTTAGGTATACTGAGCAGCTTCCACTGAGAGCAATGAATTAAAACCTCATTCCAGGTTAGTATATGTTAAATACTTAACAGTATTTGGAAGCTCTTAAAATTCCCAAAATTAACACTGCTGCAGCCCAACAGAAAATCCCACCAAATCACAAATATTCGCTCTGATCAAAATACAATAGAAAGTGATGTATTTACTTTAAAATTTTATTCAAAAAACATCAACAGAACAGACTGTTGGTTAGAAATGGTTAATGCTACCCAGTTACCCAGTAAATTTAGGTCAGAGTAATAAGTAATATCACAAACTAAACACCTCCTATTATCAGTTTTTATTTACTTTTTAGATAAATAAAAACACTTATATGAATATGTAACTGTAAATATGAGTAATTTAAAAATGAATTTGTGTTATTTCTGTGGATCACCTGCAGTGCCTTAGCCCACACTTTGGGACTCACTGCTCTATCAGGTTTACCTTAAAATGTGAAATGCCCTCAAATACCTTTTGTTGTGAGTTTGGAGAGTACAAATAAAACTGGACAGAATTAAATGAATCTGTTTTCAGATAGAAAGCACAGATTTCAAGAGTGGATATGCTTTTGACTACGATGACCTGGATGACTGAGAACCTTCACAGACGATATGTTTTTAACTTTTTCTTTGTGTTTTAAATTGTCATGCATTACAGGATTGATGGTTTTCTTTTTGCAAGAAAATATTTTTTTTGGATTTTGACGTTGCTGTAAAATTATACATAACGTTAGAATTAATAGATACTTGCATTAGATACTCGCTGGTGCCAGGTAACAGCAATGACAAGTATTTACTGTGGGTCATAGGGCTGTAGCATATTTGATGAAGCATAAATATATTACAAAAGATTGGTGTGGAAAACAGTGATCACTGTTTTCAGAATCATGTACAGCCCTCTGCTCTCATGCAGATCGAGTAGATGAAAAGAAATTACTTTTTATTTTTATTTTGAAAGACTGATTTGTGAAGTGGCAGAATAAGTTTTATTTTAGTATCAAGTATATATCATTATTGAATTACAAAAATAGAGAGAATTACATTTTAAAATTCACCACTTGTCTAATCCATGAAATCATCTAACAGTTTTGGACACTGTAACATTAATTCAATCACAACAACAGTTCTATCAGGGTGCTTTATATTGTAATGTAAACACCAAGTCCTATAGCCCAGAAACATTGATGTGGGGAGTGAGGGCATAGGGTATAGGGAGGGATAGGGAAGGAGGGGGGTGTAATAATATTTCTAGGGATCGGGGCCAAAATGCAAATCTTCAAGTAAAATCCATATATATAAAAATGTACTTAAGTATTTAGTTACTAATCACTGCTGCCAGAGAGAGTGAACCATTTCAATCCATTTTCTTGTGACCCTTGGTGCCTCAGAAGGTTGAGGCCCTCCTTTACGTCTGACTGCAGCACTGAGACAACTGTAGTCACTCTAAATCACCTTCACAAGCAGAAATGTTTGACAGACAGTTTGAATGAACTGCTGCGGAGCAGCCTGAGACCTACTGTCAGTATGAGTTACTGTCAGACACAAACCTGCATATCTTTGCATAGCATATAACTCCACATCAAGTGCATGCAAGTACAGAACCTTTGGAATAACTTGCATGCGTGTGTCACAGTTAAATTATACACAGACTGTTTTTCTTACTCACCCACTTGTGCACGTCATCACTGCTCTCCTCAAATTTCTGCTGGATCTTCTCCTCCAGGAAGTAGATACGCAGCTTTAGGCTGAAGTTCTCCTTCTTCAGGTCATTCAGGTGCTGTGAGATAGTGCGGTAACCACGGAAGCCAGAGTTAGACATGATGACAGGCTGCTCCTTTGTAGGGGGCACCGCAGCCCCCCATTCAGTACAACATAATGTGGGAAAAGACAGGACTGCAGAGAAGCAAAGCCCTGTCTGAAAAATCTAACTGTTCTGATGTTGTATAGCAAAAATCTAATGCTCTAATCTCTCCCGCTAGTACACTTCAATAGACAAGCGCAAGATCAGAGTGCTGGTCAAAACAAAAAGTGGACATGAGCTCCTCGCTGTGTGGATTTGTTACAGAGGGGCTCAGGAGTGGCACGAGAGGGGAGGATGAGGGGATGTTTCCTTTTTTACCACGAGAAAGGCATTACAAGAATCTGAGACAGGAGTGAGTGTGTGCTGATAACTGCTACAATACTGAGCTGCTGTAGAATATCCTTTCACTTGTGATTGTGTGTGTGTGGAGTTTAATTGGGATTACATTAGCCTGACATCAAAATAAAATCTCCTTGAACTGAACTGAATATGGGCATTTGTACATGAGCTACTCTTTGTATGTTCTCCAGTACTGACAAGAGCTGAATGTTTACAATACAAGTGATGCAAAAACATGTGCTCTACTAATACAAATTTAAGCTCCACAAAAAATAACAGTTGACTCAAAGCACTTTAGACTACAAGCACACTATGCATTTATCCAGTGTTTTATTCTAGAAACTTTAAGCGCCTTATCTACCTTACTTCAACAGCCAATCCACAATCGCCCACAATCTAACATGCATATCTTTCCACAAAGACATATGGAGAACATGCAAACTCCATACAGAAGCTATGAGGTCAGAGTGCTAACCACTACACCGCTGTGCAGCCCAATAGGGGCAAATGTGAATTTCTATTCCATTTCAAATTTACATGGTCATTGAATCGTAAAAAGGCATAACTTGGTCATGCGCAGTTAAAGGGTGTCCTTTGAAATATGTACCATGCACGTAGGACTTTCACTTTATAACAATATAAGACCAAATTTAATAAAGCAAAATAAAAGTCTGCTCTAATAAATTAAAACAATAAATGAATAAATACATGAAAATGCAGTCTCAGGAGTGAAGTTTTCATCTAAAAACAGATTCATAGAACCAGAGAGTACCAAACCACAGGGAGGCACTAATGCTCTACCAAAATTTCTAGAACCAGACGTCTCAGAGTGAACTTGAATCCAGAAGCTATTTAAAGAAACCTTTGCCCCACGGCTGTCACTGAGGAATGCTGAAGTGGGAGACAGTGATCACACATGCAGGGCTGTCCGATGCCAGCACTTCAGATGGCCCTGTACCACACTGACTGACTGCATATTAAATTACATATGCCTGAATGCATGAACATATATTGTGTACACATACATGCACACAACATCTATGCTGAAAAAGGGGACGGCTATATGCAGAATGTTCATAACTGAAGGCTTTGAACATAAAATGAAATCACTTAGTCAGGGCTATTGAAACTTCACAGGGACTTTGTGCACTTCATTTTAAAAGAACACAGTTTGTTTGAGGTAATGTGTTTCTACTTCTCCTTTGGAGCGTATTTTTCTCCTTAAATCTCAGCTCACACCGCTAAATGGCTGAGTATTTGTGTAAAAACACACACATCTGCTTCTCATAGGGCCCACATCAAT